>NC_143581.1:23448724-23821495 GCF_048544385.1 Mastigoproctus giganteus | reverse complement strand
AACAATTAGCAGTTGGAAAATTTGGGCAGCATACCTAAGCGTTTTATATATATATAGATGGAGTTAAAAGCTGGGTAAGAAATAAAGGGGTTGATTAAAAATGTGAATAATCAGAAATTTAATTTTAAGAAAATTAAATGAAACTAACAGATGAAAGCAATGAGTGCCTGTGTTATGAATGAGAAAAGAGAATCCTAGGGTAACAAATATCAAATCAAAGGTGAAGAAAAGTTATGATAGCATGGACATATAAAAAGAATAGGAGAAAGAAGATTAGGTAAACAGATATTTGAGAAGACAAAAAGGAAGGCTGTTAGTTTCATATGTGAACCAAGGAAGGTGAATCAGTGTTATCAAGCAGGCATTAGACAGAGGGCTTACTATGACTGAAAATAAGTCTAACTGTGAAAAGGATTGCATAGGAGAATATAATGAAATGAAAGGCTATGGCCTGGGAGACCAGTTTGTACTACCATAGTAATCTCTCCTCTAAGGCAGTTTTGTTGGCCCAATGTGCTGCAGTCTGCCACTCATTTGAAAAGGTTTGGATTCAGTTCCCATCAATTATTGGAGGAGTCTTTTTCAGTATAGGTCGATTCAGCTGGAATGAGTTGATTTTTTCTGAGTTATTCCCAGTTTTTCAGCCTGCACACCATGCACATTGACCTGTAAACACTTGCTTTTATTGATAAATATGCATTTTGATGAGTGACAAGCTCTAGTGATTGGTGTTCCCCACAGATAAGGATGGTGGATGAAAATAAAGTTAACTTTTTCAAATTAAGTTCAAGGTTAGTAAACTTCCTGGGGGGGGTTTCTCTCTAAAATCTTTAGACAATTGTTATCAGTTAAAAATTTGATTAATCATGGTGTTATAATATCAGAAGCAATAAAAAAAAAACTGGTGTAACATATGTTGAACAAACCTCAAAAATATAATTTTATCTTATTTTTGTTGCCAAATAGTACCATTTTGGTTTATATTTTTCAGTTCAAACACTATTCCCAATCCAACATTTATAGTCAGTTCTGCTATAATGCAGTACGTGTGTGTTCCTAAAAATATGTGCGTTATGGTATTTCGCACATTAAAAACAACAGGGCTTATGGGAAAAATAGAGATGGGGCAGAACATTAAAAAAAAAAAAAAAATGTTCAATCTGGTAAGCAAAATGCTAAAAAAAGTTAAGAAACCCAATAAACTTGCTAGCACAGGCTACATCTCAAATTTCTAATAAATAAATAAATATTACAGTAAATATATCACTAAATATATACATACTAATTTATATTTCTGTTCATTGACTTTTTTTTTTTTTTTTAGATTGTAAAATTCAAAAAGTAAAAAAGATAAGCAATCAATAACGACGAACATGTCACACACAAATTACACAAGTGAGATATGCAGTAACAATTTTGCACGTTAAAAATCAGAACGAGAAGATTCTGAAATTTTTTTTTGTATATGATTAAAGATTTCATGGAAGGATGGGAAATTCATTTCACCATAACAATGTAAAAACCCACAGAATTCCAGCTATCAGTATTGTCACAAATGCAATAAGACAGTTTACTACCCGTTTATAATTAGATTGCACTAACAGGAACGCCCAATAAACTGAGAACTGCCAAAAAAAATTTTTATTATTTTATGGTTGTAACCTGCAGAAATGTGATCCTCTGCTCGTGTTATCCCACCTCAGAAAATTTCTGTGTAAGCTTCATAAACTTGTATGTATTGCTGCACAGGTCACTACGTTCAGCTTGGTGCTGGGTTTTGCATTCACCTGGGTGTAAGTTAGAGATAATCGCGCGTAAGCCAATCCAAAAATTCCGTTATACTCACATTGTTCCCTAATATATCAGTCGCGTTGCTAAAATGTGCATTATAGCACAGCTGACTGTACTAATGATCAACTTTGCATTTTCTAGAGCAGCTCTATGAAATGGTATCAAAAGTTTGATTGAAGATAATACATGAAAATTAATATCCACACCTACTTCAAAAGCAGTACACCAAAAATATTACTTACCAAGAAGTTTTATAATATAATACACTCCAGTGACAGTGTTGTGTTGTTAATACAGTAAAATTGGGGTTTCCATAAAAAAAAAAATTGTGCATTGTGCCCAATCGCATGGGTATAGCAGCTGTCTGTTTTCTTTTAATCAGTTAATAATGCTTATCTTTAATTTGATAAGATATTTTTTGGAAGTCAACTATATTTGGAGGTATTTTATAACATGTACTGGTAAATATTAAAAAAATGTAACTCATGATGGCTCAGATCCTTTTTGGCATAAAATTAATAAAATTTCAAGTAAATGTAACTACTGAACACATTCTTATACAGAATGCAAATAAAAGTAACATTAAATATATAACTAGTTTTTTTTTTTTTTGTCACTTAAGGGAACATACAAATATGCATTGGCTTGTTACAATTCAAAACTAGTTATGTGTATATTATTACCTAGAGTTTATCCCATCCAAGAAAAAATGCATATGACCAGTATTGAACAAGAGAATGAGTAAATATTTAGTTTGACTTTTTTTAATAATTTTGCTTTTATTTATTGGCCTATAGTAGTAGTAGTAGTGGCATGTGATGCAAGAAAGCAAGTGTATGAGCTTATGCAGCATCAGCCAAAAAAAAAAAAAAAAAAAAAATCACACCATTCTCTCCAAATGCCTGTCCAGTTCCTCCTTAAATTTATTCAACCTATCAACTTCCACAATGACAGAAGAAAGTTTGTTTCAGCAATTAACCACCCGCTGGCTAAAGGCAAATTTCCGCACATCTATTCTACCTCTATCCTTTCTTAATTAGAATTTATGTCCCCTTAGGTTCATAATCTGAACAAGTGGAAGGATCCCATCATCATTCAGCGTGCTCAACCCATTCAAGGCCTTATAGACCTCAATCAGATCACCGCGCAGGTGCCTAGTCTCTAGCCACTGCAATTTGCAGAACTTAAGCCTCTCTTGGTAAGAGGATCCCTTCATTCCCCTCACCAATCTTGTTGCCCTTCTCTGTACACGCTCAAGTAAATCTACATCCCTCCTAAAATGAGGCCTCCAGACCTGTACGCAGTACTCAAGGCGTGGCCTGACCATTGCCTTATACAGAGGGACAATCACCTCCTCCCTGCTAGCAAAATTCCTATATATCATTGACAAAACCCGATGACCTGCCCTGGCAGCCTGTCTGCATTGCTCAGAAAACTTCATATCTGACTGCACAATTACTCCCAGGTCTTTTTCATTTTCTACCACTTTAAGTGTAGTACCACACAGTTGGTACGTTTCTCTGAGGTTACTTCTACCCATATGCAGTACTTTGCATTTGTCAAGGTTAAACTTCAGTTGCTATTTCTTAGCCCATCTGCCCAAATTATCTAGATCCTGTTGCAGTAGCACACTGCCATTACTATCATTAACAACCCTGCCAACCTTTGTATCATCTGTAAACTTCGATATTAAGCCTGATATACCTTCATCAATATCATTGATAAATATACAAAACAACAGTGGTGATCAATGGGTGCTGCTGCCGAAGAGCAGCAGCACCCATTGATTACCACCCTCTGTCTTCTCCCACCCAACCATCCTTTTTTCCATTGTAGCAACTTACCCTTAATACCATTCTGCTCCAATTTGTACAATACTCTTCCATGCGCAACAGTGTCAAAAGCTTTCCTGAAATCCAAATTTTGATATCAAAATTATTTTTTGCATCCAGTTCCTTTGTAACAACATCATAATATCCTATCAAATTTGTCAGACAACACTTTCCGCTAACAAACCCATGCTGTGTCTGAATTATTGCTGCAGTCTTGTCTAGATATCCTACAATGCATCTTTAACCAGTGACTCCATTATTTTACCCGGAACCAAAGTTAAACTAACTGGTCTGTAATTACTCGTGTCACCCTTCGATCCCCCTTTGTGAATTTGGGTTACATTTGCACATCTCCAGTTCATGGGGACCTCCCCTGAGTCCAAGGATGCTCTCATAATTATGGCTAAGGGTTTGCTTAGTTGCTTTGCCGCCTCCTTTAATATAACTGGATAGATCCCATCCACCCCAGGTTCCTTTCTTATGTTTAACTTCAACAATTTCTCCTCCACTTTGCTCTCAGTTATTACAAAATCATTTAAGTATCCTGCTACAATTTGATAACCTGCCATTTTCAAATCTTAATAACTCCTCATGTGTGAATGTAGCTGCAAAATACTCATTCAGTTTGTTTGCTATCTGAGCAGGATCATCAACAGTCGAACCATCGATATCAAGTGGACCAATCAGATTCATCCTCTTCCTTTTTGAGTTTATATAAGTAAAGAAATCCTTGCTGTTTTTCTTGGCATCCTTTGCCAAAGATTTCTCGTAATCTGCCTTCGCCTGCCTAACCTCCTTTGTGACCTGATTACAGACTAGCTTATATCTGCCATAGGCTTCTGAGTCACTTGATAAAATATATGCATCCCATGCATTTTTCTTCTGTCACGAGTCTCATTAATTCATTAGATAACCATTTTGGCCTAAACCTTGAACAATATTTCTTAATAGGTAATAAACTTTTAGTAGCTTCCACGATTAATTCCTTGAATGCTTCCCACTTAGAATTTACTGTTGGTAACATTGTCAGTTGATCCCACTGTACAGAATTTAAAAACTGTCTGAGATCATTGTACTCACCTTTATGGAAGCAAAAACCCTTTCCTTTACCCCTGATGGTAATTAAATCTTTAAGTAAATCCCACAACAGTACGCTGTGATCACTGCCACCTAGTGGTTCCTTTATCTGCAAATTCTTAATACACGAATGATCACTGCTGATAACCAGATCAAGAGTATTACCCTCTCTGGTTGCCTCTCGAACATGCGCTGCAGAAAACAATCATCCAATAAATCCACAAAAATCTTACTAGTGTGTGAGTGACCAACCCACAAGTTCCAGTCAATATCTGGGGAGTTAAAATCCCCCATTATAAGACATTCTGATTTACTAGCCCACTATTTCTCTGTACAATTGTTCATTGTACTCGTTTGAGCCTATAACACACTCCTACTCTTATTTTTGCTTTTGCAGTGCTTATGTCACACCAAACTGACTCAACAGTGCACTGTTCATCTATATCAACTGGATGCACTTCTTTTGATTTTATGTTTTTCTTAATTAACAGCATGACACCTCCTTTCTGTACGCAATGTACTCCCCAAATTCCAATTCTGCATTCCTAATATCAGTGTGACACCACGTCTCTGATATCCCAACAATATATCTGCCTTTGATGTCTCGACCAACACTTCAAATTCATCAAATTTATTTACTATACTTCTAGCATTGGTATACATGTACCTATACCTGGTTACCCTGACACATCCCATATACCCACCTGTTTCACGATGACTGCTATCGGTTCCTGAAACCTCCAGGTCGCTACTTATTCTGATAGAAGTTGTGCAAGAATCACCTTCACCTCTGCCTGCGGCTACTTTTGGTCTGAATCCCCCCCAAGCTAGCAGTTTTCTGACCCACCTAACACTGCCTCGAATAGCATCAACCAATATTCTTGCACCCTTTCTGTTTAAGTGTATCCCATCCCTGTAGAAGCAGTCTCTCCTGTTAACAATTTTTCAAGGATAAGTCTTCAGCAAATAAATATAGAATTTCATTGTGTACTTACTCCAAATACATTCTTTCCACAGTGGCAATTTTTCTTTATGAAAAGAATATAGAAGTTAGCTATTTTCGGCTGTCTTGAACATACCTGATTTAAAAAAAAAAAAAAAAAAAAAAAAACTTTAATTGGCATTAAAATTATTTATTATAATTAGATCTGTTATAAACTGTATCATTTAAGGAATGCTGTGCTTTGTTTAAAAAATTGAATTATTCCCTTCGCATTTCTCTTTTATCTAGTTTTAAAGACTATTTTCCACATGGTTTTTTTTTTTTTTTTTATTATTTTAGATAAACTTTTGACCACTTTTCCTCTTTTTTTATTATTATTTGTTTGATATTTCAGGAAATTTACCCACCTAAGATTCATGAATTTGCATATGTTACTGATGGTGCTTGCACAGAAAATGAAATACTGGAAAAGGAACTAGTCATATTAAAAGTAAGCTGATAAAATTTATCCTCTTGTTCTTGACATACTATTTAAGTACTTGCAGATTTATCCAGCTGTTGATTAGCAGTAACTAGCATTATTGACATAAATATAGCTGATAGTGTCTGTAATATTGTGTGATCTTTGTTAGTTAACCCATAAATTTGAACTACGTATGTAGTGTAATATCCTCTGAAAATAAATAACAGTAGTCTTCTCTACTAGAGAAGCGTTATTTATTTGAATAGTGCAATACCAGCTATCTCGTTGTGAAGGCACCCACAATATGAGATACTATTAAAACAATGCCTTTTACACTACATACGTAGTTCAAATTTATGGGTTAACTATGGTGTATCTTCACCCATATTATATAGTTAATTACCAAAACCCATAAGGATCATGCGTTATGCATTTCGTCTTCAAATACATTATTACCAACACCCTTTGGCATCTCTCATATTGTGGATATAACCTCGCAACCGTGATGGTATGTTGCACTACCAGGGTACCTGCCCACCCACTAGCTTCAAAACGATCATCTGGGTGGTGGTATCCTCTGAAAATAAATAACAGTAGTCTTCTCTACTAGAGAAGCGTTATTTATTTGAAGTAGTGCAATACCAGCTATCTCATTGTGAAGGCACCCACAATATGAGATACTATTAAAACAATGCCTTTTACACTACATACATAGTTCAAATTTATGGGTTAACTATGGTGTACCTACACCGATATTATATAACTAAATTATTTAATAATGTTTCTCCAGCATTACTCTATCCTTAATTTTGTATGTTAAATTCTTCGCTCTACTGGTTCGCCACGCTACTGGTATATTTTCATTTCTTTTCATTGAAACATAATATTACAGTTATATACATGCAACGTGTAGTGGTTTTTGCATTTTTGCTACCACTGATGTCTGCTCTACTATCCTTATTATTTTTTATTTTCACTTAATTTTGCTCTTATTTTTGCAGTCTAATTTTCGATTCATTTGGATTTAATTAATATATATAATAATGGATATCTATAAGTACCATGTTCTATATTTTTAACTATATAGCCTAATATTAGTATGTGACCATGGCCTAAAAAGGGAACCAAAAATCCACCATAATGAGCGAAGTCATACTTAATTTAAAATTAACATAACAGATCAATATATATATATATATATATAGTGTGGCTTACATTGATACCGATCCAAGTTGTGTATACAGCATGCAAAATGCAGATCACTGTATTATCATATGTCATAACCCATAGACTGGCAAATTTTTGAAAAAAACTAAATTAGTTAAGTAATTGATGACATATCATTAATCCCCTTTACAACACATTCTTATTTACAGGTCCACACTATTTCTCTGTACAACAAACATTTGTGCAGAGAAATAGTGGGCCAGTATACCATGTTTGATGAAACGACATTGTGTTAGAATAGTTATTGTTCAAATATCTGATGTAGTTTTAAGTAAAATATTTGACTTTTACTGTAATTCTCTTGCTGTGTGAGGGTTGGTGTATATTGCTCCTTTTAAGTAGTCATTTGAAAGGTAATAAATCTGGGGTTAATGGATGCTCAGTTAAGAACATGTGCTGTTACTGGGAAAATGATCTACTGCATTTATTGTAGAAAACACTACTACACTACTAAAACTAGCATATAATAACAATAAATAGTTAGATATCTAGGATGACCAGTACTGCTACTGTAGCACTTAGAATCAAAATCTGTGAAGTTGTCAATGATAAATTAACGCTTACAATTTGGGTTGCATGAATTTTGAATTGCTGTGTTATGTATTAGTATATGGTCAGTTTTTTTCTTCTGTTGCAAACAGTTTTTTGTAAGAAGGATAAGAACTTTTTCTTTATTTTGGTATATCTCCTAATTAATTATTTACCTTCATGGTAGGTGTTTTCTCTCATTAGAAAATATCTAATACCTTCTAAGTTAATGTTGAATGATAAGTCTTAGCAGATTTTGTTCATTAATTGAAATTAACAAATCCCCTACAATTAATTTTTTTTTTAAATAGGTATTAAACTGGGATCTTACACCAATGACAGTCAACAGTTGGTTGAGTGTGTATCTTCAATTGTCCAATAATTCACAAAAGAATGGTGATGAATTTTTGAAACCTGATGTATCTGCCCATACATTTATTCAAGTAGCTCAGGTAATTAGTTTTTTGTAGTTTTATTTCTTCTTTAATATATCCCTCCTTATATTTGGAAACCTTATATATAATTAAGGTGAATCATGTTTGCGACATAGAAAAAAAATACTACCTGAGACACTTTCTATAAAGAACAGTGTCTCAGGTAGTTCTTGTGTTGTAATCATTTCATATTCCCAATGATTACAACAACACTTATGTTGTAATCATTGGGAATATGAAAATTCATAATATTTTAATTAAAAAAGAGAAATTAACACAGCACTGTATTTTTTAAAAATTAAATTGGGACTGACTTAACTGCAAGCTGCAATACATTATTGAGCTTACTTTGGCCTCTTCCTCGGTGGTTAAATAACATTAACATAAAAGTATATCTTTCATTTAATGTATCTTTAGTTTAAACTAATTTATTTCATATAAAATATAACTGAGGAGCCTAAAACCTCTTTCATAGCAGCTTATGTGCTGACAAATTGTCATCTATGATAAAAGTGGCATTCCTGATAGGGAGAAAATCCTAACAAATGTTTTTTCTTTAATTGAAAACATTGAGTGGAGTGTACAGTTGCCAACTGCTATCCTAACAGCTGTCCTCACTGACTATCACTGTGTTCTAAAGGTGATTAAAATGCCTTTAGTTGATCCCCTCCCCCACCCAAATTGTGTTTCAGCTCTTTTTGACCTAAGGCGTCATGTGTTTCTCTCCGCTTTAGTATAGTTCCTTAGGAGTAACACTTCTTGATTTCTGATATTTTTAGATTTCCTTATAGCTCTTTATCCTAAAAGTCTTAAGGAAAGGGCCAGAAAGAAAAGCCACCTTTCTGTAGTTTTTTTATATGGAATACAACCCTTACTAATCCCTCCCCTTCCTTTACTTGGTAATTTGGGGGTAAAAATGGATTTTGTGCCAGTAGAGCCCTAATCTGGATAACAAAGAAAATTACTGTGGCTCTTCTCATCTAAAAAAGATAAAAAAACTTTACATCAAAGTGTTTATTTCCTCCTTCCTGGTATAGTGCATACCATGAAGGAGGAAAAATAGTGCATTCCTTGTACCAAAAAAGAGGAGGGAGGGTGGATGGCATTCAACCAGTTGCAAGTTTCCCAAAAATGGTTAAAGGTTTTAATCAGGGGAACTTCTGATTAAAAACATTTTCATCCAATTATTTCCGGTCAAATTATTTTGGAACTGGTTAATCATCTCGAAGGAGGGAATAGTTCAAGACCAAAGAGTATAAAAGCAAGATGTATTATGATTAGAAAATTAAAACCATATTCCTATTTGGAGTGTCCTACTTATTTTTAATTCCCCATTCTACTTCAAATATTTAAAGTTGCATAATACTTCTCATATCAAATCTGTCCTTATTTACTTGAACCCCATCAAATGTCAGAAATACCAGAAATACGGTTACAAGTTGTATGTGGAAGTAACTTGTGGATTGTTCTCTTTGTCTAGTACAAAGAACATAAATTAGTATACAGTCACCTCCCCCTCTTCTCTAAACTACAAAGGAAATTGTCCTGCCTTCTCAAAGTTTTGTGAAAATATAAACTTTTGGAAAAATTCCAAAAAAAAATATAAAGTGGAAAACAACAGCAAGAAGAATGTTGCAATTATGCCTCCATGCTCATGTACTGCTATTATCAAAAGCTGGAAAACAGTTGTTAGCCAAATTGTTTGGGGAAACAACAGGAACCCTAAACATTTGGGGAAACAGGAACAGTTGTTCCTGTTTCCCCAAATATGTTTAGGCTGCCTACCCATGACTGGTACTCAGTTCCATCAAGACATTCATGTGCTCAAACAGTTGATGAATGATGAATATTCCATTTAATGTAGTACCTAACAAACAGCTAATCCCACAGAAACTAGCCAAAGACACTCCATGCAGGTGATGACTTAGATAATGGCTCCCCTGTATTTTCAGAAAAAAAAAAAGAGTTGTGATTTCCATAAATTAGTGTCTTCAAATAAATTAGGTTTAAAGACAAATTCTAAAACCAAGTAATGTAGAACTTTGATACATTGGAATTGTTGAAGTTTATTAGCATTAGTTGAGGAATATGATGCAAGAAAGCAAGCTTATGTAACATCAGCCAAAAAAAAAAAAAAAAACCTTCCAATTTCACCCATCCGTTCACTCCAAATGTTTATCTAGTTCAGCCTTAAATTTGTTTAAACTATCAACTTCCACAGCAACAGATGGAAGACTGCTCCAGCAATCAACTACCTGCTGGCTAAAGGCAAACCTTTTATGCAGCAATATAGATGAATTAGCAGGCAATAAGTGCCTGTAGGTGTATAGCTACAGGAAACATATCTGAACTCCCAGAAATATTTGTAGTGATGGTGTGCATTATTATCCAAATTTACGATTCCTAGCCTTCTGTATACATCCTGCTAAATTTCTTGTAATGACTTAATACTTTGCTATTGGCTTGAATTACACCAAACTATATCCAGTTGTTACAGGATATAGACTCCTCAGTGTGCTCCCCCTTCATCTATCCAAGTGGATTTGATCAGAATTTCATTTTGAAAAAAATGAAAGAAATCCAAAATATTTCTTTAAATTTGACCCAGATGCAGGTTTCCCATCATTATGGGAAACCTGAATCTGTTTTTGCATCACTAATCACTATATTCAATTTCATCTACTTCTGGATCTGAATTCCTGTGAAGTTTGGCTTTTGTGATTCAGAATTGGGTAATGATGGCTGACAGGTACAACTCCCCCCCACTTCTCCAATTTTAAAAGTTATTTTCATGCTACCATCTTAAATGCCCTTTATGGTGCTTTTGATGAGACTTGCTCCAAAGAGCATTATGGAGGCTATTTCCGTTATTTAGTAAATAACTTTTTTTTTTTTTTGTTTATATTAAGTTAAACCTGTACACTTAATGCACTACACCTTCTTTTTTGACACACCTTCAACTCGCCTACATTCTGAACAATTTCTAGAAAGTAATCGAACTTTTACAATTATTGATTCCTAGAATTTGTAATTTGTTTGCCCCTTTCGTGAAGCAAAAAATCAAGAGGAAAATTATGTCTGGGTTATTTTATATATATATACAGTTGAACTTCTCTATAACGAATTCGATAAATCCAGCAAAAAAATTCGTTATAGAGAAATTTTGTTATACAGAGAATATCTTTTTTATTAGATATTATTTAATTAGAAAATGAAAATTAATCTAAATTTATTTTTAATGTATTTTATTTCAAAAACACTTACTTAAATTACGTTTACACAATTTTTGTTTGCGCAGTACAATTAAAAAATGTCCAATTCTCAAAGAAAACCTCACATTTGTTCAGAGCATTAAAAACATTATCAGGAACATTTTCACAAAACTGTAGACCCATACGAACCGTTTAAAAAGCGTTAATAATTTCTTCGCAAATAATTGGCTGTTCTATGTGCTGTTCTGATGTGTCTTCAGCATCATCGTTTCTTCATGATCATGGTCGCGTTTAACGCTGTTCAGCAGTATTTCATCTTCATTTGGATGTTCTGTTGTAGTCAGATCTTGATCTACATAAACATAACTATCCAGTGTTATTTCATTTTCGATGTTTCTGGACGATTCTAATAATGTCCAAAAGTTTTTCAGTTGTGAAAGGGCCAATTCATCTTGTTCGTCCAGTTGTTGTTCGACTTCTGTATTCAATGCAAATCCCGCTTTCGAAAAACAATTTTGAATAGTGTATTCAGTGACATCGTTTGTCCAAACTTTTGCTAGTTCAGAGATGCAATCTCTAAGGTTAATTGTAACCTCCAAGTTTCTATTTTCTGATAATGCATTGACAATCTTCATTATTATTCTCTTTCGATAATGAAATTTAAAATTTTTAATAATGCCTTGGTCTGTTGGCTGGAGTTTTGACGTCACGTTTGGTGGTAAAAACAACAACTTCACACTTTTAAGTTTGGCAGGATGTGTCGGACAGTTGTCAGTTACCAACACGATTTTCCTTTTTTCTTTTGTTATATGCTTGTCTAGTTTTAATATCCAGTCTTCAAAGATGCTTTTTTATTAAAGATGTAGTCAACTTCCAAAGATTTCATGCCTCTAAAACATCTTGGGTTTTTTGATTTTCCGATGACTAAAAGTCTTAATTTTTCACTTCCTGTCATATTTGCTCCAACTAGCATGGTGATTCTTTCTTTGCTTTGTTTTCCGCCAAAACATTTATCATCCTTAAAAGCAAGTGTTCTATTCGGTCAACATTTAAAGAATAAACCCATTTCGTCAGCATTAAAAACATCCTTAGGTTCATATTCTTCCAAAATCTTCTTTAAGGTATTGTTCCTCCAACTGTTGCAATCTTTTTCTCCACAAATAACCTTTTCCACAATTCTGTGGTGCTTCTTAAATTTATCTAGCCACCCAGTGCTCGCATTAAATTCTGTATGTCACAGGGACTGTGCATATTTCAGAGCTTGTTGCTCAATTATTGGATCCGATATTGGTATATTCTTTTCACGTATCATTTGCACCAATTTTAAAACAGCTTTACCAACATCTTCATATATAAAAAAAAGTAAAGTGCAGCCATTATCAACCCACTGCAGGATGGAAGCCTCCTCAACAATTCATGTTGAGGGAAATGGACCATAATCTGCCACGCTGGTCCAGTGCGGGTTGGCAGATTGACCGTATTCAGCAGTCAGGGGCTTGAACCCCGGTCTACTCAAAGAGCGTGTGCTACTGCACTCCCGCTCCTGCCCACTCGGCTACGGAGGCAGTCTTCTCTTCGTATATACACAACTTAATTCGCTTCTTGTCTGCTCCTCCTTCAATTGCATTTAAAATTGATTCTCAATTTTTTAAAATCGTAGATAAGCTGCTTGCAGGTATGCCATATTTCTTCCCAATATCTTTTTTCTTAAAACCCTGGTCAACATCACAAAGAATCTTTACTTTATCATTAATACTTAAAACACTTTCTCTTCAACATTGTTTCCGCAAAAGTAAAAATTACTGGACTGCTGCAGCTCTTGCTGATACATACACCGCAAACTTTGCTGCAATGGCCATATAGTGAATTGTTAATGCCGCCTACTCAATGACGTTCGCTTGCCAATTCAACAGTATCACGTGACTTTTCCTTCAATCACTTTGAAGAAATATACAACTTTCATTCACATGTACACGAAAGAAAATTTACGGTTAATGTATGCTGTGTTACTTTTCAGAAAAAAAAAAATACAGGAGCATATAGCCTATGTAATTGACAAATTGTTCTAAAAGAATGAAATTAAAAAAAAAAAAAAAAAAAAAAAAATTCGGGAAACCATCTACTGGGAGTCCAGTTAGATGAGAAACGGACATATCATATAATGATTGACAGGAAGGTCACGTGGTACAGTTGAGGTGAGAAGCGAGTGTCACTCGGTAGGCATTACTAAAACAGACTATGGTAGCATTCTATGTATTGCCGCTGCAGCACACTAAAGGCTTACCGCAGAGAATTTCATTTTCCCCTGAGCCAACATCAATTTACAAATCTACCTTATTTATTGTAAAATTTATGACCACTTTTAAGAAAACCCATTTGGTTTTATAACTGTAACAAAAATGAGACAAAGACCCTCCTATGGGCGTCAATGGCCACAAGTATTCACTAAAAGGATGACAACTCGGAGGGAAGGAGGTCATATATTTGAGCAGCTGTTTAGCAGTAAATGCTTGAAAATCTTAAAAAATGCTTTTACTAATTTTTTTTAAAAATTTGTTATAGACTAACACTTTGCTGTATGGGGTTAATTTTACATGTAATTTCGTTTCAAGATGCAATGTTTTGCAAAAAAATTTGTTAAATAAAGTTCATAATAGAGAAGTTCCACTGTATATATATTTATTTGTAACTTTTAAGTGAGAAAAATTTAAATGGGAGTGCTATAGCCGTAAAAAAGTATGTTACCTTAGGTCTCTAGCACAGCAAAGAACCTTCTCAAGTGTGTCAGAAAAGACCTTTCTCCTCAAGTGTGTGTTATCAGCACTTAAACTTTCTCAGTAGTTAATGTGCCACTGAGAACAGATAAGTGCCGTGAATTGTCTGGCGCTATGTATATAATTCTCTTATTAAATTTCCAAATTAAATATGCTGCTGTGGAATTTATTTTCTTAACATTATTTATACCTTGTTCAAATCCATGCCCTTTAACTTTTCATTATCAACAGATTTTTTAATAATTTTATTTAATTTTATTTTTTTACAACCACATATCTAATCATTTCTTCTATCTAATCATAAAATGTGATACTTATTTTCAAATTCATTGTAATTTTTTTTTTTTTTTTTAATATAACTTGTTCTTTTCCCCTCCCGCTTTAAAAACAGAATGGCAATTTTTCAAGAAAATTTTGTTACCTTTTGCTAATGTTTTGTGTTCTTTTAATTTGTTCCAGCTTATAGACCTCTGTATTCTGGATACTGGATGTCTTCAGTTTCCATGTAGTGTTATTGCTGCTTCAGCATTGTACCACATTACTTCAAAACCCCTAGCACTGTCTGTTTCAGGTAAGCATTAAAAATTGAGTCTTCATTTATTTGGACTTGCATGCATGAAATCTTATCCCATATGACGTTCTCGTTTGTAACTCAAACTGAACGAGATCACTTCAAAGTGGAAAGTATTAAGAGAGTGGTCCAAAAAATAAGGTAACGGGTATTTGTGAGAAGAATGTTATGAAATTGTATTACAGTTGTGGTCTGAGTGTAGTAGTTTCTGAAAGCTGCAAAGCAATGACAGTGCTTTTCATTGTTTACGTCTAGCAGGTAACACAAAATTGCTGTGCTACTAGAGATATAGTCTAGAGTGGTAGTGCATTCAGTAGTTTGAATATTGCTTGCTACACTGCATCAAAGTGGCAGATCCTCAACAAGTCAAGCAGATGGTATCTGCGACCATTGAGCATTATCCAGATAGACCCGTATACTCACATATTTACAGTCTCATATGGTTTTGTGCCTTTGGAGCACTATGATGTTAACCTTGTAAGCAATTGCCATAATTGTATGCTTCTGATCCCTGTGATCATCCCAGAGTATAAACAGAAAATTTATTTATTTTTATGTCAAATTAGAAGCTAATGTATCTTATAAATCCAAAAAAACAGGTTTTGGTTTCACTTTCATTATCATTTTAGCAATCGAGTACGTTGCTTTTGTTGTTAAGCCTCTTCAGTTTTCATTTTTTTCAGTGGAACAATAATTTTCAGAATTGTTTTTACCATGTGGTTCAGATGAGAAAATGTGAGTGCCCCTGGAACCATTGGGATGAAAAAGAAAAAAAAACTCAATTTCTTTTGAAGCAAAAATGGAAACAAGAGCCTAAAGTAGTGAAGGTATGGCTTCTGTTGGCTGTGAGTTAGGATTAGCAAGTACAATAACGTTGGATAAAGGGCGAGTCGTGAAGTGTGCAAAAATGGGTTTCAGCAGTCGGTAATGAATAAAGAGAAGGAAATGTGTACAAGAATCCAAAAATTGGTTTGGGAGGTGACAGATAATTTTGATCTGGGTAATGCAAGTTGGGGATGGTTTCAAAGATACAAGATCTGTATAGGAATACATAGTAGAGACTGCTAGTGCAGATTATGAAGCATCCTTGGGTTCCCCCCATCTGCTTTCTGAAATTATTGACGTGGAGATGCAATGGTAATCGAGTGTTCAGCATGGACAAAACAATTATTCTGTGAGCATTAGCAAAGGCACATGATGCAAGAAAGCAAGCTTATATAGCATCAGCCGGGGGCGGGGGCTTTTTCGCCCATCCACTCACTCCAGGTGTTTGTCAAGTTCTGCCTTGAATCTATTTAAGCTATCAACTTCTACAACAACAGATGAAAGTTTGTTCCAGCAATCAACCACCCATTGGCTAAAGGCAAACTTCCGCACATCTGTCTTACAACCGTCTTTCCTCAATTTGAATTTATGCCCTCTCAGGCGATTATTCAGAGCAAGAGGAAGAATCCCATCCACATTGAGCATGCTCAAACCATTCAAGGCTTTATACACCTCAATCAGATCACCTCGCAGGTGCCTGGTCTCCAGATGCTGAAATTTGCAAAACTTAAGCCTTTCTTCGTAAGGGAAACCCTTTGTTCCCTTCACTAATCTTGTTGCCCTTCTATATACTCATTCCAACAGCTCTACATCCTTCTTAAAATGAGACCTCCAGACCTGTATATAGTACTCCAGGTGTGTCGTGACCATTGCCTTAAACATGGGGATAATCACCTCCTTATCCCTGCTAGAAAAATTCCTGTATATCATTGACAAGACACCATGAGCTACTCTTGCAGCCTGTCTGCATTGCTCAGAAAACTTCATATCTGCCTGCACAATTACCCCCAGGTCCTTTTCATTCTCTACCACTGTCAGTATGGTAACACAGAGTTGATACGTTACTCTGGGATTACTGCTTCCCATATGTAGTACTTTACATTTGGCAATGTTAAACTTCATTTGCCACCTCTCAGCCCATCTCCTCAACTTTTCTAGATCCTGTTGTAGCAGTGTACTGTCATTAACAACCCTGCCAACCTTTGTATCGTCTGCAAACTTGGACATTAAGCCTGATATACCATCATCAATATCATTTATAAATACAGAAAACAACAATGGACCCAACACTGAACCCTGAGGGCTCCACTAATCAAGACCACAAAGAGCAGTGTCCACTGATTACCACTCTGTCTTCTCCCATTCAGCCATCCCTTTATTATCCATAGCAGCAATTTGCCTCCAATGCCACACTGCTCCAATTTGTGCAGCAGTCTTCCATGTGCAACAGTATCAAATGCTTTTCTAAGATCCAAATATATGATATCAAAGTTATTCTTTGCATCCAGTTGCTTTGTGACTACATCATAGTATCCAATCAAATTGGTCAGGTAATACTTCCCCTTAACAAACCCATGCTGTGTCCAAGCTATAACTGAAGTCTTATCTAGATGATCCTGCAATGCTTCTTTAACCAGTGCCTCCATTAATTTCCCTGGAACAGAATTAAACTAAATCCTCCAGTCCATGGGTACCACCGCTGAGTCCAAGAAAGCTCTCATAATTGTGGCTAAGCGTTTGCTTACTTCCTTTGCCGCCTCCCTTTATATAACGATAGATTCCATCCACCCCAGGCGCCTTTCTTGTGTTTATCTTCAACAATTTCTCCTCCACTTTACTCTCAGTTATTACAAGATTATCTAGCTTACTGCCAGAGTTGACTACACCTTTGGCATTCCCCTCCCTGAATAACTCGTGTGTGAATGTCGATACAAAATATTCATTTAGTTTGTTAGCTACCTGAGCAGGATAATCAACAGTTGAACCATCGATGTCAAGTGGACCAATCTGATTCTACCCCTTCCTTCTAGAGTTTACATAAGTAATCTTTGCTGTTTTTCTTTGCATCCTTTGCCAAAGATTTCTCATAATCTGCCTAACCTCCTTTGTAACTTGATTTCAGACCAGCTTATATCTATCATAGGCTTCTGTGTTACATGTTAAATTTTTATATGTCCCATGAATTTTTCTTCTCTGTCACATGTCTAATTAGTTCATCTGACATCCATTTAAGCCTAAATCTAGAACAATATTTCTTTGTTGGTATGAAAAGCCTAGTAGTTTCCAAGTTAAATTCTTTGAATGCTTCCCATTTTGAATTTGCAGTTGGTTCTACCGTATAGAATTTAAATACTGTCTCAGACCACCGTAGTCACCTTTACAAAAGCAAAAACCCTTCCCTTTACCCTTGATGGTAGTTACCTCTTTGAATAAATCCCACTTCAGCACACTGTGATCACTGCCACCTAGTGGTTCCTTTATCTGCAGATTCTTGATGCACGAAGAATCACTACTGATAATCAGATCAAGAATATTACTCCCTCTAGTTGCCTCCTGAACATGCTGCTGTAGAAAACAATCATCCAATAAATCCACAAAAGCCATGTGTGTGTCCAACCCTCAAATTCCAGTCAATATCTGGGAAATTAAAATCTCCCATTTATAAGATTTTGTGTTTCTTAACTAACAGTATAACCCCTCCTCCCTTTCTGTACACATTGTACTCCCTAAATTCCAGTTCTGCACTGCTTATGTCTGTGTGACACCATGTGTCTGATATCCCAACAATATCTGCCTTTGATGTCTTGACTAGCACTTCAAGCTCATCAAATTTATTAACTATACTCCTAGCATTGGTGTACATGCACCTGTTTCTACTCTTAGTTACCCTAACACAGCCCATGTATTTACTTGTTCCACTATGACTCCCAGTAGTCCTGCAAATTCCAATTTGCTTTGCTTTCCATGCTGCTGCTCAATTGCATTTCAATAGCAGTAAGGAGAATAATACCTGCATATATTGCAATTGATAAGAATCAAAGATATGTGTAGGCACCTCCGTAGCCAGGTGGGAAGGAGCATCAGTGCATAGTACACGCTTCTTGATTAGACTGGGGTTCGAGCCCATCACCACCAAATACGGAGGATGCGGAAAGGTCAGGGAATGACCACTGCATATCCCGGAGCAATATGGCCTTAGTCACTAATGCTCCAAAAAACAAACAGTACAAAGATATGTAAATACAAAAAAAAGAAAAGATTTTTCCTTTATATAATAATAGATGGAAAAAAGTCAATAATTCAGCTGATGAATTGAATGAGTACTCTCTACTGGTGAAAAGTCCTTTTGTGGCATGTAGAGGCTGTGCTAATTCATCTAAACACTGTAAAATGAATGTCTTTAATTTGATTGTATTGTTTTTATACATACCTAAACCCCTCGCTTCACTGAATACATTTTGTCCAGTGTTGAACCAGATTTTGTATGCTGTTGAGGTAGAATTGTTTCTTCTGGGAGATCAACTCTCTTCTTTACTACTTATTTAACTTCTTCATAGAGTAATCTGTTTTTTTTTTTTAAAGCCTTTCAGAATAACAAAAAAAAAAAAAAAAGAAAAATCACTTAGGGCTAAATCTGAGTTGTATGAGGATATGTAACAACTTCAAATTACAGTGTTTTGTGGCTGCAACGAGTCACAACTTTAAGTTGAAGCAATATTGCTTTTGTTGAGCTTCTCCCCCCCCCCCCCCCTTTTTTTTTTTTTTTTTTTATGAATGTAAAGTCAGTTGCCTAGCGTGCTTTTTTTTCTTTTCTAATATAAATCTATGACCACTTACCACATGATCACAATTTTCTTATTGTGGAACTTCTTTCACTATATACTATATGATCCTGTCCAGCTTTGTTCAGAAACCAATTATGCCAAAACTTTGTAAGACTTCCATTTTTATTTTTTTTTCAATATTTGATGCTTTCCTTGAAATGCTGTCATTTTATCAATATACTGTTTTTCCTTTATATAATAAAGGAAAAACAGTATATTCATACTATCCATTCCAGTATGGATAGTAACAATATATATATATATATATACACACACACACACTGTGTATACAGGGTGTTTCAAAAACAGCCTTACAACAACTTTGAAATTGTATATAAATTTATTTAGATGATGTACACAATATTTTGAAATGTCAGAATGTAGCAAAACTCTTCAAGTTTTACCTCAGATAATTATGGTTCAATGGGAATTCCATTTGTAATGCGGCAGCCATCCCACCTGTAGTCAATTTCTTGCCACATGCAGCGTAGAATCTCTGGCATCACTTCGGCAGCGGCGGCAGTAATTAGAGTTTGGAGCTCAGCAACATTTGCAGATAAGGATGGTGCTTACACTAGATCTTTAACAAATCCCCATAAGAAAAAATCCATAGGTGTAAGATCCAGGGAACGAGGTGGCCACACTATCAGTGCTTCTCTACCAATCCACCGACCTGGGAAACTGGTGTTGAGGTGCTTGCCCACTTCTCCAAGGTAATGAGGGGGTGTGCCATCTTGCTGGAAGTGAATGAATCCTTCTTGGTCATCTTCATCAGTTTGTGGAATGAGGAACTGTTGGAGCATGTCTAGATGCAAGATACCAGTAATGGTCATCTCCACGACAAATAAGGGGCTGTACATTTTTTCTTTGCTGAGGGCGCAAAACATGTTCACCTTTGGACTGTCACGAACATGTTCCTGGGAGGCACATGGATTTTTAGTGCCACAAATCTTGCAGTTGTGGGTGTTGGCCTTACCAGTAACATGAAACATGCTCTCATTACTGAAAAGTGTGGAGTCCAGAAGTCCCTCGTCGTCTTCTATCCGATGCAACATTTTCATACAGAATTTCTTAGAAACCCGCTTGTCTGCATTTGTAAAGTGCACAGTGGATAATTTGTATGCCTTTTAAGTGTAAACATTTTCATAACACTCATCACACAGTCACATGTGGAATACCACTTTCCCAAGACGTACGTCATGTTGATTTTTGCGGACTTCGAAGTTATCCCTAACCCTTTCCACGACATCGTCAGGAACACGTGGGTGACTTGGCGTGGCTCACAGAACGTCTGGTCTCAACAAAATTCTTGAGCCACGTGTACATTGTAGGCCTACAATTAGGTGCATTACACTAGAAGTGTATTGCTACATTCTGACATTTCAAAATATGTACGTCCTCTAAATAAATTTATACTCTTTCAAAGTTGTAAAGCTGTTTTTGAAACACCCTGTGTGTGTGTATATATATATATATATATATATATATATATATATTCGATGTTCCTATATATATATATAGGAACTGCATATAAATTTTTACACACCAAATATATAGCAAATCAAAAAAATATGCAAAATGTGCTCAAATCTCTCTCTCTCTCTCTCTCTCTCTCTCTCATTCTGTATACCATTCATTCATAATACCTACTGTTTACATAAGCAGTTTGTTAATGAGAAGAGGCAAAATTGACGTGAATGTGCTGCAGAATAGCCAGTGACCTATTTAGCTAGACCTCATAGGGATTCTCTACTGTAGTGAGAGAAGGTGTAACATGGCAGTGCATGGGTTTTGTGCATGTGTTACTTTGGTGTGTGTTCTCAAATAAATATGCATGTTGTAAAGACATCCCTCACTAAGCACAGGACATACATACTTTAAAAGTATCACATTTGGCAAGTCTAGGATCCCATAGAAGATAGGGGATTTAAGAGAGAAACACTAAATATGCTAATAAATTATGTGAGAAAAAATAACTTTTTGATTTGCGTAGCATGTATTGAATGTTTAGAGTCTGTAATAAAGGATAACATTAGTTTACAGCAGAGTAGTCTTCAAAGTGTTATGAAAACAAATCCAGAATACATCTAGTAAAAATAAATATTAGCTAAAAGCAAAAAAAAAGATTACAAAGAACCAGTGATGTCTCCACACACACACAGTACCATATGCTGTATTTGCTACCTGGGAGTCTAAAATGCTGATGGAACTGATATTCAGGTGATACTCAAGTCAGGTGGACCCAATTTCAGCGAAGTCCATACAGTCTATCACCACCAAATCCTCTGGTTGCACCTTCATTGTCGTGGGACTGTTAGTAATCCTGGGTATAATGCGCAAGCACACTGCGGGTGACCACCCAGGTGCAAACAAACGTAAGCAGGGGTCAAGGTGTGGTGCCCACATCACATGGAGGAATGCCGCCCCTCTGTTTCCAGGCAATACTAGTTGTAGATGACTCATCAACTGGTGCGATACCACCACTTTGCTTATTTCAGGCTTCAGGTGGTGGAACCCATTTTTAGTCTCCAGAGCTAAGTTCCGGTCAACCCTTCCCATCTCTTCCATCATGCAGTGTGACTGATGACTTTTGAGGTTATGATGGACATCATGGCAAGATCCAATCTTCCTTACATTTCGAGGGTACAGCTCTAAAACGGTGTTCGCAGGCCGACTGCTAGTTAGTACACCAGACCTATTGGTAACTGTCTAGAAGCCTTCAGAATCAGCTAGTGTATAATCTTGCTACCTCTACACTGCCAGATAGTGACTGGAGGGAGTCAGAGTAGTGTGTATGTAGGGGGCATTGTAGAGGCCACATTATGTCAAGGATCTGGGTATATTCTTACCATGTGTACGCCATATCCAAAAATTTCATTACGTCAAACAGTTTGCCCCCCCCCCCCCACACACACAATTCATGGTGTATTGAATACACCATGACTGTTAAACTAATAGAGTAAGCTTATCTGCGAAAAGATCTAAACATCCCAAACACTTCCTAGTTCATTTCACAAATATACGTGGTCTCAGTTCTAATCTCAAAGATGTCCATTTCCACTTGCAGTCTGCCAAACCCCATGTACTTTTTCTGACAGAATCTCAGTTATCAGTTGATTCAACTACTGCTCATCTCAGTTGCCCAAATTATTCGCTGTATGATTCTTTTCACCTCAAAGGTGGTACTTGTGCATATGTCCGTTCTGATATTCCCTGTCAGAGACTTTGTAATTTGGAATCTCCTCTCTTCGATGTTCTCTGGCTTAAAATCTCTCTACCTCATTGTGTCAAATTCATCTGTTGTCTCTACCATTCTCCCAACTCTGCTAATCACTTGGAGCTCTTTGACTTCCTATCTTTGCAACTTGACTTTCTCCAGTCCAACTTTCCTAACAGTGAGGTAATTTTCCTTGGTGATTTTAATGTTCACAACTCCAGCTGGCTTCCATTTTCTAGTCACACTGACCCAGCTGGTCGAGATGCTATGACTTTTGCAATTACTAATGACCTCACACAGATTGTTCATTTACCTACCAGAATACTGGACAATCCTAACCATAAGCCAACACACTTGATCTTTTTCTCACAAACAATCCTAAGTACACGGTCAAAGTGAGTGGTCCTTTAGGCACTTCAGATCACAACTTGGTGATTGTCTCTTCTCCAATGGAGCCTTTATCTCATGGCTATTCCCAACCTTGTATTGTTTGGCATTACAAGAATGCAAAGTGGAATGACCTGAGATTTCTTTTCTTCATTTCCTTGGTCGGATTACTATTTCAAAACTTCCAGTGTCAATGTTTAAGCAGATCATGTCAGTGAAATTATTTTTGTAGGAATGTAATCCTTTATTCCACACTCCACTTTAAAATCTCATCCTTTATCTAAACCTTGGTTTTCCAATAAATGTGCTAAAGTTGTTCAAGAGAAGAATGTTGTATATTGTAATTGGCTTGTGTCCAATTCTTCAGTTTCATTTTCTGCCTACACCAAAGCTTGCAACAACTGTAAAGCAGTTATTAATCAGGGCAAACTAAATTTTGAATAGGCTACGAGTAGAAAACTTGCTTCTTGCCCTAATGGTAGCCGAGCATTCTGGTCCTTTGCCAAAGCTATTGGCCACAACTTATGCCCATCTCTGTTCCCATATCTGTCAAGTCCAGATGCTTCTATTGCTAATTCAGCCAAAGACAAAGCTGACCTGCTAGCATCCTACTTTTCTTCCAACCCATGTATTGATGATCTTGATAAACAACCTCCTATCACTCCCAGTACACTACATTCAATGCCTCCTGTTCTGTGTCGTCTTTTTTCACTTTCTTATTCCAAAGGTGTTTTTCCTTCTGCTTGGAAATTTGCTCATATCCAGCCAATCCCTAAAAAAGGTGACAAATCCTGCCCATCCAATTATCATCCCATTTCAATTACTTCTACTCTTTCAGAAGTAATGGAGGAATCAATTAACCGCCAACTCTTAAACTAGTTAGCAACCTTCTGTCTGATCAACAATCGCCAGTATGGATTCCGTCAGTGTCAATCCACTGGTGATATTCTGGCTTACGTTACCCATTTATGGACTAATTCAATGGAAAAGTTTGGTGAAACACAAGCAGTTTCTCTTGACATCTCAAGGGCTTTCAGTCATGTTTGGCATAAAGGTCTTCTTATCAAGCTTCCATCTTAGGGTTTGCCAACTGTTTTTTTGTAATTGGTTATCCAGTTTTTTCTCTGATCGCTCACTGAGGGTGATGGTAGATGGTTCTCTGTCTTCTAACTTCTCCACTAATGCAGTGTCCCCCCCAAGGTTCAGTTCTTTCCCCCATTCTTTTCCTCTTGTATATTAATGACCTTCTTCCATTGACTGGAAATCCTATCCATAGTTTTGCTGATGATAGCACATTGCATTCCAGTTGGAGAAACCTTGCCTTGCTCAATCAGCTTCAACTTCTCAAATATCCACTACCAATTACTTAAATGCAGATCTCCAGGTAATTCTCCAGTGCGGTGCAAAGACAACTTGGGTGATTTCAATCCTTCTAAAACTCAGTCTTGTCTTATATCTCACAATAAGGATACAGCAGACTCTAGATTAACCGGAACACTTACTCTAAATTTAAAAAAAAAAAAAAAAAAAAAAAAAAAAAAAATCAACCAGAAGTCATAAAATTCAAGTAATAACTAGAATAGGTATAACAGATATTTTGCAAGTCGTAAATAAGCGACTAGCGGCATTATAAGTCTTCATTGGGAGATTAGTGTACTTATTATCTTGCAATCCCCACTGTCTTCACACCCGCTGCTCAAAAAAGAGAGACCAAATGTTAGTTTGTTTTAGTGCGTCGCGTCGATTGTTATGTTCCGTTGCAACACAAAAGGACAAATTTTGTTTCGTTACTTTTTGTGGGGGATGTCAGAATTTTTTTTTTTTTTTTTTTTTTATTGTTTAGAAATTGCAAAAATGATGGCTAAACGCAAAAGAGTTAAGTTTTCAGTCAAAAACTTGAAATTATTCAAAAGTTTGAAAACTGTGCATCTGTTAAATCTATAAAGAACCATTATAATGTTGGTGACCAAATCATACGCAACATCATAAAATATAAAGAGAAGCTATTAGAATTAAAATCAACATCGCAAAAAATAAAGGGACGCGGTGAGTTTTTTTTTTTTTTTTTTCCCTCTCTCTCTTTTTATATCTATCACCATATTTTTTACATAGGTTGCTGAACACTTTTCGATACAGTAAGTCCCTGACTTATTGAACTACAGATTTACGTAAATATCTTTTCGCTCAGTTTAAAACAAAAATAATAAATAAATTAAATAAGCAATCAATACGACAATCACAGCATGCAAAAATTGTACAAGTGAGACACCGAATAACAAGTAAAAAAAAAAATAGGAAAGAAGAGAAGCTTCTTACAACTTATTTATGGGGTTTTTTTTTTTTTTTTTTTTATATGACTGAAGATTTCAGTGAACGGGACATTTCACCATAACATAAAAGCCCACACAATTCCAGCTATCTGTATTATCGCAAATGCAATAAGATCGAGTTTACTACCCATTTATAATTAGATGCAAGAACAGAAAAGCCCAGTAACCTGGAAAGTTTAAATGCAGTGACTTCCAGAAATGTGCTTTAGTAAAATGTGAGTTTGTGTGAGGTGATAATAGTGTGTTTCTCCCTTAACCCTGTGAAGTTCTTTTCAGAAAATTTCTTTTTTTGACCTTTATCATGGTGCCAAGTAAGAGAATAAGTGACAACGCTACTAGTAAATCTACCAACAAAAGGAAAGCCATTGATCAGAAAATTAAACTAATAAGGATGTATGAAAATGACCAAACATTAACAAGTATCACACGGAATTCCGATTTGTCAATAATAATATAGTTGCAATACGTTATTAGTCATTCCCGAGTTATGTAAAACTCTGCGAAGTAAGAAATCCTGGAACGTATCTCTTACATAAGTCAGGGACTTTTGTATTTTTGGATTAACCGGGAAATCTGTTATCCGGGATTTGTTTATTACCATCTATTCCGGAAAATTGAGAGTCTACTGCAGAAGTACAGTACTTCTGCTCCTATGCTTATTTTTGGTGACACTCCAATTTCTAGGCAAGATGATATATCTCTTTTGGGGATTACCCTGACTTCTAATCTCTCTTGGCACAAGCATATTTTAAATATTGCTTTCTCTGCATCTAAAAAAACTTTGTTTTCTCTTTTGCTCTCGGCATTACCTTTCTTCCAAACAGCTGTTCACTCAGTACAAATCACAAATCTGCCCTACCATGGAATATTGTTCCCACATCTGGGGCAGTGCCCCCAAAATGACTCATCTCTAACAGAGTCTCTCCATTTGCTGTCTCATAGACTTACTGTTTCTGCTGCATGCCTTTTCTACAGATACTTCCATGGGCACTGTTCTTCTGAATTGGCTTCTATAATTCCCGCTCTCTCTCTTTCAAAACAGTGCCACCACTGGCCAACATCATTTACTGTCCGACTTCAAACTCACAGAACCTACTTTTCATCTTCCTTGTTTATTCATTCTACTGCCGTTTTCTGGAACAAACATTCCTTTGTACGTATTTGCTGAAATTTACAGTCTACAGAAGTTCAAGTCAACAAATATCTTCTCAACCTCTAAGCCAAGCACATTACTAAGTACTCTAGGTTCTAATACCTCTTGTGTTTGGGCTTTTCATAAAAAAAAATAATAATAATAATACTGATTATATTTAATAAATTAATAATCAGCCAGTTTTTCTAAAATTATTCTAAACTTTCTTCTTTGATTCTATGATAATCCTAAAATTACTTTTGCATTAAAATTAAGTTTTGTAGTATATTGGCTACGTTTAAGTGATCCATGAATAGTTACCTAAGGCAGAATTTATTATGTGCCATAATTAGAATTCATGTCTTAATTTTTCTTTTTCTTTTTTAGGTCTCAAATGGATTGATATTGCACCATGTGTTAACTGGATGTCTCCATTTGCTTTAACTATCAGAGAAAATGGAGGAGCAGAACTAAAATATTTTCAGCAAGTTACAACTGATGATATGCATAACATTCAAACACATAGTGTTGACTTACAACTACTGGTAAATATTTGTACTTCTTTCACTAGAATATTCAGTTTTTTGAATTAGATGTTTCTTATTTTAACTTATCAGAACAGCCCACTGTCCATTTTCTTGTGAAACACTGTATAAAAGGGGTTTTTTTTTTTTTTTTTTAAGTTCTGTTATATTCAATTTTTAATGGTTCTGATCCTGCATCTGACCAAATACTAAAAGTCAGGTGTTTGTTTAGTTTTTTTATTTATTTATTGGCAACCCGTGAGCTGTGAATAGCAGTAGTACTTATTATTTATATAAATGTCTATGAAAACTACTGTATATATGCTATACTGATGGCTATAACAAAAAAAAAAAAAAAAAAAAAACTGGCAGCCAAATCTTTGAGTATTGTTATTGAACAATAGAGACTTGTGGAAGTAACATCTTTGATTAATCTGACTTACTTGCAGACTCTTTAACTTGTTCTCATCTTTTTTAATACCATCTGTAACTCCTTATTAGTGTCACGAAAACAATAGATGTAAAAATCATATGCAGTCTTTTTTTTTTTTTTTTTTAATCAAAGAGTAATGTATTTAGAAGGCACACTAGGTAGTGACCACTCAGTTTTGCAGATGGAGATCCCTGATTAGATAGGCTTGTGGGGAGCCTGTTAACCTCATTGAATGATCTGTTAAATGAGCATGCCAGTATAGGACTAAGTCAACC
This sequence comes from Mastigoproctus giganteus, assembly GCF_048544385.1. NCBI lineage: Eukaryota > Metazoa > Arthropoda > Arachnida > Uropygi > Thelyphonidae > Mastigoproctus > Mastigoproctus giganteus. The sequence continues at coordinate 23,793,696 of NC_143581.1, read as the reverse complement.
GTGAAAATCAACAGACCTTTCTCTCCTTCTCTGTGTGGGAACTAGGACACACATACAGTGCTAAATAAGTTACTGGAACAACCAAAAAGATATCTATCATCTGTATTAGGAGCATAAACCACAAATAAATGGAATAGGCTCAGAACTTTGTCATTATATCAGAATAGTAGAAATCTCAGAAACCACAATAAATATCAAAGAATTGCAACTAAACTGAAATTATAAATTTATATATTTTCTGGAAGTAACTTACAATGCATGGGAGTTCTAGCTTTTAGAACTATTTTGGAAGAAAGATTAATTTGCTGAAGCATTAATAGTAGACTTGTTTGTTATTTTTGGTTTTTAGGAGCATTAGCAACTAAGGCCATATTGCTCCGGGTATATGCAGTGGTCATTCCCTGACCTTTCCACATCCTCCATATTTGGTAGTCACAGGCTCGAACCCTGGTCTAATCAAGAAGCATGTGCTACGCACTGCTGCTCCTGGCTACGGAGGTGCCATTAATAGTAGAGATATTTGAACAAAATTTAAGGTGAAAAGTTAGTTTGTAGTTTAAATTTAAGTAATTTTAAATTACTTCTATTTAAAGCCTTTCATTATTAAGATAATGTATGTAAAATAATTTGTTTATCTATGTGAATTTAACAAATTTCTTTCTTCTTTCTATCTTCACAGGAAAAGGCTCTAGAAAAGCAGTGCCAAGTGTTGACAATTAACAGTGATAAAAGTCCACGTGCCACTGCAGGAATATTGACACCACCTCAGAGTACTGAAAAAGTTCCTGCTGCACCAAAGCACCTAGAAACACCACCATGACAACTATGAAAAATCTGTTAAAGCTATCTAAGCATTTTTTGTATAGGGTTGTTGTACAGAACTGGGAGGAGGGGGGGGAAGAACCTTTTAAGCAATACTCTCTTCATTCTAGGTCAAATTGCATTTTTTTTTATCTCTAGTCTTTTCACTGCCAATCTAGTTTTAAGGAGATGATTATGATCTTAAAATTTACTACCGTGGGTGCAGATTGTCTTTTCTCCTTCATGAGAATGGCTATTTCAATACTTAAAGCAAATTAGCCTTATAGAAAAGTTTTTTGTAAAACTGTTATTACAGCTGGCTTGATAAAGACATAAGGAAATATCCATACACTACCCTTCATGTCATTCTCCTTAGCCAGAATTTATTGCTTATGCATGTGTACACACATATACATACATTCACTTAAAAGTTGCATTTTAGAATCACTTTTAAAATTTGTTATTAAAATGTCTAGAGGTATATTTTTCATAAATGATGCTGTCGTTTTGATAAAATTGTTAACAAAATATTAGCTATTGTGGTGCAGAAACAGGATTTTAATAATGGAACTTTTAGAAATTTTTCAATAAAAATTAATTTATGAATTGCTTTAAAAATGTAACTAAATTTATTTTTAAAATATTGCAATAAAATATACTTTTAATTGTTGCAGTATATTATGGCCTATATTTCAACTTGTATGTCAATTGGAGAGGATAATTTGTGAAGCAAAAAACCATTCTCTTTGCTATAGAAACAACTGTTCTTGGTGTGAATTCTGTAACTGTTTGCAATTCTTTTGTGCTGAGCTGTTTTGTGCTTGAATCACTTACACTGTAAATTGGTAAAATAAAAATGTTCAGTTACTGCCCTTAAAAGAGAATTCTACCTTTCTGGTGGAGCATCGTTGTTGAACTGTGGGCCTAATAATGCCAGAAATTAAAAGGTGGTTTTTTGCATCAGGTTTTCTTTTGCTTAGGGGAATATAAAATAACACGTTCAGATGAAATATCAGCTCAAGTGCCTTCAAACAATTTTTGAATTTTAAAGATGCAATAATACAAAAATTGGTGGTTTTTGGCCTTCAAAAGTAACATTTGAGGGGAAGAAAAAAAGTGTAGACTGCCAACTTCTTAGTTGTTAAGATTTCTAGATAATATCTGAAAAGTGTGTTGAATATTGTATTTTTTAAAAAAGAAATCCATTTCATAGTTCTCAATAACCTTAATATTATTTAAGAGGGAATATTTTAAGATCACTTGTAAATTTAATGTACCATATAATGAGATTGGTGTCTGAAGAGGAACAATAAAGAATCCAATAAGGTTAAATAAAAATTCCATTAAATTAATTTGCATAGCGCTCTATATTAATATTTAACTTGTACCTTGCAATGCATTTATTCAGTGAAAACTGTTTCTTGGTTACCTTACATGTCTGCATAGTGTAAGGGAATACATAGAATATGTATAGGACTGAATGAAATGCTGAACATTCCTTGTGAGTAAATAATCATATGCTCATTACATAACTAGCAATCATTGACTTCAGACATTTTCTTATCCATTTCACATATTAGATAAATGTGTTTTGCAATAAAGGTATATTTTTCATATGTTTTGGTTTTATATTTTTCTGAAACTGCATTGTGTTTGTATATAATGTTGAGTATTTACGTCATATATTCTGAAACACTAAGCCTACTTCCATATCAGGTGTTCATGACTTGTGCAATATGTCTTTCGAAGTGATGAGCTTGTCATTTTCTCATTAAGATGTATATTTTTTCACTCTCACCTGTAAAAAGTACAATGTTACTATTATCTTTGGTAATTAATATTATTGTAATGGTTTACCTGTTGGTTTCATTGTAGAGCTAAACATTTCTATTGTCCGATTTATGTGTGTTACAAATGAATCACTGATTTGCTTTGGTATTAGCTGCAGGAACTGCACATACAAAAATCAGTGTTGAAGAAGTTGTAAATTGACCATGCAATTTGTAAATGGCACTATGCAGTTTTACAAATTATTTAAGCTACCAACAAATCTCAGTGTGAGATTTTTCTTAGTCAATTTTTAATATATCTTTGCATTTTTGTAAATTGACAAATCTCATCTGCATATCAGTTTTGCAGGATGTGTAAAAAAATAATAATAAAAATAAAAAAAAAGTAGCATACCCATACTTAAGTACGTGTAAATTAATAGTATCAATGTAGTCATATTTTGCTACCTCTTAATGTAGAATTTCTCCAGTCTCAACCTAGTAGAATGATTCATTTAACTTTCATGTTGGTTTTTTAAATATGTATTTCTTTCATAGCAGTGTCGCCTCATGTAAATGAATAGCATTCAAAGAATAGTCTTGTGAGATTGTTGTGACATGTGACAGTGTGCTATCTGAGGTCACTTTGTGTTTGGTAGCAATAGCGAAATTGCTGTTGCTACCAAAATTATTATTCACCATGGTTTGAAAAAAAAAAAAAAAAGGTTTAACTTACTAGGAAAAATTGCCAGCAGCTGTAATGTTACTTTTTTTTTTTTAATTTGCTGGCCAAAATAAAGCTATTACTCATTCAGTTTGGCATGCTGTTGGAAATCCCTGCTCATGTGGTATAGCCTAGATTTGATTGATTTTAAAAGGTGTTTGATCTTATCAAATGTGAATTTATTTTATGCATTAAGAGGTGCACAAGTTTCTTCCAACATTGTTACATTTATAAAAAAGTGTATTGCATATCATCTGTATTTCCGTGCCATCTGCTCACGTACAAAGTTTCTTTTGAAGCAATTAAGAATGGTGTGCATGTGTTTAGTCCTGAATGGATGTAACAATGGCATTTGAAAGGTGTATTAAACAATACACTTGTGAAAAATTGCTTCTTTATGCTCACATATTAAAAATGCTTATTTATTATAAATGTCTTTAAATGCCAATATTGTAATGGTGCCATAACTTGATTAAATATTGCACATGGTGAAAGGTTCGATTGTGATATGCCTTACTAGAATTTACCCATAATTGAAATTATATATTGCCAACAAATAAACCTGCAATTTCTACTTAAATTACATATTTTCATGAGTAGATGTTTATTGTGCTAATTTGTCTTAATGGAAATTCCTAATTGATGAAATCACTGCCGTTTTAATTTAGTTGACTGATTTAGACTGCTAAAGGAATCTTTGGAAAAATAATGCATGAAGTTTTCAGTTGAAGGATTTCAGAAATATGAAGTCAGATGTAGCACATCAGTTTGATATTGAATATCAAAAAGAGATGGCAGTAGATGGCTTTTTAAAAGTTTTTAACCATTTCATTTAAAACCCATTCTATTATTGTAGGTTTTATTGAAACTGATTGCTTTAATGATACAGTTCTTGTATGTAGAGATGAATTTGTAATTTTTTTTTTTTCACACTTGTATATGTGCTCACAACTAGCCATAATATTTATTGTGATATTTTCTTTTCAAATGTGGTGTTCTATGGGACCAGTTTTTATACTTTGCAAAAAAAATAAAATAAAATAAAAATTCAGTGTCTCTATAATTTGACAGTTCTCCATATCTAAAACTATAACTGGACAAGTGACAATTATTGTCAGACTCAGCTTGTCTGCAACTTTACAAGGGAACCCAAGAAGATTGTAGTGACAATTATTTTCCTTATAATTGCTGTCAGCATTAAATTCTTAAAAGGCTGAAGTTGTGATTATATGAATTATAGTCTGAAACACTTCCAGTTGTTTGTTAAGTAATAAGTTTGCCATTTCCAAAGGATTATTCTACTTATCCAATATGGTGTCAATAAAATTATCGAGTATGCTATTTTCAATTATTTCTTGTCTTTTATCCCAAAACATCTAAATAGTGTTTGATGTTATTTTTAACAAGTGAACCCTGTTTAATTTAAGCTAAAGTTCTATAAACAACTTGAGTTGGGCTGCCTACTTGCTGATTTTATTAGCTTATGACTACTTTTTCAAAGGATTTGCAATTTTTTGTTCACAACACTAATTCATTGCCCTGGTGATGTGGACACTTGCAATAAAATAATACATTGTAGGTTTTTATTGCCTAGTTATCTTTTTTGAAACAAGGAGACCAGGTAGCCAGGTGGGTAAAGTGCCTGCCTGCCAACCCAGAGGTTTTGGGTTCAAATCCCGCCCCTGGCTTGGATCAGTGTAAAATGCAAAAACTTTGGGAGGTGAATTATGGCTACAGAAGCTGATGTGCTAACAAAAAAAAATAAAATAATAAAATAAATTGATTTATTTGCATGGGCTATTGCATTTATATAGTCTAACTGGGAGTGAAAGATATTTCAGATAGATTTCCCAAGAATTTACTAAAGCAAGAAAGGATAAGTTTGTCTGTATTGCAGACAAAGTTCTTCATGGCAGGACGATGATGGAACTAGTACATTTGATTGTGAAGGTTTTGTAAGCTATTTGAAATATAGATGAGACGGTTTTGAGTTTTTTTTTTATTAACAAAAGATCTGCAAAGGAGGTGGTGATACAATGGGCCTACAAAATGTATATGCTCAATTAGTTCCGCTGTCATCCAATTTTAGGGCAGGTGGCAACAAGAGATCGCATGCACAAACCAATCAGGAACACGAGTTGCAATAATTGAGTATATTCCCATAATTTGTGTTGTGGTTTGCTTACAAGAAGCCATGCCATAACTCAAGATAGCTATTTACTATAGTCAGTGTGGCAGAGCAAAATAGCCTCCGAATAAACGCTGGCAAGCACAATTTGTATATTTTTGTGAGATTCAAAGAAAATGGTGTTAGAGCAGAGGTACCCAAACTCATACTTTGAACTCCCTTACAAACTTCAAAAATTTCATGTCCCCCACCCCAAGTGCAAATAAACAGCTTTGACAAAATTTAGGTATGAATATATACACTTTTATAAATTAATATATACAGTACTTGAATATTTTTTCAGTTTCTTTAAAAACCACTTGGTTTGTCAATCCTCAAAGTTCCCAGGGGGATACATCTCACACTTGGGGAACCTGTTGCAAAGTGAAAGAAGGGCTCTTTGTGTGGGGAAAATAGAATGTTCAACCTATTCTGATAATGGAACACTGGGCAACAGACAGAAAAATCAAGCAAACTCTGAATGATGAAATGAAGGTGTCTGCAATGCAAAGAAGAAGGAATTTTTAGCAGTGAGTAGATCCACTAATATCAATGTTAACAGTATTATGTTGCATGTGAAGTTTTTACATTAGCAGGGAAGGTTTTTAAGGATATACAAGTGGAGTGAGATTGTGAAAATCAAAAGGAATCAACGGCACTATTAAGAGAAAGTAATTAATTCACTAAATACCACTTGCTGTGTGGACTAGTATTTTGGGAACATGCAGTGACAAATGTGGCATTATAAGCAAGTTACTATTAACCCCAGGGACCCACATCTGGTGAGTGTGGGCTTGGCACACCCAGTGTCGTTAGCTGAATATCATCACTTTTTTCCTCTTGGTGATTGCCTCTTCTGACTCTCCATTCAGGGTAGTTCCTTTTTTTTTTTGGCTGGTGCAGCAAATATTGCACAAGGAAGCCTGAGGCTCCCTTGTGCAATATGGCTAATAATAAAGTAGTACCTTTTATAGACTTCAGGCTGGTCCTGTACTCTTTCTAATAGTAATGATATAGTATGGTGATTATAAAAATTATGGTTAATGAGGGTATTGGTTGTTTTGTTGAGAGTTTAGGCTCATCAGCAACGTAGGTCATATTTAGTCGGGTGTAATGTCTTTAAATTGCTTGTATACTGTGGTTGTTTTGTTGGACAAATAACCTGAGTTTCCAGGAGAAAAATCCGTGCTACTCTTGTCTGAGACCAACTAACTCATTGTGATGTCAAAAAGACCCATAAAAGTTCCTTGCATCACTGCCGCGATCCGAACTCAGGTCTTTTCTATCAGCTTTGGGAAAGATGGTGATTAAAAGAACTGTGCTAACCACAAGGGCTAATGCGGGTATTCTACCCAAACTTGCAAATAAATTATTTTAATTATTATTATTATTAGCCGTAATTGCACAAGGAAACCTGAAGCTTATGCTGCACCAGCCAAAAAAAAAAAAAAATTCCCGAGTTACCCTGAGAGAGAGAGAGAGAAGTAGAAAGGAATCACCAAGAAAGAAATGATATCCAGCTCAGGACCCTGCGGTTATTTGGATAGGCTTCGGAATATCAGAATAGCACTATTTCAGTCCAGTGAGCATGGTACTTATGATCGTCCTATCATGCTATGTGATTTGAAACCTGTGTCTATGGCAGGTGCTTTTTTATACAACAGCCGAGTTATTCAGTTTTTGGATGTTTGGATTTTATCTCCTTGAAACCTGAGTTTTTCATTCTGGAAAGTGAACAAAGGATACATGCAATTACAGAAAAAGCAATGATGTCTTGCCTTTAGTTGCTCTTAACATACATTAAAACGCACTATATCTGGACAGTACCTACAGTATCATATCCCTAGATAGTACCAAACTCAAACTAGTTGATAAAGAAGTAACTAATGCTAAACACCTGTAATGCATAGGTGTACCCATGGGGCAGAGGGGAATAAAGTCCTCGAAGAGAATTTTGTTTATATAATTGTGCTTACGCTTGTGAAATATCTACCAATGTGGAACATATAAGCACCAAAACAAAATTTGTAGGTGTGCAACTGATTGGGCTATTCACAAGGGGAACATGCTGGATGTGATTAACCCAGGCATTAACACAAGTGGCGCACAAGTCATCCAGGCCCCCCGCTACCATTCCATGATCTTGGTTACCACTACAGTGTAGCAAGTTCTGTAGACAGCTGACAAGCTAATAGGATATTATACCTCCCCACACCGGGTGGAAAAGGCTCGAATTCGAATCCTGTCGATGACGCGAGGAACTTTAGTGGGCTTTTTTCACTCTGTAGTCGAGTTAGTCGGTCTCAGGCGTAGATAGCAAAGTTTTTCCTCAGAAACGGGTTTTTTTTTCATTCAGCAAAACAGGCAAATCGACCAGAGAACACACGCAATTTACAGTCATATATATATATATATATATATATATATATATAGGTATATGTAAGAGAGATTACGGGTGACCCTAATATTATAATTTGAATTTTTTTTTTTTTTTTTTTTGTTAGGACATTATTGGGTTCTGAAGATGATACAATTTTGGCATTAAAGGCAAAGAAATTATTCCATAATATATTCAGATAATTTTGCATTAGAAATTACTTTTTAGTAACTGGTTACACTTTTAATATGCAACCAAAAGTGGGGATACACCTAATTAGCGAGTTTTTTAGAACTCGTTTTTCAAAAGGTGATAGTGTTCAAAAACATTTGGTAAGGTAGTATGCATTCCATACTGAACAAGGCATCTTGATTTATATCCTAAGCATCCTTCTTTTCTGACACAAATTTCATCAATTCATTTATTTCGATTTCTACATTGAGCCATATATCAAAATATGAAACTGTAGCATCTAGAATTACGGTCTGGTACATTCCTGATTTAGCATGCTTATTCCATATGTATTTAAACCGCTCTAGCTGATTTAAACTTAGACATCTAAGGGTAACATGTTCTTATTTGCCTTTAGTTGGTTGTTACTGTATTCGTTAGTTGTTGACGCCTGGGATACGTCAATCCAGGTGATTTCAAAGATTCGTTGTCATTCAGTTCAACATGCGCTTGGTATACAAGAATGTTCAGATACATCTTACATGTGATAGAGCCCCCACATAACGAGAATAGGCCCCTTCCATAAAAATAGTTCTCAAAAGAAAAAAAAAGTAGTGGTGACCTGTACAAAGATCAGGGTACATTTGGGACCCATTGATTCGTTTGACCTCCTCTGTAGTCTCTAGTGCTAAACAGTGTGATGCATTTATGTACGCCCTCGTGGGTAGCACAGTCGACAGCATGGGCGCTGGCAGCGTGGTGAAAGTGCACTACCTTTGGATTTCGAAGTAATACACAATTTTTAATATTTTCATTAATTTATTGAAACATAAGATATTGCATGTATTCGAAAATTTGGTGGACAAAAAATTTATTCCCACATGCACCACCTTGCAAATTTTCCTGCTGACACGCCCATAGTTGGTAGAATCGCCATCCTCCCCGCACCGGATGGAAAAGACTTGACTCATAGTCCTGAAATCCCGTAGATGACGTGAAGAAATTTTTTGGGCCTTTTTCACAATGTGGCTGAGTTAGTCGGTCTGAGGCGAGGGTAGCAGGATTTTTTTCTTTCAGAAACTCTAATTTTTCGTCCATCACAATAGAAAATCGACCACACAAAACACGCAATTTACAAACAGTATACACGGAGCAATATGGCCTTAGTCGCTGATGCTCCTACTTCTAAAATCTTACCTACTACAGCAGTATTTATGTGCTCCAGCGATTATTGTGACTGTTTCCGGCACCATTGCAAACTAATATGTATGTTCCACTTGCGCTTAAGAAGATTCTGAATTTTCTTCAACTAGATTCTGACACCTAATACGAAACAAAAATAAATAATAAATAAATAATCTGCTTTTGCTAATTACTGCAATTTTGTCTTCTTATCTTTTGTACACAGCAGGCTACATATCTGCAGTTCTAGTCATGGTGTAATTTCTTCCTATCAGACTTGTTCTCGTTGCTGGTTTCTCCTACAATAGCCTTCGGCCGAAATTCTGGACATTGTCTATACATGGGTGAACTCTACTACTGCCTTAATGAGACTCCTAGTGCAAGGGGCACTCATCAACATGCCTCTCGTGTCGTTGTCTGCTGTTCCTATTTTAGCTATTCTGACTATGCAATTAATTACTCTACAACATCAGTTATCATGAATTATCGACAGGTCATCGGCCATTTCATTTCTTCTTCCAGTCACATAACTCCCTGAGGAGCTGTTGTGGCAACCAACAAATTCCTCCAACTGCATCGATCGTGTGATCTACGAGCAGCATCGCAAAGTATCATGTCCAGAAGTTCACTGATCCCATCCTTCCACCTAGTTGCAGGTCTTCCTCTTCCCCTCAATTTTTCCTTCCATTATTTGCAAAAGATATTGGGATGCTTTTTATTTAATAAATCGGTAGAGATGAGTACTGCATTTCTGTGTTATGGAAGAGAGGGCATATGCCCTCTCCTTTTTTTTTTTTTTTTTTTTTTTTTTGAGCAAATGGCATATATCCTCGCCTTTCATTCATTCGAATGATTCAAATGATGTAATCGAATTTCGATTGTTTCATTCTGTTATATCATTCAAATGATATAATTGAATAATTAGTAGTTAGAAACAACTAATCATTCAGTAGTTAGAAACAACTAATCATTCAGTAGTTAGAAACAACTAATCATTCAATTATTGAAATCACTCGATTACTAATCGTGTTATTGCGCTCGCCCTAGTTGTTGCCACTGTATATTACTTTTTTTGTGGGTGCGGGTGTGTCCCCTTATAATGAAAGTTTTTTAAAGTTTGGATGTGTTATACGCATGCGCCGAGAGTTGGATCTGATACTTAATAGCATTTTCTTTACTGTGCTGTTTATTTATACTAAGATGAACTTTGTTAGATCGTTTTCGTTAAGTTTTCTTGCCACCTTTTTACAGTTGCAGTTAATGCCAGATCTGCCTGAGATACTTGCCTTTTGTTGAGATTTCTAAATTAGTGTTTAAATACCATATTAGAAAAATAAATGTTTGGGTTTAACGAATTCTTGAAATCAGATGATGGTACAGAAAATGAAAGTGATGACTTGGAGCACGTGGGCCAGTGAGCAGGCTGTAGCAAGTTCATATAGTTAGTCACTCATCTACAGTTTTTGAAATTTGTATTTTTTCTAGGCAAAATGAGCTGACAATAAGTTGCATGATATTTTGAAATAGCATGTCTACGCCTTTAAAAAAAATTAGGTAGCAGTACACAATACCTCGATTGTTATACTGTATCAGGAATGTAATAGTTTTCTGAGTTGGGCCATATTACCCCGGTTTCAAAGGGTGGCGATAAAATATCGCCAGGCATATAATTAGAGTTATTATGGGAATGAATAAGCGACGGTAATCTATGAAATATTAGTTGTTTTTATTGAAAATGTCAAAATCACAACCTGGCAATCACTGCTTTCTCCCCGCTTCTCGCCATTTTGGAGTGTGTACCGTTCTCTGTAGTCGGCCGAAATTAATTACGATGATTATTTATACAGTATATATTAAAATTACAAACAACATAAGATTAATATGACAAAACTACTGAAATTATTGCGTGAGAGGTAAAAGGAAATAACATAAGAACACCACCTATATAAATAAATTAAATACTCTACTTGTAAGACTGTGAAGAGATGGGAAATCTGGTAAGAACTGGATGTATCCATCTTCAATCACCACGGATGGACTGTGATATGCATAAAAAATGAGCTGGATATCATCATTCTTCCCTTTTTTGGTGATTCCTTTCTCTCTCTCAGGGTAACTGGGGAATTTTTTTTGGCTGGTGGAGCACAAGCCTCAGTCTTCCTTGCACCATATGGCCAATAATAATAATAAAAATATGAATACACATTGTTAAAGCAATTAAAAAAAACGAGTTCTGTTTATACTCCAGCATGGTCAGAAGAATCAGATCATACACACGTATAGCTTTCTAATCATGTTTCAGATTTCATCACATCTTTGAAATAGCTATCTGGGAGTCTTGACTTGAACCTGCTGGTTTAAATATTATAGTCAGAGTTGGTACTTATGCTGGAATGCCCAGGTACATTGGATGCTAATTAAAAATTTGCAACTCAGATCAATTCCTTGATACCTAGCTATTTGAACCTGATTTATATAACCCAAAAATGAGTGTGAAGACATCCATCTTGCTATTCTCAAAACCATGGTTTTATTCTTAAACAAATGTGAATGAAAGCTGGCATAATATAAAAAAAAAATCCAATAAACACTGTTTTTAATCATTCATTGCTGTCAAGAGCAGGTTACTTGGACACACTATGTGAATCTTCTGAATTTCACATTCTGAAATTGGTGCATGTCGAAGCTGGTGACTTATTTACCTGGTTAAGATCATAAATATATACCAACCTTAAATATATTACTATTTCCAAATTATCTGAAAATTAGCTCATAATTATCTGAACACCTTTGTTAAAATGTATACTTTAATTCTTACACTTCCATATATTTTGTTTAAAAATGGCATCAAAGTCCCTTAATAAAATACTAGGTCTAAATATTCTCTATATTCATTACATAACAATCAAAATACTGGATACAGTTTACCTATATCCAACCATGAAACTTGCTAATAGTAAATACTAATATGTAAATGCTAATAAAATTAGCAGTTACAAGTATGTGTAACTGATAAAGTATATTATTTTAGTTTTGTTGCCAAAATTCTTCAAGAATAACCTGTACAGGCCCAAAAATAAATAATTTCAGTTTTAATTGCTGCCTATTATCTTTATGATATCTAAATTTATATTAGGATTCATCCATGTGTGGGTGAATGCATATACATACAACAATATGTATATGTAATGTGCTGACAGTAAAATTTTGTAATTTAATTTTGGAATGCTGTTTTTAATGTATTTTTATTTATTCTTTTTAATATTCATTTCAATTAAAGCCTCTCTGGCCATGTGAACACTCTCTCTTCCTTGACAATGTATCATCTTTGGACAAGCAGCCAATAAACTGATATTTATTTATATTCAATCTCTCAGATACGTATTTTTTATATCACTGTATCCTGAAATGGGATATAATTCTAGAAACTCTCTCTCAGGTAACTGTTACTCATATGTTGTATTTTAGTAACAAGAAAAATAAATAAGTGCATGCATAAAACAGTACTTCAAAAATTCATGCAAATATGCTGTGCCATTAACCTGGTATTATTAAAAGTGGTTAATAATAGTGCAACACAACTGAAAAGTACAAGAGAAATGACAAAGATATTTTCAACAGAGCTCTGATCAGTAGATTCCTCAATTACCACTAAAGGACATTAATATTGGCAAAATGTTGCAAGGCACAAAGTATCAGCCAAAAAAAAAAAAAAAAAATTACTTATTTCATTTGCCCATTCGTTCTAATAATTTTGTTTGATCTTTAAATTTATTCAAACTACCCACTTCCATAACACTAGGTGAAAGCTTATTCCAATAGTTACTCTAGCTTAAAGCAAATTTCTACACATCTCTTTGTAATCCTTTTTCTTTGAATTTATACTCTTTGTGTCTGTGTGTCATCTGCAAAAGAATGCAGATTCTGTCAACATTTAGCTTATTTAACCCTTTTAAAGCCTTAAATGCTTTAATTAAATCAACATGGAGACGCTTAGTTTCCAGATGCTGTAATTTACAGAACCCTAGCTTTGTTGGTAAGAATATTCTTTTTTGCCCCAACTAATTTTATTGCCATCTGTCTGCACCCTTTCCTAAAATTAGGTTTCCAAACCTGTATGCAGTATTATAGATGTGGCCTAAACTATTGCTTTATACGTTGGATTAATCACTTTTTTGTCCTTGCTGACAAAGAATCTGTATATCATTTACAGAGCCTCCATGAACTGTTCTAGCAGCTTTTCTGCACTACCCAGAGAATTTCACATTTGGAGAGATTGAACAGTTCTTCCTAGGTGATTTTTAACACAAATAATAGTATCTAATACTACAAATATCAAGACCAAATGGTCTTTAGTTCATCACAAATGGCAAAAAAATTTAATAAATACCAATACCTCAAATATTTATATATGAGAAAAGAGTGAACCAATTTCATTGCACATGACATTACGTTGTAGCAGGAAGACTTGCTGAACACCCAATTTGATAATTTTTTCTGGGCAGTAGATATTATTGCTCTTCAGCAGTCATTGGTACTGTAGTGACTGAACTACTAGCCAAAAATAAATTAATAATCTATTCCTGATATAAGCATAGAAAACAAGTCATATGTAAAAATTTGCCATTTATGCTAGTAGATAATTAATATTAAAATCTCTAATCAGTGGTACCCTAATAATTTTAAATTTAGCAGCATGGTGCACAGGTATAACTGGAAATTGGTGAAATAACGAACACTTAAACCTGCATGGAGTGTAATCTGCCTTTAATTTCTTAAAACAATTGCAGATTATTCTCAAATGTTTGTACTTCATGTACCACATCTTCTGTGAACTCCTGAACAGATCATAATTGAGGAATATTTTAGTGTTATGATGTAGTGCTTTGTTTGTGTGAATGTGTATGAAGTATGATCAGAAAGTACCTGGATTGCAAAAGTGTCACTGTAAATTCATTTTACCACCCCTGAAGTAGCCCCCTTTGAGAATTAATACCACTTCCTGTACCATTTCTTCAGTAACTCCTGTTAAGCAGTTCACTGAAGAAGTGGTACAGGAAGTAGCTAAAAATAATCTGTAATTCTTTAAGAAATTAAAGGCAGATTACACTCCATGCAGGTTTAAGTGTTCGTTATTTCACCAATTTCCATTGCTAATGATCTGTTATGCTATTTGAATTTTACCAGGTTTATCTGTTACTACTTGGTTGTAATTGGTTACTACTTATTTAACTTTGTTGCCACCAGCATAACAGTAACATCAGCTTCCAGGATCCTTTGCCAGCTGAAAGCTAATGTTAATTTTCTCGTGATTTCAATAACAATTTGTCAAATTTTGTACTCATTAAATAGGAAAAACGGTTGCTAGGATCTGTTTTAGTTGATATTTTAGTAACTGTATATATTATCGTTTTTCTTTTTCAGTTTTGATAATTGGATCTGGAGTGGGTTTATGTGGTATATTTCGCAAATGGCCTATTGCTCTTTATGCTATGTATCCTTTTTGGCCATAACTGAGGAATATTTTAGTGTTATGATGAATATTTTAGTTTTATTTGTGCCAGTATGTGTGAGATATAATCATAAAGTACTTAGATTATATCAAAAAGCAAAGCAAAAAAGTGTCATGTACTGTAAATTCATTTTACCACCCCTAAAGTAGCCCCCCTTCAGAATTAATTGAGTAGTAAGGGATTCCACCACTGTTCATTTGTTAGTATGTCTAGAGCTCACTATTTTTTAGGCAAAGCTCGGTTTCAGGCTGTACTGAAAATAATTCATATTAACAAACATTTTTTTTGTCCATTTTCTTTATACAAACTGCTAGAGGAGTGGATTCTGGGAAAGGTAAAGCACTTTTCTGCACAACATTTCTGATGCAGAAATTACTTCTTACACTTAACAAAAGTAACTAACTTAAAAGGGCTAGTAGTTATATCCCATTTATTCAGCCAGTTAGTTTCAATGCACCCTGTAAATTTTCAAAACGCATGAAAGTGTTTTATTCCAAAAAAATTATAAAAATATTTCAACTTCATGTATATTTAAAATGGATTGCTATATCATCATTCAAAATAATGTTGTTTAATTAATGAATGAATGCATTTATCCCCATTTAATATTTTCTAACCACACCGTATATGATGAGTTCATTACATATGTTAAGATAGGTTAGGATAATTTGCAAAGCAACCAGTTAATACGGTGGTTTTCAACCGGGATGCCACGGCAACTTAGGATGCCGCAACAACATTCCAGGGGTGCCACATAATTTGGGTTTAAGTTACTTAAACTTATCTTTTTTTAAATTTATATATTTATTTCCTTATAAAAAGGTATACAGTATCTTTTTAATTTTGTAGTGATCTATAATTGATGTTTACTTATTACCTCTATATAAAGAATGAAATTATTATATACTGTATATATATAATTTGTATCATGAAATGTAATTTTCCTGAGTAAGGGTAAGGGTGCCGCAAAATAAAATAAATTACTTAGGGGTGCCGTTATCAAAAAAAGGTTGAAAACCACTGAGTTAGTAGAATACATTTTGATTTCTAAAAAAAAACTTATGGTGCAAGATAGGAGTTCTTAGGTGCTGTGGCCACCTAGTGCTTGGGATTTGTAAAGTCATAGGGATAACTAGTGGTGAGCATAATTGAATGATTAATAATCAATTTCAATAATAGAAATAATTGATTATGTGCAAATTAATCTATTATGAAATCTACAACAATAATTGAGTATGGCATTTCCGTAATCAATTATATGCAAATTAGTTGATTATGAAATCAACAACAGTAGTGATCAAATGGAACTATTTTTTGCCCATATAGTATTATTGAATGGAACTATATATAATTTTGGATTGAATATGTAACTCAGTGGTCTGTGGACTTCATTTTACCCTTCTGATAGTCATGTAAAATTATATTACTTCCAAGTGAATGGATTTTGAGTAATAAATAGCAAAAAAATATATATATATATTTGTATATATTATATTATATTATATTATATTATATTATATTATATTATATGTGTATGCATTCAGTGATCACTGAATTAAGACCACCTTCCTAATACCATGTTGGGCCACCATTCACATCGATAACAGCTGCTATTTGTGTAAGTATTGACTCCACCAGAAGTCTGAAGATACGTATAGGGACCTGCAGACACACTGTCTGTAAGGCTTTCCACAGTGTTGAAATAGATGATGGTTGCATGTCCACATGCCTCATTTCTCATTCCAAAACATCTCACAGGTGTTCAATTGGATTGAGGTCAGGTGAATTTGGAAGCCAAACAAGATGGGTGATGTTTTCACTGAGTTCCTCAAACCACTCATGCACAGTGCAAACCTAATGACACTGACACAGTGCATTATCATCATGGACTCTTATCTGGGAATGGAGTTTACTGTGATTCTACTTGGGAAATACTAAAATTTTTCTCATTTTTTTTCTGTTTGTTGAGACTATGCTCAACATGCCCCCCTCCTCAAGGGTTAAACGTTATTCTCTGTTTATGGCTACTGTATATGTGTTGCTCTGCTATTTTGCCATTTGTTGATAGCATTAGCATTTAGGTATGCTACTCTGTAACAACCAGGATAATGCAGGTTTGACCTTTGACGATGCCTTTCCATATCCCAGCCCTTGGATCTAGTGTGGTCCTGAATTTGGTTGCTCACATAGACCAAAAGCTTATATAGTTTATCATACAATTCAGAAGCCTTTTTTTTTTTCGACCTGTAGTATCATGAATTTCTGATATTTCCCTTTGGATATGGACTTTGCTTAACACCCTATATATAATTTAATTTTAACATAGTCTGGTGAATATTTGTGTTTAATTCAACTTTAACTGTATTACAGCAAAATTAAATTAATATGATTAACTGATTTAAATTGCTGATTAAAATTGTCTTTCTTACTGTCCACAGAAGCATTGTACATATTTTTGTATCTCCTTAATGATTTTGCAGTCTTGTTGGTATTGCTGTACTGATTTTGGAGTGCCTGTGTGGTCATAAAAGATTTGGTTATAACAGGTATGCAGTTTTTAATATTTTTTAGCTTTATATAATAACAATAACATTGAAGCAATGGCAAAACTTCCATATTGCCATGAATTAGCATTTAGTGTGCTACTCTGTTCACCATTGTAGGAGGATGCTTGAGGAGTCAGGGACCCAAACATGTGATTTGATGGCAAATTCATGGAAAATTATAACAAGATTGATTGATTGAATGTGCACTTTCAATTATATCTTTGAAACTTTTCAGTTTCAAAGTTGTAATAATCAAAATTGCAACTACTGCAAGTGGTGGAAAAGAAATAAACCTCAAGCAAATATATCAATATATATTTGAAATTGTGTCTCGTACAATTCAAAAAGACTGTCATCCAGGTAGTAGCAGGATTAGTGGATTAAATGACCTTTCCCTGACTATGATAGACTGTTTCTGCAGTGGTAAATGCATACTGTGTCTGGGGATATGTATTTACTGGCCAATTTTCATTGTTTTTTTAGGATGAGAAACCTGATATCTAACTCACAGTGAAAAATTAGGCATCTCTTTCTGAGATGAGCTGATTATAATCCTGAGTGAAAAGGCCTTTAACACACAAGCAATGGCATCTAGTCTGATATATCCTTCAGTGAAATATATATTTCACATTAATTTCAGTTCAAGTCCAAGTTAATAGCTCTTACACAGTCTTATAGGACTTATATATGAAAAGTATCTGATATGATGTATCAGATACCACCTTGATACCACAAAGTATCTGATACCACCTTTAATATTACTATTTTTGCTTTCACTTTTTGCTGCTCTTTTCAGTTTCAGTGTAATGTAAACAAATGGATTTTTAGTTGGATGCTTTCTGCCACTGCTATGGAAATTAGGCACTCTTCATTTTATATTTAATTATATAAAATTGGGTTCTGTCTTGATTATCATTTATATAAATGGTTTTAGTTTCAATTGTTATTATATATATATATATGTTTTGATTATTATTTATATAAAAATTTCTTGTTTTTTGATTAATTAATTAATTAATTAATTTGATAAACTGTTAATATAAGTGCATGTATAAAAACTTTTGTGCATTTAATAATTTTGTAAACTTCAAAATTGAAAAGAATGATAATTTTATGTTTATAAGGTTTTTTTTAATCAAAATTTTTCATTAAAAATACATTTAATGAAAAATTAGTACTGCTGTCCATTAGTAAAATGTCTAGCACTGATATAGAACAGACCAAATTGTAAAAAAAAAACTTTTTAGAAATAAAAAATAAAATTTGGAGTCTTCCTTTTGAGTGTGATTTTTAACTCCTTATGAGCAACATGAAAATGAATTTAAAAGTGCCATATTAAGTGGTCATGAATATTTTGAATATATTATTTAACTACTAAAGGAAAATTTTTGCAGGTGCCATCTTTTTTTTTTTTTTTTTTTTTTGTCAACCCATAAAGGATGAACATACTGGGTCTAAAATTCTGCACATTTTTAAATAAATAAAAGCCTCGTTTATAAATATATTGTTATCATATTTATTTTATTCAACTTAATTTGTCATGTTATGTTTCTGCAGTTTTATGAAGTTGTTTGTTTTTTTTTCCTAGTAGTTTTGTGTTTCATGTAGAAAATGAAATTTATTGCATCTGTTACTTAAATTCTTATTTAAGGTTCCAAAGATGTCAAGCTCTTGCTTCAAGAATGGGACCGGTTGCTAAAAATTATTATGTACGATTTGGCTTATACTTGTGGTAAGAAATTTTAATACTAATATTTTTCTGTAATGCTTTCTTTTTTTTTTCTTGCAGATACCATATAGTATTATTTGTTATGTTAAAATTTAAACTAAATAAGGTTTTTAACAAAAACTACTAATTGTTGTAAAATAATTGTTATATTATGCAATTTTTAGATTCCATTAATTATTAACCCTTTGCCCACTTCTGTATGATTACACTAGTATATATGATTTTTGCTGACTGAAAACTATGAGCACAGTTTTGCTTCCTTTCTTGTGGAATTGACAAAAATATTATCATTTTAGAGTCAAAGTTATTATTACAGCATTTGCCATAGTGCCCACAATTCACAAATAGAATATATCATGTATTGTATGTTGTATTATCTAGTAACAAAAGAAGTGTTTTGTAGGTGTTTTAAATGTTAATTTATTATCATATGTTGTGTTCTTAATTATTTTTAAGATTCCAAAGATCTCATTCTCTTATTTCATGAATGGGGCCAGTTAATAATGTAATATTTTTTCAGATAATGTTGCATTATTAGTATGCCAACAGTTCTAATTCCTACTGCTGCATATGCAGAAATTTTACAAAATGAAATCAGAGATGAAGAATTGCTGACTTTTACAAGAAAGCATATCATGTTTATTTTGGTATTAGAATGTGACTAAGACAAATCATGGATGCCACATTATGTCTGCCCTCTGTGCTTTGCATTTGGTGTACTTATGGTGTGAACTCAGTGACCACACTTCAGATTGTACTTTTTGATGTGCAGTGTTATAGAGTACAGCTTCAAGAACAAAGCCTAGTACAATATCTAAATCTCCTATCAACTGTTCATCACTGCCTCTCGTGACAATGTGTCAGTTCCTTTGGGAATTGAAGCTACCAAATAATTCAGCACAACTCTTAGGCACCAGGTTGGGTAGAAAGAATTGGTTGGCACCTGGTATTTCATTTGTTATGGGTAAAGGAAAAAAGAATTAGTTCCCATTGTAATTCCTGGAAGGTTCTAATTATGATCTATCAGAATGGTGATTTTTCAGTGACAGCTCAATGATCTTAAAAGAACTTATGTTACATACACTTTACATTCAATTCCATTTAAAGAAAATGTGACAATCTGAAATTCTTATTAGAAAAGTTGAAATATTGCATCGTGAGTAGATTGTTTGTGATGGTTTGAAGATGCTAACTATACATATTGGATCCAAAATTCCCTGCTTTCTATGTGAATTGAATAGCAAGGCTAAAGCTGATCATTTAATTAGAAAGACATGGTGAAAAAAGAACTAATTTCACACTTGGAACCAAAAATGTCATCAATGAGCCGCTTGTCTGTCCAGGCAAAGTGCTTTTGCCACTACTATATTAAAAAACTGGGACTAATGAAATAGTTTGTAAGGCCATACATAAAGAGGGTGGCTATTTTCAGTACATCATTTCAAGATTTTCTGAGATAAAAGGTGTTAAACTTCTTGCTGGTGTTTTTGACAAATCACAAATCAGTGAGCTGATGTAAGATGATAATTTCACAACTTCTGTGTCTGTAAGTTGGTTAGCATTAAGGTGTTGTTAAAAACCTTTTATGCATTTATAAATCAAAGGGCTCTGAGATGACTGTTGATAACATGTTTACTACCTTCAGGTGGCTAGGCAACAGTAAGTGCACAAGTTCATTTTATTTACAGCTATCTTGAATATTTTCTAAAGAATGGTAAAGGTGCAGTGAGTGAAGGATAAAATGAAAGGATGGCAGACTGTTGTTGATGAAAAGGGATCCATGTGATGAGCATAAAGTTTCAAAATTTACAAATTTATCCATGCACAAAAAAAAAAAAAAAACTGCATCAAACCACTAAAAAAGTATTGATTTAATGAAATGACTGAAATACTGATTTACCATTTGCTTGTAATACTCTGTGCTGAAGGTGTCTACTGAATGTTTGAAATGCATATATATTTTGTTTGAGATAGTACATGTTTTTCTTTACCATGTTACGCAAAAAACCTTCAGAGTAGAGCAAAATCAATAACAGATTTGATCAGCACCTAAAAATTATGGATTATTTTTGAATAGGGAAAATTTTATTTTTAATATATATCTATCTGTATGTTTACTGTACTGTTCAATATTTACTGTATTTTTCCACATACTTTACATCATCTTTCTTGTGAAAAAAGGCTACACTTGTACAGTATCATGTGAAATAAATTGTAGTATAGAAATGCAGGTTTGTTTTTTTTTTTTTTTTTTTTTTTTTTTGGTTACCTGAAACATGGAAAATTCCAAGATCCAGAAAGGATTGTCCCAAGATTGCTGGATTTGTGATACTCAATTGCACCATTGAAGCCAAAATACACTCTCTGACTAATGATGCAAAACACACAATTTCCAGATGCAATTAATGTATCATAAATCTTTCTTTATTTTACTTCACGTATGTATCCAATATTAGAGATAATTTCAATGGATGTGTTTTAGAGAAAAAATACCCTTGCATTGGAGGATAAAAAAAAATTAACTATTCTTAAGGAATAGTTTACAATGAGATATATGCAGCATTTATCAGTTCACTTGGAATTTCATTTTTAATAATGTTTTGTGTAGAAATTTGATTACTCTTGCATAATAACACCAAGTTTGATTTTTTTCTGTCATAACTAGCCATTCTGATGAACTGTAAGTTAAAACAAGCATGATGTTGTTTATAGGTATGTGTGTATCATACAAATATCCATATCTTGGAATATTATTTGCCTTTGTTATCCATGCAAAATATGGGTGACAATTCTCACTCTTATGCTATTGCTTATTCAGTAAACATTGTAACTTAGTGCAAAACACCTTTGCCAGGTAAGTTACAGCAATAGTGTTGTTATCTGGCACTCAGATAACTAGAAAGCTCTAGTAACCAGCATATTTAAATTTAGAACAGGGTTCACCAATTAAAGTAGTTTTCTTCATAGTCCATATTAGAAAAAGTGCAACTCATTGCAGTCATCAGGAAGATGCTGCAAAGAACGTCTGTAGCTTGTGCTGGGATTATGGCTACACTTTCTACATCCATGTGTACTAGCATTATTAATCAAGAGAGTAAACATTTAGTTTGAATTAATATGAGAGTACTGTATAATAATTACTTTTATTTTAATAAAATAAAATTAAATTTGTGTTATATCAATTGTATTATACATAATATTTTGTTGGTTACAATATGATTTAATCAGTACATATTAAAAATTTTAGTTTTCCTATTATTGTCCATTGCTTTGTCTCAAGTTGATGAGAAAACTAGAATGCTCTAATCTGCAAGCTGTTGGATAGCAAACCTTTTACAGTACCTGACTGGTCATACAGCACTTTTGTATGCTGCTGACCAGTTTACATCAGTTTTTTGTACAATTGGAAGGGGGAGAGCAAGAGAGAGAGCGAGATTACAGTTGTCACATTTTCCATTGGTTATGTGGAATTAAATATACTTATTATGCACATCAGTAAATTGCTATTTATGGAAGGGATTAATTGTTTAATCAAGCTTACTTTTTTCCAGCTATATTCCTGCTGGACAATTTCTATTTCTTCTCTCTCTCTCTCAGCTGTTTTGAAGTGACATCAAGCTGGCCACTAACCCATGCAAGTACTGTACAATTAGCCACATAGCTGTAATTTACAAGAGAGGTTTGTACTAAGTTGCAAAGTTTACTGAATAAGTAAAGCACTAAGCAGAGAAAAGTCATTGTTATGTGCATGGACTGTTAAAGACATATGATTGTAGATATGTGTAGATTGAATTATACAGAGTTTCCTGTACATCTTGGTTTTATGTAATTAGCTGCAGTCAGTCTTGACATGATGCTCTTGTAGTTTTGCCATTTATCATTTGTAGATTGTGTATTTTTTTTTTTTTTCATCCACACTGTGGCAAAGTTAGTCAGCTTGGACAAGGGTTGCAAAGAGACACATACATCTTAGCATTAATTACTTGTGTGAATTGTTATAAAACTGCTGGACTAGTGGAACAAAAATAGGCCAATTAATTAACTTTCTATAACAGCCTTATTCTCTAATGGGAAATTTGCATACTCCAAAGTAGACCTTCATTTATAATTTCAATATTTAGTAGGAAACAAGAATTGCACTTGTGTGTTTATGCCGAAAACAGTTACAAGTACTGTACTGTACTGTAGGTTAAACAATTCTCATGCTGGCAGAATGCTAGCAATAATTAAAAATGCAGACCCTTTGAAGGTCATATTCTTTTCTGTGAATATTGTATATTGCAGTTTAAGGTACTCTATTCAGATCATTAATGCATGTATAAGTGGACATATGTAAGGACTTACAGACTATTTGATGCTCTGAGCTACTCAAATTTGGTAACCTTTTGTATACTTGTACACTCTTTTAGCATCTCACAATTGCATTAATTGTTGCTAGATTACCCAATACTGTTGTGATTGTGGCTACTTATTAATTCTAATAACTGAATCTAAAGCAGATGCTTTATTAGCATTACTTTTCTGTTTTGGAAAACTTAAACTTTAAATACTCCTAGATATGCCATTGCAGTGTTGCATTTTTCTAAGAAAATTACATATATAATATAATATAGATATTTTCAGATAATGAAAATATTTTTACCAATATTTCTTGTTCCATTTTTACTGAGATACCTTTGCACTGGGAACACACACACACACACACACACACACACACACACACACACACACACACACACACACACACACACACACACACACACACACACACACACACACAAGCATTCTGCCAGTGGCGGCTCGTGACTCGGATGTATGGGGGTGCTGCTTCTTAAAGTTACATTAAATTGCCTTGGTTATAGGACATGTAGACATAGATAGTAATAATAATAAGCAAGTTAAAACTACTACAAAACATTAACTGGACACTTACCATTAATAGACTTGGGTAATCTTGTAATTTTATTTAAAAATAAAATCCATTCTTCAGTTTTTATTTGATGAAAATAGATTAACAACTTTTTCATTCAGGTTTGGTGCGTTGTTCAAATTGGCATGGCTTGCTTCACAGTTCCTTTGATTCATTTTGTCACCTCTGGAAAAGGTGTATTGGCAACCTGCCAACTAGGCATTGACTGAACCACTGGGTCCAAAATGTGGAACTGCTAGCGCACAGTTCTGCCTATGGTTAAACTTTAAAGTTGAAAACGATTTAGTGTTTTTATTCATTTAGTATTGAAATGATTATTGGAAATAAAGGATGTGTATACTATATGCGGGACCAGTTAATAAAAATATTCATTGCATTACATTGCTCTTCACAAAATTTCATATAATTCCGTTGAGTTTATATTTAGATTTAAAAAGCTGGGGGTGCTGCAGTTCCACAGTGCCTACCAATGAGCTGCCCCTGCATTCAGCACTGAAGAATGTACTGGTAAAGTGACTTCTGTGTATCAGGAGTGGATCCTCTGTGGAAGAACTATCAGCCGGAGGTCCCATGCAGGGTAGCCATGTGTTGTTGACCATAGGGGTTAGAGGGAGATCCAACATATCCAGCAGAACAAATATGCTGCAGTGGAGAAACTGAATATGCAGTAGAGCACAGAGATGACATGATCTATTTCAACATGAACCATCCATTGGATATAACACAGTTGGGCTGTTGGAGCCAGTGGTCCACCCAAGTGCCTTTACTGGCAGTCCATCACAAACAGATGCACCTACAATGGGCAAAACAACAGAGCCATTGGACTGGAAACAGGTTATGCAGTCTGATGAATTGCATTTTCAACTACACTCAGATGGATGAATGTGGTGTGGCATACTCAACCTGGGGCTTTTGAACCCCAGGGCCCAAATTGTGGGGCTTACCCAGACTTTCAGGGATAGCATAATGGTCTGGAGCATATTTGGATGGGAAACTCTTGACTTCCTGATACCTAGCAATCACCACCACATTTAGGCACCTTCGAGGTGATCTGATTGAGACGTATAAAGCCTTGAATGGTTTGAGCATACTCAGTGCTGATGGGATTCTTCCTCTTGCTCAGAATAATCACCCGAGAGGGCATAAATTCAAATTGAGGAAAGACAGTTTTAGGTACTAAAACTGTACTTTGCCTTTAGCCAGCGTGTGGTTGATTGCAGCAAACTTACATCTGTCATTGTAGAAATTGATAGCTTAAATAGATTCAAGGCAGAACTAGACAAACATTTGGAGAGAGTGGATGGGTAAAATTAAAAGATTTGTGGGGGTTTTTTTGGCTGATGCTATGTAAGCTTGCTTTCTTGCATCATGTGCCTTTGCTAATGCTAATTGCTATAGACTTGTACAGGTTCATTTCTGATCATGCATACCCATTTGTTGGCGCCTCCGTAGCCAGGTGGGCAGGAGCAGCAGTGCGTAGCACACGCTTCTTGATTAGACCGGAGTTCGAGCCCGTGACCACCAAATACACCAAATACGGAGGATGCAGAAAGATCAGGGAATGACCACCGCATATCCCCGGAGCAATATGGCCTTAGTTGCTAATGCTTCTAAAAACCAAATAACAACAACAACAACAGCATACCCATTTATGATGACTGTCTCCCCAGTCCACCAAGGCATATCTTTCACTAAGACAACATTTTATGTAATAGGGCTGTAATTGTGTTGGACTGATTCAACAAGCATTCCGGTAAATTCTCCATCTTCCCACTGCCAAGGTTCACTCAATCCCAGGCCAATTTAACATGTGAAACATCATGAAATGGGCCATTCGATACCTAGATCCAGTACCATTGATTATCTGAATGGTGATTTAGGGTCAGACCTTGTCATATTTGTGGATTCTCTCAAGCACCTTGCACATCTATGCTTACATAGCACAACCATGTGCTATGTAAGCAGACGGTTGCACTGCTATCTCAGTGTATATCAGTTAACTGATTTTATACAGGGTGTTTCTAAGTTATACTGAAAAAATTATAGGGATCGTTCTGCCTATGAAAACAAGTAAAAAAATTTATATTAACACGTGTCCTGAAATACTTCTTTTCTTGGTGCTTTTTATGTGTTTGAAAAATTATGGACAAAAATTCTTTCAAAATCACTGTAAAGCCCTACACACAAATTACTGGAAGGTGTTCCTCTCAGTATCTGCCTGGAATATGTGGTTCCAGCATGATGGTATGTAGCCATCTGACATAACACCAGGAGACACAGATTAGAAATGGTGATTCTATTTTGATTGCATGGGGCCTTGACTTGAATTTGCTAAATTGTTTTTATGCAGACAACTCAAGATCCTGTGTACAAAACACCTGAAGAATGTGAGGAAGAACTTGTCCCCCACATTTGGAATGTCTGTAATTCAATTCAGAACATGCCTAGAGTCTTTGAACATATATGTCAGTCGGTGTCACATTGATGCAGTTTGTATTGCCAAGTTCTCTCTGCCACTTCAAGCTTCTGTGATTGCTGAACATGGCAAAAGGGTATTTAAAAATTTGTATTAAAGAGAGCCAATTAAATTTGCTCTTCCATGTTGTCCTTCAGAGAGCACCTTCTAAAAATATTTTCATCCATAATTCCAAACACAAAAATTGGCTGTAACTTGAAAAAGCTTTTCTGGATACACTTTTTATGATCATTTTTGACTTGCTTTAGTATGCAGATTATCTAGTCCTATAATTTTGCTTGTGTAATTTAGAAACATCCTATATATTTTATTTTGTATTTATTTCTTTATTTTTTGATAATTTCCCTTTTGCTTTTAGTATGCTTGATTTTGAGTACAGTCTAAGTGTACATTCTGTGGTTAATCAATATTTATAGGATATGTGGTTAAGCGCTTTTTTTGTGTTATTTGATATAAATCTAAATTTCGTTCATTTTACAAATTTTTGATATTTTACAACAATAAAATTGCACAACTAATGATTATAACTGGTACAGTTTAGGAATTCCAAGTTGCTTCATGCTCCCCACACTTATGGGAGGAATGTGCCTTTTTTTAGCAGGAATCATATATTTGGTGGTAAGTTTGTTGTTTTAGCATAACTTTTTAAAAATTTTTTTTTTTGGTATTTTATTTTGAAATTATGTATAATACCAACAAAGCTGATTAATTTTTGCTTTCTTCTTTGAATTTACTTTTAGATTGAGATTTTAAACTAATGGTGTTTTCCTTGGAAAGCAGAATCACAAAGTCATTTGCTGAAATCACCTGTTACACAGGCACTTCCAGAGTTTGATCTCTCTTGATAACAAAATTGAGATCATTTCAAATTATTTTCTTCTAAAATATCAAATCCCAGTTCTTTATATCAGGGTAACACAAGCCATTAAACACATCACTTGGAATTATTCTGCACCACCTACCTTTGAATTCACATAAGAAACTACAGTCATGCCATGCAACCATGAAGCATTTTATTCTGTAAAGAAAGTTCCATGAAAATTGGAGCCATTCTAGGGGACAAAATGTGCCAGATTTGGTGTAGATGTCCAGTGTACACTGTGAAATGTTATTCTTCCAAATTCTATTGCATTACACAGATTTGGATTATGTGCTTTAAATATGTCTCTTTTGCCACTCTAGGGGGGCTCTTTTGCTGCTCTAGGGGGCTCTGTAATATGTACCAGGCTTCTCTTAATGGACAGATCATGAGATATGCTTTGGATCTGGCAAAGCTCATCTGTAGCCTACCTAAACCAAAGTAGTAACTCTTCATTGGTAGCTGCATCACTCAAAATAAACCAAACACACCACAAGCAAATTTCTATGAAAGTCATAATTACAACTTTTGTTTTACACACACACACACACACACACACACACAAGAAGAGGATATTTACCTCCTTTTGTTTTGAAATTTCAAAACAAAATATGCAGAATCCATGTAGAAAACTAAATGTCCTCCACAAGTCATATTTTTAAAACTGGTATACGGCCTCTTTTTACACACAGTTCTTCAGTGTGTCACCTCCTTTACTTGAATTATATAATTTAACAGAGCACCTTTACGAAAGGTACTCAGTTAAATCTGTTTTGTATTGCAAAAATCTTTTTGCTGTGTTTTATTCGCTATATTTGTACAGTGGTCTGCTACTACCCTTTGTAACTATCTAACCTGAATTTAAAAAAAAATAATAAATAAAAATTAAGTTTTCTATTACTTAGGAATTATACCATTATATTAAACTAATGTATAAATCTTTCATATTGTGAATTTATACAATTCTAAGTTGAATCAACCTAAGAGAATAGTAAATATGTTAGCATAAATTCAATTAAATTCATATATACTGTTACTTAATTAAAAATCTGTCATAACATTTGGCTTTTTGAACACAGTGCATTCACTTTTTTGAATAACTTCTCTCCATTTTGCCTGCCCAGTGAATAATACAGTAGACTCTCAATTTTCCGGGATAGATGGTAAAAAACAAATCCTGGATAATCGATTTCCTGGTTAATCCAAAAATACAGAAGTCCCCGACATACGTAAGAGGTACGTTCCAGGACTTCCTTACTTCATCGAGTTTTACGTAACTCAGGAATGACTAATAACACATTGTTACTATATTATTATGACAAATCTGAATTCAGCGTGATACTTGTTAGTATTTGACCATTTCGTACAATTTTATTAGTTTAATTTTCTGATCCAAATTGATCGCATTCCTTTTGTTGGTAGATTTACTAGCACTGCTGTCACTTATTTTCTTAGTCGGCATAACGGTCAAAATTAAAAAGAACTTCACAGGGTTAAGCCAAAAACTCACTATTATCACCCCATGTGAGCTCACATTTTACTAAAACACCTTTCTGGAGGTCAACAAAAAACAATAAAAACAATTTGCACTTTCCGTTTTATTGGGCATTTCTGTTAGCGCAATCTATTTATAAACAGTAGTAAACTCGATCTTATTGCATTTGCGATAATACCGATAGCTGGAATTCTGTGGGTTTTTACATTATTATGGTGAAATGTGTGTGTGTCCCCTTTCACTGAAATCTTCAGTCATATATAAAAAAAAAAAAATTATAAATAATTGTAAGAATCTTCTCTTTTTTTCCTATTTTTTTGCTTGTTACTCCGATTTCACTTGTGCAATTTGTGCATGCCGTGATCGTCGTTATTGATTGCTTATTATTATTATTTTTTGTTGTTTTAAATTTTACAATCCTAAAAAAAAAAAAAAAATTGAGTGAAAACAAATTTACATAAATCCATAGTTGCATAAGTCGAGGATTTACTGTATCGAAAAATGTTCAGTAACCTACGTAAAAAATATGGCGATAGATAAAAAAACTTACCACGTACTACTGGTGTGTCTAATACGATGCTTCCCTTTATTTTTTGCAATGTCAATTTTAAATCTAATAGCTTTTCTTTATTTTTTACAGCATGGCATATGGTTTGGTCACCAACATTATAATTGTTCATTAGAGATTTAACGGATGCACCGTTTTCAAACTTTTGAATAATTTCAAGTCTTTGTTTACCTGAAAGTGCAACTCTTTTGCATTTACCCATCATTTTCGTGATTTCTAAACAAAAAAAAATACCTACTATAAAAAAAATTTCGACATCCCTTACATAAATAACAAAACAAAATTTGTCCTTTTGCAGTGCGACGGAACACTGCAATCGAGGCAACACACTAAAACAAACTAAAAATTTGGTCTTTTTTCTTTTTTTTAATTTGGGGTCTTGAAGTGTCCCGGTTAATCCGATCCCGGTAAATCGAGAGTCTGCTGTATATTTAGCCTCAGCTCATAAAACTGGTAAAATTGGTAAATTAAAAAAAAATATATATATAGTGTGGTTGAGCAGTTTTGGAGAAGCACATTTCAATGAATATTGAGCACAAACAACTGAACTTATTTGCATTTGTAAACATTTCTAATGACTATCTTGTCCTTTCATTTGTTCTTGCAGCCAGCAGGATTTAAACTGCATATGCCTTAATTGTCATGTCCGAAAAATTTTCCCTTTTAACAAGTTGCCCTGGTATTGCACTGTTTTCAAGAGGTAGCTTTAACTATATTACAACTTTGAAAAATGATTTTGTTTACTGCATTGCAATGTCGAATAACTTTTAAAACTATGGCAACTTACAGATAAGGCAAGTTTGTTCTGCTGTAAGAATTAAGACCATTGCATTATCTGTGCATTTTCTTATAGAGTGATTGTCACTTTTTTTTTCTTTTTTTTTTTTTTCTTTTTTTTGCATAGATTCTTAAGAAAACTGAGTGCTGGTGCTTTCTTAATAATTCCAGATTTTAAAACTTTTTTTTTGTGAAATTTGCTGGATTGTACAGAGTTTACTGTATATATATATATTAGCACTTTTTGAAGGTTTTCTTTTTGTTTCACTATGGTCGAAATGGTTGACTGGGAAAAACCATAATCACTCACCAATGAACTAATTTTAGCATAATCATCATGTTTTTTCACTATTTCTTGTTTAATTTTAATTGAAATTTTCTTTTTACAACACTCTTTAGGGGCCATATTATCAGTTTACACAATGTTGTACATTCAAGAATTCAATACAGCAAATTTATGGAGAGTAAGCACAACTTGCAAAATGTGTTTCCCTTTTACCGAAATCATACAAAAAACATAAATAAATTTTCAGAATCTTCCCTTCATTCCTATTTTTTAAGCATTGTTTAATAGAATTACAATTAAATGTGCAAATGAGATCACAATGTCTCACGCTTACTATATATATCGTATAGTGAAAGGTATTTTATTATGGAAAGCCCACTGTAAAGTGATTTGATGGTACAGTGAACCCATCGTAAAGCAGGATTCCACTGTATTTAATAAAAGTTAATTAATTTAAATACAAATATGTGCAATGATTATCAATAAAATAAAAAACTCAAGGAATATGTACAATGATAATCAATAAAAAAAAATAAAATAACTCAAGGAAGCAGCCATTCTTTGCAGTGAATTTCATTTTTCCAAATTACTGGAACTGGCTACACTGACTGACTGTAGTATAGTGGACACTTTCGTCTAACCCAGTGGTGTCCACTTTGGAGAAGTGTCAATGTAATAATCATATTTCAATTATTTTTCTATTTTAATTTTATGGATATTCGTAGTGGATGAAGCAAAGAAGCAGCAAACTTATACATTATTAGCAAAAAAAAAATAATAATAACTGCCCACCTGATCTGTTCATCCCCTCCAACAATTTGTCTAATTCCTTCTTAAATTTATTCAAACTAACCTCTACCACAACACAAGATGAAAGTGTGTTCCAATAATCATTCTGGTTGAAAGGGTAGACAGGGGTGACTATCTTATAACTAAGATAGTTATATCTTAACTTAACTTAAGGTGACTATCTTAACTACATATTTGTCACTCTTTTATAAATTGTTGCATCTGTTTTGTTCCTTAGCCCTTTTTTTTTTTTTCATATGTTTTATATAATTTTGCTTTGCAAAAATCAAGATTTTTTTAAATTGAGAAATTCAAAAGAGAAAAGCAAAGTCAAGAGATTAATGGTATACTGCTACTCCCTAAATATATATATATATATATATATTTTTTTTTTTAAGAAAACATCATTGAACGTAATACTTGTTAACACAATGTTCTGTGATTGCAGTTGACTTGAAATTTCACAGGGTTGTGAAATTTCAGTGTATGTTTAAAAACAAAATGTATTATTAATTATTACAATTAATTAATTACAAAATGTATTATGCATTATTAATTCTTGTCTACATGGTATGGGATGTGATATCAGTGAATACAGATGGCAGTAAACATCTGCATTTTTAACACAAGGCAGTGTTCATCTTTAAGCTTAAAACACATTAAGAAATGGTATATAGTATGCTTTGTATTGCATTCAATGTTCTCCCTCTAAGCTGTGTACATCTGCAGCCACACACACAACGTGCAAACACCTCCACGTGCCTCAAATTGGTCTGCACACAAGGTTCTCATTATGCAACAAATGTGAAACCACGTTTGCTGCATAGTGAATTAAAACCTGTTCATGCTAACAGTACTGCTCTGCTTAATTTTTATCATCAGTACTTAAGTGGAGTTAGCAGTAATAATAAATATATATATTTGAGTGTGAACAATTTGTTTATTTTTTATTTAGAAAAAGAGTGCAGTCATAGAGACTACATATAAGTTATTGCTCACAGGGCATGATTTTTTGTGCATTTTAAAAAATTAGAGAGAACATTGATTACATTATATCAAAGATAAGCAAAGAAAGATAAATAGCCATATCACTTACCTCCCTTTCAGAAAGGTCTAAGTTATTGTTGTTTTTGGGTTTTAGGTGCATCACAGTCTAAAACACTGAGACCATATTGTGCCATTGGATGTTCAATGTGTACAATTATTCGTGGGCCAATTTGCATTTGTGCAGGCTGAAAAATCCATAATAATTCACAGGGGGAAACCCTGTTCGCTCTGCCTGAGATCACATAATTACAGCCCCAAATGAAGAGCCCTTTAGAAATTCTCCAATCATTGTTGTGACTGGAACCCAGACCTCTCTGAAGGACAAGTGGTGAACCTACTTACTGTCATGGAGGACAAAGTCTTAAGTTCATTTCCTTTAGTGACAGCAGGAACTCTTCCAAAGGGCTTTTCAAATGTTGGTTGAGAAGACATGTTTTTCAAAAGAAGTGTAAGATTTCTCTCCCAACACCTATTTTTCATTCTGTGAAACAGGTGTTGGGAGACCATAGATACACGTGGTTTATAGATGGTGTAGTGTCTTGTGGTCATGTTGAAGCGATGCTTTGCTTATCCAAAACAGTCCATTACAATCACTGTTTTTGGGTAACTCACTAAAAATATCATTGATTTCAGTAAACAAATCCCATTAAAGGTAAATTTACAGAGATCGAATAATGGCAAAGGATGGAAGTCATTGTTCTTGAAATACATTAAATTAAATGCACATATTTCTCTTACTATCCGGAGTGACAATGGAATATTGTTTAATGGAATATGGTATCAGTTGTGATGTTTGGTGGGTGGGGACAGAATAGCTGATTACTCTGATATAAAATAAATGACACAAAAGACAAGATTTGCATTTTAGAATAAAATTACATGACGTCACCAAGTGGAAAACATTTGAATAATATAAGCTCAAGTAAATTTAGACCAAAAGCCTTATGCTTTGAGAACTATAAAACATTATTATACAAGTAATGCATGTCCTTATTCTGTACATGGCAGTGAGCAAACTATGTTTGCTACTTACTTACTAAATCTCATATTGTGGCAGCACTTTCCAGTCCTTTTCCTTGGTATTGCACTACATAATTAAGCATTACATTTGCTAAGAGAAGTGTATAAAAAGTATATTACTATTTATTAAAAAGTATATGCCATTATCCATATTTAGATTTCAACCTATTTTAAGATCTTATTAGTGTATAAATAGGCACTATGAATGCCTGAACTACCAAGAAGCCAGATATATATATAGTATGTGGGATGTGAGATGGTGTGTTAAGTAAAATAAACTTAAGTAAATTTAGGGCAAAAGCCTCATGCTCATAGAATGCCTCTGCAGTGTAAGATTGCAGTAAGTAGTAATCTGAGTTTTCTCATTGCTACAGACAGAATGAGACTATGCCTTACTGGTACAATAATGTTTTATAACTCTCATAGTATGACAGATTTTCCCTGAAATTTACACAAGTATATTTTACTAATGCACCATCTCGCATCCCACATATTGTGAATATATCTTGTAACTGGCTTGTTCAGGTCTTCACAGTGCTTACTTACTCATCAATGAAACTCCAAAATGAGTTTAAACCCAGGTATGGGTAATGGCATACACTTTAAATAGTAATATACTCCTCCATTGGAACATTTCTTTTTATTTAGAGTTGCTTGATGGTGAAGCACTTCCAGAGTATGAGGTCGATGTGCTAAGTGACAAACCTAATTTGTGTATTGCTATGAGGCTACTTGTAAAATATTTGGATGTGTATATAAATGTAGTTGAAATAATTTTTATCATATAGTGATGTTGTGATGTATAATTTTTATCCTAATGCTTTCTTTGTATCATTTGCAGGCTGCCCTCCATGGTGAAGAATGGACAATGTCAAATGTTCAGAGTGACGATGATCAAAAAACTAAATCATTAGTATTAGAGAAGAGCCATAATGAAACAGTATTTCCTGTTTTGCGTGAAACTGTTTGCTAAATTGTTGCTGCGGTCATTTTTGTTATCTGTAATAGCTTTTGTATCACTTATTATTTTGCTATTGAATGAGAGTGTATAGATTGTAGTGTGCCATTTTTGATGTATTATATAAAACTTAACTGTCTCTGAAGTGTTATATAAAAATTAGCTCTGAAGTAGGAAGCACTTCACACATTATTATCAGATGTAAATAAAAAAAAAAAATTATTAACATATACAGTCATATTGTTCTATATACCAAAGAAACCTGGTATAACTTGTAGGAAACCCTACTCTTTCTCCATTGATTGCAGAAGAGATTAGGAAACCCTAATCTCTTCTGCAATCAATTAGCAAGATCTGCTAATTGATTGCAGAAGACTTTTAATCTCCAGTGTCCATTGGGATTCAAATCCAGAATTCTCCAAATGATTTTCCTCTGTGACAGAATAATGGTATCACCACTATTCTGTCACAGAGAAAACTCACTGTGAAGAACCATGGAGAATATAGAATTCTGGATTTTTAAATTGAAAGTTTGTTATAACAAAATATGCCATATTCGGCTCAGAAATGCAGATGATTTAAGTATAGATATGCTATGATTTATAGCATTTGCTGTTAGTTTTGTTGAATATAAATTAAGAGCATAATGTTTCATAATAAAGACATTTAGAATGTCACTATACGCCCGTATGACAGCAACGTGTAAAATGATATGAGTCACCATGCACCATCATGTGGTATCTGAGACCCCATGCACCTAGTGTGTGTCAAAGTCATTTGGCCGTGAGACAGGTATTGTGGCAGTCAATTGTGCAGTGCATTAACAATGGTTTTGTCATTGGAGGAGTGTATTGTTTTGGTTAAGTATGTTAATGAGCATGGAAAGTATGTGCAACATGTGTATAGTGACAGAATGTATAGGGACATTCTGACAAAACTAAGAAATTTCCAAATATTCCAGTTTCGCATTGGCTTGCTGTGCAGGCATTAATAGACAAATTTCATGAGATAGGTGCTGTATGCAACGGAGCATGGAAAGACACTGAAACTGATGGAAGAGAAACTCTTGGATCTGTCAGATTCAATGCTGCAGAAGTCACAACAGAAAAAACAGTCTTGCAACTGCACACTTAGCAGTAAGGAAGATGCCATGCCTTTTCCCTTACAAAATCACAGTTTTCTAAGAATTAAAAGCAGCAAATCATCAAAAGAGAGTACATTACTGCCACTGGTTTCAACGGTTCATCACTGAAAATATTGATGGTATTCTGAATCTTATGTCCTTCACTGAATGCTCAAAATACCTGATTACGGACATCCAAAAATCCACACCCTACATCAAACACCTCTCCAGCAGAAGGTGGTGCTTGGGTTTCGCTCTCCAGAAGAATCATTGGGCTTACCTTAAATGAAACAATCTGAATATTACTGTTCCAATATGCTCTACCAATTCATTGGTGAACTGAATGAGAATGAAATCAAGAGTGGGTGATTTCAGCAAGATTTTGCATACTGCTACACAATCAGTGACACTTCTACACGAAATTTTTGCTGCTCAAAAAAATCTATGGCTTCCTCGTTCACCAGACTTGAATTCACCTGATTTTTATCTGTGGGGACCACCAAAAAATAAAGTTTATGAAGAAAATCCATGATCACTTCCAAAGGAATTCTAAACTGCTGTAATTGCTTACATCAAAGGCATCACACAAAAATTGAAGGTTTTTTTGGAAATAAATGTGTTCAGGCCTATTTGGATGCCCATGGAGGTCATCTACTGTAATGGACTACAGTACTAATGTAAGTAAAACTGGGCAATAAATGATTTGTAATTATAACATTAGAGCTTACTTTCCTTTTAAATAGATGAATAGTGACTTTCTAAACACCTGTATATATAAAACACACCTTTGCTATTATAGTCATAGTGGTAAAAGATACAAGGAAGCAAGTTTACATATCATCATACAAAAAAATACCATCTGTTTATCCCCTTTAATAATTTATCAGTTTAAAGCCAGAAAAGTGAAATGTGGGAAATGTTGAAATTAAAATTTAAATATCTAAAAACATCCCCATTAGTGAAAAGGTACACACCTTTTTTTTTTCCAAGTTTGTAAAATTAAAAGTAGACAGTTTAATATGAAGTTAAAAAATGATGCCATAACCTTGAAGTATAATGATGCTTTTCGAACGAATCAGAATATCATCAGCTAATCAAGATCAAATGAAATATAAAGAGTAAAATGCCAACAGAGTGGGAGACAGTTATCACCTAATTGACTACGTTGTAGCTGATACGTTTGATAGACACCATACGGAACAGGCATTCAGTGTGTTATCAGACAGTCTAAAACTAATGTATCCAATATCTTTCTATTTTAGAAGATATTGAAGATGTCCGGCCTGCCTCCCTAAAATTCATTCATGTACATCTTGATGGTAAGCCCTGTTACGACACTTCATTGGCAACGAACTTGTAGATTGGTTCTCTTCGAGACACCTGGTCAGCGTGAAGAGGAAAAGACCAAACCCTGCAGCACTTTATTATATATGACAACATGAATCAAATAGCCCCCAGTGATCAGCGGCTTTCACTCTCCCTCTTAAGGCAGTGAGAGGATCAGAGTGGAAGCAGAGGGGGGGGGGCAAAGAATCTGAGTATGACCAGACTGCTATGCACGGAAACTGAACTTGGTCTGTTACAATGTAAGATCACTCATCGGTGAAAATAGGATATTAGAGCTGCAAAAGGAATTAGAAAATGCGGATTGGAATGTCAGCTTGGATGAAACAAGAAGAAAGGATCAAGTGGAAATCTGCTGTACACCAGTGGAAAGAGGAAATGTGGAGTTGGCTTTTTGTCCATAAAAGATACTAAAAACAACATTTTGTAATTGAAAAGTATATCACCAAGGGTGTCAAGACTACTACTCAGGATTTCTAAGAGGTAGAAACTAAA
Organism: Mastigoproctus giganteus; assembly: GCF_048544385.1. Lineage (NCBI taxonomy): Eukaryota > Metazoa > Arthropoda > Arachnida > Uropygi > Thelyphonidae > Mastigoproctus > Mastigoproctus giganteus. The sequence goes on along the minus strand of NC_143581.1, from coordinate 23,756,550 downwards.
GGTTATAATGATATATGCACCAACGTTGAGCCAGGATGATGAAGAGGTTGAAGAAATGTACACTGAAATTGAGAGACTTCTAGATGAACAGAAAACCCACTACACCTTTATATGGGACTTCAATGCAAAGGTTGGAAAGAGAAAACAACACAAATGGAAACTAGGAAATTTTGGAATTGGCAAAAATGAAAGAGGTGAGAGACTTGTGGAATTTGCAGTCTCAAGGAACGTCAGTAATGAATACTTTTTCAAAATAAAAGGGCGAACAGAAAGTGGACATGGAAGAGCCGAAATGGATTAACAACTAATGAAATCGACTTCATTCTGACTAACAGAAGGTATATTGTGAATGACGAAAATGTCATGAATAAGGTAAATGTTTGGTGTAATCACAATGGTAAGATTCAGACTATAGCATTAGCAGAGGCATAGATGCAAGAAAGCAAGTTATGCAGCATCAGCCAAAAAAAAAAAAAACGCATTCCATTTCACCCATCCTTTGTTTCAAATGTTTGTCTAGTTCTGCCTTGAATTTATTTCAGCTGTCAACTTTAACAAGGACAGATGGAAGTTTGGTCCAGCAATCAACCAACCAACCGCTGGCTAAAGGCAAATTTTCGCACACCTATTCTACAACTGTCTTTCCTCAATTTGAATTTGTCCCCTCAGATGATTAATGCGGGCAAGAGGAAGAATCCCATCAGCATTGAGCATGCCCAAACTATTCAAGGGCTTATACACATCAATCAGATCACCTCGCAGGTGTCCAGTCTCCAGACACGGTAATTTCCAAAATTTAAGCCTTTCTTCACAGGCGCAACCGTTTGTTCCATTAACTAATCTTGTTGCCTTTCTCTGTACACGTTCCAGCAGTTCTACATCCTTCCTAAAATGAAGCCTCCAGACCTGTATACAGTACTCAAGGTGTGGCTCGATCATTGTCTTATACAAGGGGTTAATCACCTTTTCCCTGGTAGAAGAATTCCTTTATATCATTGACAAGACATCATGAGCTACTCTTTCAGGCAGTCTGTACTGCTCAGAAAACTTCATATCTCACTGCCCAATTTCTTCCAGGTTCTTTTCATTCCCTACCACCATCAGTGTAGTACCATACAGTTGATACGTTACTCTGGGCTTACTGCTACCCATATGCAGTACTTTACGTTTGTCAATGATAAACTTCAGTTGCCGCCTCTCAGTCCATCAGCTCAATTTTCTAGATCATTTTGCCGGAGTGTACTGTCATTAGTGTAATTAACAACCCTGCCAACCTTCGTATCGTCTGCAAACTTCGACATTACGTCAGATATATCATCATCAGATCATCATCAATATCATTAATAAATAGAGAAAACAACAATGGACCCAACACTGAACCCTGGGAAACTCCATTAATAGCATTAATGCAGGAAGAGTATTGTCCATTGCTTACCACTCTCTGTCTTCTCCAACTCTACCATCCCTTTATATGCAGCAGCATTTTGCCTCCGATGCCATACTGCTCCCATTTGTGCAGCAGTTTTCCATGTGCAACAGTATCAAAAGCCTTCCTAAGATCCAAGCATATGATATCAAAATTATCTTTAAATTCCGTTCCTTTGTGACCACATCATAGTATCAAATCAAATTGTCCATGTTTGATGATCCTACAGTGCTTCTTTAACCAGTGCCTATATCGTTGGCAATGGTTAAAGCACTATTAATTGATAATACTGTTGTATTATAAATTAATTGATATCGTAGTTGTTGTATTAATTGATAATACAACAGTATTATCGATTAATTGATAATACTGTTGTATTATCAATTAATCAATAAAATTGATTAATCTTATTAATTATTAACTCTCACTGTTGAATTGTATAGCCTGCACGGGTAACACAGTGTTATCGTCACAGCCCTCCCCACACCAGGTGGAAAAGCCCTGGGTTTTAGCATTAGCATTAGTAGAGGCATATGATGCAAGAAAGCAAGCTTATGTAGCATCAGCAAAAAAAAAAAAAAACCAAAAACCCACTCCTCCGTTCGTTCGAAATACCTGTCCAGCTGAGATTTAAATTTATTTAGGCTATCAACTTCCACAACAAGGGATGGAAGTCCCACCAACCAACAACCCGCTGGCTAAAGGCAAATTTACGCACATCTGTCCTACATCTGTCTTTCCTCAATTTGAATTTATGCCCTCTCAGGTGATTATTCTGAGCAAGAGGAAGAATCACATTGACATTGAGCATGCTCAAACCATTCAAAGCTTTATATATCTCTATCAGATCACCTCGCCGGTGCCTAGTCTCCAGACACTGTAATTTGCAAGACTTAATCCTTTGTTCGTAAGGGAAACCGTTTGTTCCATTCACTAATCTTGTTGCCCTTCTCTGTACTCGTTCCAGCAGCTCTACATCCTTCTTGAAATGAGGCCTCCACACCTGTATACAGTACAAAAGGTGTGGTCTCACCATTGCCTTATACAAGGGAATAATCACCTCCTTATCCCTGCTAGAAAATTCCTGTATATCATTGACAAGACAACATGAGCTACTCTTCATATCTGCCTGCACAATTCCCCCAGGTCCTTTTCATTCTCTACCACTGTCAGTGTAGTACCACAGAGTTGATACGTTGCCCTGGGGTTACTGATTCCCATATGTAGTACTTTGCATTTGTCAATGTTAAACTTCATTTGCCACCTCTCAAGCCATCTGCTCAACCTTTCCAGATCCTGTTGCAGCAGCATAGCGTCAGTAGTGTCCTTAACAACCCTGCCAACCTTTGTATCGTCTGCAAACTTGGACATTGAGCTTGATATGCCATCATCAATATCATTTATAAATACAGAAAACAACAATGGACCCAACACTGAACCCTGAGGGACTCCATTAATAACATTAGTCCACGATGAGCAGTATTCATTGATTATCACCCTCTGTCTTTTCCCCCTCAACCATCCCTTTATCCCTAGCAGCAATTTGACTCCAATGCCACACTGCTCCAATTTGTGCAGCAGTCTTCCATATGCAATAGTACCAACAGCCTTTCTAACATCCAATTATATAATATCAAAGTTATTCCCTTCATCCAGTTGTTTTGTGACTGCATCATAGTATCCAATCAAATTGGTCAGGCAAGACTTCCCCTTAACAAAACCATGCTGTGTCCGAGCTATAACTAAAGTCTTGTATAGATGGTCCTGCAGTGCTTCTTTAACCAGTGCCTCCATTAATTTAATTTTCCTGGAACAGAAGTTAAACACACAGGTATATAATTACTTGTGTCAGCCTTAGATCCTCCTTTGTGAATTGGGGTCACATTTGCACGTGTCCAGGCTATCGGTACCTCCCCTGAGTTCAAGGAAGCTCTCATAATTATGGCTAAGGGTTTGCTTACTTCCTTTACTGCCTCCTTTAATATAACTGGATAGATCCCATCCACCCCAGGTGCTTGTGTTTATCTTCAACAATTTCTCCTCCACTTTACTCTCAGTTATAACAAGATTATCTAGCTTACTGCCAGAGTTGAATACACCTCTGGCATTCCCCTCGCTGAATAACTCCTCGTGTGAATTTTCGATTCAAAATATTCATTTAGTTTGTTAGCTACCTGAGCAGGATCATCAACAGTTGAACCATCGATATCAAGTGGACCAATCGGATTCATCCCCTTCCTTCTAGAGTTTACATAAGTAAAGAACTTCTTGCTGTTTTTCTTTGCATCCCTTGCCAAAGATTTCTCGTAATCTGCCTTCGCCTGCCTAACCTCCTTTGTAACTTGGTTACAGATCAACTTATATCTATCATAGGCTTCCATGTCACCCATTAATTTATATGTATCCCATGCATTTTTCTTCTCTGCCATATGCCTCATTAGTTCATCTGACATCCATTTTGGCCTAAACCTTAGTTGTTATGTTCACACTGGTATAAACAGGTTCCAAGTAGGTTCCAAGATAAGTTCTTTGAATGCTTCCCATGTTGAATTTGCTGTTGGTAACATCATCAGTTGGTCCCAGACCCACTGTATAGAATTTAGTCCCACAGTTGGTCCCACTGTATAGAATTTAAATACTGTCTCAGACCATCGTAGTCGCCTTTACGAAAGCAATAACCCTTCCCTTTACCCTTGATGGTAGTTACCTCTTTGAATAAATCCCACTTCAGCACACTGTGATCACTGCCACCTAGTGGTTCCTCTATCTGCAGATTCTTAATGCATGAAGAATCACTACTGATAATCAAATCAAGAGTATTACTCCTTCTAGTTGTCTCCCGAACATGCTGATGTATAAAACAATCATCCGATAAATCCACAGAAGCCTTGCTAGTGTGTGAGTGACCAACCCACAAATTCCAGTCAATGTCTGGGAAATTAAAATCCCCCATTATAAGACTCTCTGATTTACTGGCCCACTCTATTTCCTTGTGCAGTTTCTTATTATACTCATCAGAGTCATTAGGCTTATAGCACACTCCTACTCTCAATTTTGATCTCCCAGTGCTTATGTCACAGCAAATGACTCGACACTGCACTGTCCAGCAATGTCGACTGGCTTCACTTCCTAGGATTTTATATGTTTCTTAACTAATAGCATAACCCCTACTCCCTTCCTATCCTTTCTGTAGACGTTGTACTCTCCAAATTCCAGTTCAGCATTCCTTATATCTGTGTGACACCACGTCTCTGATATCCCAGCAATATCCGCCTTTGATGCTTTGAGCAATACCTCAAATTTATCAAATTTATTTACCGAACTCCTAGCATTGGTGTACACGAAAGTATCCATGCACCTGTTCCTATTCTTAGCTACCCTAACACAACCCATGTATTTTCTTGTACCGCAATGACTCCCAGCAGTCTCTAAAATATCTTGCATCTTATTTACCAGGCAGCTGCTCATTCCAATAGAAGCAGTGCAAGAATCACTTTCACCTCTGCCAGTGGCTACTGTTAATCTGTTAGTCCTTGTATCCCCACAAGCTAGCAGTTTTCCGACCCACCTAACACTGCCTCGATAGCATCAGCAAATATTCTTGCACCCTTTCTATTTAAGTGTATCCCATTCCTGTAGAAGAAGTCTCTCCTGTTAACAATTTTTGAATCCCGTCGATGACGCAAGGAACTTTAGCGGCCTTTTTTCACTCAATGGCTCAGTTAGTCGGTCTCAGTCATAGGTAGCAAGGTTTTTTCAAGAAACTGATGTTTTTTCGTCCAGCAAAACAAGCAAATCTACCAGACAACAGATTAAAATTTACAAACAATAAATATATTGGTTGATGTAAATATTTACGGATGACCCATAATATGTTAAATTGTATTTAAACGGAAATCATGAAGCAGACTGGAGCTGCGAAACAAAGATCACACTATCGCAGAAGGGCTGTGGCTCGGGGGAGAAACGAAGGGGGCAATTCTCCAACGCATGTCAGTCTCAAAAAATGTGTGCAATGTGAAATGTTTCGGACATTCTGGAACAGGACATGAATTAGCCAAGGAGGATGTCTTTGTGTGTGCTAGGTGCCTAGAGTGCCAAGAAATTAGGTGCCAACTCAACGTTCTGATGGGCATCTATCAGAACTGAACCATGGTATTTGAGCACCCTGAGCATTTTTCGGAAGGATATATATATATTTCTTGCCTCATTGTTATGCTGTTTTTGGTTCCCGTTTAAGAACGGCGCCCCAGGCAAGGGCCCTACTAGCCCATGCCCTAATCTGGCACTGACGCCTATGAGAGTTTGAGGTGTAGGCTACATGCCCTCGAAGAAATTAATATCAGGGGCAATCAAGCTCTCAGCTGCTCAACTCAATGGCAGGGCTCACTCCTGTGCAGAAGGCAAAACAGAGGCATTCTCCAAGGCAGAATGTGCTGGTACCGCAGGAATTAGTAATTTATGGTGACTGTTTCCAGGGAGAGGAATATATTATGCAAAATGAATAGGTGGAACAGGACCAGGGTGTGTCTGCCAGTGGCAAAAGTTGATGACGTTGTAGAGCAGATAGCTTTTAAGGGCACAAAAGATGATATTGTTGTACACGTTGGCACTAATGACCTTAAGAATAAGAGATCTACAGATTTAATTAGCAAGTAGAGGTCAGTGTTGAAAAAAAGTCACGAGCTAGGGTTGAATTTGAAATTGTCTGCAATTCTGCCCAGACACGATAGGAGGGGGTATATGATGAGAGCCTTCTCAATCAATTCGGCCCTGGAGAGACCGTGTAAGGCTCATGGGTAGAATTTTTTTCAGCATGGTCTGTGCTTGTTAACCGGAGAGACTGCTTCTACAGGGATGGGGTATATTTAAATAGAAAGGATATAAGAATATTTGCTGATTCTATCGAGGCAGTGATGGGTGGGTTCGGAAAACTGCTAGCCTTGGGGGAATAGAGACGAAAAGATTAACAGTGGCCACAGGCATAGGTGGATGTAATTCTTGCACTGCTCCTATTGGAATGAGCAGCAGTCTGGAAAGTAATTTGCTGAGCTGAATGAGTATTTTACATCTACATTCACACATGAGGAGAGCATTTTTTTTTTTTTTTTTTTTTTGATTTGGTAGTTGTTGGCGCATCGGCTTCTGTGGCCATATTGCACCTCCCAAGGTTTTTGCAGTACTTTGATCCAAGCCCGAGGCGGGAATCGAACCCGCGACCTTTGGGTTGCCGGGCAGGTACTTTACCCACTCGGCTAGCCCGGTCGGCCAGGAGAGCATTGACAGAAGCTTATCAAACTCTAATAGGGAGCTAAGTGATTTTGTAATAACTGAGAGCAAATTGGAGGAAAAATTGTTGAAGTTAAATATAAGGAAGGCACCTGGAGTGGATGGGATCTATACAGTTGTATTAGTGTAGCCAGCAAAGGAAATGAGCAAACCATTAGCCATAATTATGAAAGCTTCCTTAGACTCGGGGGAGGTTCCATGTACTGGAAGTGTGCAAATGTATCCCCAATTCACAAAGGGGATTATAATCCCAGGGGCTCACATGTGGTGAGAATGGGTTTGACACACCCGAGGTCCTGAGCTAGATATCATCATTCTTCTTTTTCTTGGTGATTCCCTTCTCTCTCTCTCTCTCTGGGTAATTAAGAATTTTTTTTTTTTGGCTGGTGCACCATAATCCCCAGGCTTCCTGGCACCATATGGCTAATAATAATAATCAAAAAAAGGTGATACAAGTAACTATAGACCTGTTAGTTTAACTTGTGTTGTGGGGAAAATAATGGAGTCACTAGTAAAAGAAGCATTACAGGATAATTTAGGGAAGACTACAGTAGTAGTTAAGACGCAGAATGGGTTTATTAAAGGGAGGTCTTGTCTGACCAATTTTATTGAATACTATGATGTGGTTACAAAGGAACTGGATGCAAAAAAATAATTTTGATATCATATACTTGGATTTCAGGAAAGCTTTTGACACTGTTGCACATGAAAGACAGCTGTACAAATTGGAGCACTATACCATTAAGGACCAGTTGCTGCAATGGATAAAGAGATGATCGAGTGGGAGACGACAGAGATTGGCAATCAATAAACATTGCTCTTCGTAGATTAATGTTATTAGTGGAGTTCCCCAGAGTTCTGTGCTGGGCCCGTTGTTGTTTTGTGTATTCATCCATGATATTGATGAGGGTATATCAGGCTTATTGTCCAAGTTTGCAGATGATACAAAGGTTGGCAGGGTTGGTAATAACTGTAATGACAATATGCTACTGCAACTGGATCTGGATAAGTTGGGCAAATGGGCTGAGAAGGGGCAACTGAAATTTAACATTGACTAATGCAAAATACTGCATATGGGTAGCAGAACCCAAGAGAAATGTACTAACTGTGTGGTATGGAGGTCATGGAGTCTTGTCAATGATATATAGGAATTTTGCTAGCAGAGAGAAAGAGGTGATTATCCCGTTGTACAAGGCAATGGTCAGGCAACACCTTCAATACTGTGTACAAGTCTGGAGGCCTCATTTTAGGAAGGATGTGGTGTTGCTTGAACGAGTACAAAGAAGGGCGACAAGATTGGTGAGAGGAACAAATGGGTGCGCTTACCAAGATAGGCTTAAGTTCTGCAAATTGCAGTGGTTGGTGACTAGGCACATGCGAGGTGATCGGATTGAAGCGTATAAGGCCTTGAACGGGTTGAGCAAGCTCATTGCTGATGGGATTCTTCCTCTTGCTCAGATTAAGAACCTGAGGGGGCATAAATTCAAACTGAGGAAAGACAGTTGTAGAATAGATGTGCAGAATTTTGCATTTAGCCAGTGTGTAGTTGGTTGCAGGAAGAGACTTACATCTCTTGTTGTGGACGTTGATAGCTAAAATAAATTTAAGACTGAGCTGGGCAAGCATTTTGATTGAAATGGGAGATTATTTATTTTTTTTTTTTTTTTTTTGGGTGATACTGCATAAGCTTACTTATGCAGTATCAGCCAAACTAGCTGCAAAATTGGTAGTTATTTATCCCTTTAGAATGTCAGGTTAACAAAAATTGGGAATGCAATTGATTCAGCCAGGTTACTGACTCGTATCCTCACTGATGATTACAAACAATGGCCCGCTCTTTCATGCGATAATCTTCATAAACATGCTGCTGCCAACCCACACGTTGTTTCTTTGATCATTACTGGTACCCCGTCCAGTTCCATTTCCCTACTTCTCTTGTCTAATCCTCCTTTTCCTCTATGTACATCTTCTGAGATTTTAGCATTAGCATTTGCATTAGTAGAGGCATATGATGCAAGAAAGCAAACTTATGTGCATCAGCCAAAAAAAAAAAAAAAAAAAAACTTCCACTGAACCCCCCCGTTCGTTCGAAATACCTGTCCAGCTGAGCCTTAAATTTATTTAGGCTATCAACTTCCACAACAAGGGATGCAAGTCTGTTCCACCAACCAACTACCCGCTGGCTAAAGGCAAATTTCCGCACATCTATCCTACATCTCTCTTTCCTCAATTTGAATTTAAGCCCTCTCAGGTGATTATTCTGAACGGGAGGAAGAATCCCATGAGCATTCAGCATGCTCAAACCATTCAAGACTTTATACACCTCTATAAGATCACACCGCCGGTGCCTAGTCTCCAGACATTGTAATTTGCAAAATTTAAGCCTTTCTTTGTAAGAGCACCCCTTTGTTCCCTTCAACAGTCTTGTTGCCCTTCTCTGTACTCGTTCCAGCAGCTCTACATCCTTCTTGAAATGAGGCCTCCAAACCTGTATACAGTACTCAAGGTGTGGCCTGGCCATTACCTTATACAAGGGAATAATCACCTCCTTATCCCTGCTAGAAAAATTCCTGTATATCATTGACAAGACACCATGAGCTACTCTTGCAGCCGGTCTATACTGTCAGAAAACTTCATATCTGCCTGCAAAATTCCCCCCAGGTCCTTTTCATTCTCTACCACTGTCAGTATAGTACCACAGAGTAAATCCATAGCAACGTATCAACTCTGTGTAGTACCACAGAGTTGATACGTTGATATGGAGTTACTGTTTCCCATATGTAGTTCTTTACATTTGTCAATGTTAAACTTCATTTGCCACCTCTCAGCCCATCTGCTCAACCTTTCCAGATCCTGTTGAGCAGCATAGTGTCAGTAGTGCCCTTAACAACCCTGCCAACCTTTGTATCGTCTGCAAACTTGGACATTAAGCTTGATATACCATCATCAATATTATTTATAAATACAGAAAACAACAATGGACTCAACAGTGAACTTTGAGGGACTCCACTCATAACATTAGTCCACGATGAGCAGTGTCCATTGATTACCACTCTCTGTCTTCTCCCCCCTTAACCATCCCTTTATCCATAGCAGCAATTTGCCTCCAATGTCACACTGCTCCAATTTGGGCAGCAGTCTTCCATGTGCAACAGTATCAAAAGCCTTTCTAAGATCCAAATATATCATATCAAAGTTATTCACTGTATCCAGTTCTTTTGTGACTGCATCATAGTATCCAATTAAAATTGGTCAGGCAAGACTTCCCCTTAACAAAACCATGCTGTGTCCGAGCTATAACTGAAGTCTTGTCTGGATGATCCTGCAGTGCTTCTTTAATAAGTGCCTCCATTAATTTTCCTGGAACAGAAGTTGAACTCACAGGTCTATAATTACTTGTGTCAGCCTTTGGTCCTCCTTTGTGAATTTGGGTCACATATGCACATCTCCAGTCTATGAGTACCTCCCCTAAGTCCAAGGAAGCTCTCATAATTATGGCTAAGGGTTTACTTACTTCCTTTGCTGTTTCCTTTAATATAACTGGATAGACCCATCCACCCTAGGTGCCTTTCTTGTGCTTATCTTCAACAATTTCTCCTCCACTTTACTCTCAGTTATTACAAGATTATCAAGCTTACTGTCAGAGTTGAATACACCTCTGGCATTCACATCGCTGAATAACTCCTCATGTGTGAATGTTGATGCAAAATATTCATTTAGTTTGTTAGCTACCTGAGCAGGATCATCAACAATGGAACCATCGATATCAAGTGGACCAATCTGATTCATCCCCTTCCTTCTTGAGTTTACATAAGTAAAGTACTCTTTGCTGTTTTTCTTTGCATCCTTTGCCAAATATTTCTCGTAATCTGCCTTCGCCTGCCTAACCTCCTTTGTAACTTTGTTACAGATCAACTTGTATCTATCATAGGCTTCTGTGTCATGTGTTAATTTGTAAGTATCCCATGCATTTTTCTTCTCTGCCATATGCCTCATCAGTTCATCTGACATCCATTTTGGCCTAAACCTTGAACAATATTTCTTAGTTGGTATGTAAAGCCTAGTAGCTTCCAAGATAAGTTCTTTGAATGCTTCCCATTTAGAATTCACTGTTGGTAACATCATCAGTTGGTCCCACTGTATAGAATTTAAATACTGTCTCAGACCATCGTAGTCACCTTTACGAAAGCAATAACCCTTCCCTTTACCCCTGATGGTAGTTACCTCCTTGAGTAACTCCCACTTCAGCACACTGTGATCACTGCCACCTAGTGGTTCATTTATCTGCAGATTCTTAATGCATGAAGTATCACTACTGATAATCAAATAAAGAGTATTACTCCCTCTAGTTGCCTCCCGAATATGCTGATGTAGAATAGAATCATCCAATAAATCCACAAAAGCATTGCTAGCGTGTAAGTGACCAACCCACAAATTCTAGTCAATATCTGAGAAATTATAATCCCCCATTATAAGACTTTCTGATTAATTGGCCCACTCTATTTCCCTGTACTGTTTCTTATGGAAGTTTCTTATACAATGGAAGACTCCTTCTTCTCTAATACCCAAAAATGCAAGACAATCTTCATCAAATGTAAAGATCATGCTAATCGTATTTTTTGATTCACAGGAAATTGTTCAAATGAATTTGTCCTGCATGATACGAACACTGAACTGACTTACAAAACAGTTTAAAGTCAATTTTGTGATGCTGGTTTAAGAAGAGCCGGAAAACTGCGCTTCAGAGATATAGCGTTTGCGTAGACAATGTCTCTGTACACTTGGCGCTTTCTGTCCAAGACATTCTTGCGAAGTACTCCATCACAGTGGTTCCCCCATCTACCATAAAGATTTAAACCCCCAGTGTCCTTCCTCTTAAGAGCCTTTTGCTTTCTATTGCCACACGGTCTCATGCTGTTATCTTGCTTGGGGTTTCGTGCAACTTAAAGCTGTTGCAGTTGTCAGGTATTCTGTTAAAACCTACAAATATGGTCTAAGGCTTGCCAGGGGAAAGAGTTGGAACGAATAATTCAGTTTAAAATCTGTATCTTTAATCCAAAGAAAAGCAGATATTCAGGTAATTCAGGCCCTGAACGCGCCTAAAGTGTACGCAGTGAGTTTCATTCCAGGCGCATTAGCAAATAGAAATAATTCAAAATGTACAAAAAGCCGTACTTTTATACCCATACCTAGAAAATTTCGTTTTCTGTGCATTTGTCACATTGCCATTCATACCTCCAGAAACACATGACAACAAACATATGTTTCATCTGTATGGGGAAAAAATAATAAATTCTAAATTCCTATTGGTTCTAATTTGTTGAAATTTTAGGAGCGTCGACAAATCGTTTTAAAGAGTAAAATATAAAATTTCATTCACAGGAAGTCGAGTTATTAGATGAAGACATAAAGAAAAAATAAATAACAATTGCTGGATTTGAATTGATGGATTGATCCCATTTTAATGAAATTTGGTATGACTTAACAAATCTTTCTCTAAACTGTTTAGAAACGAAATTGTCATCAGTTTGCGAAATAACGCTCACACCTTATGTTTTTTTGTTTGTAATGCTAGAGGAAAATGTTGTTCCACCTGCAACAGTGACAGAACTTGGGTTAAGACTGTTTAGAAACGACTACGTTATCTAGGACTTTTAACTAAAGTTGGATAGTTGTTATTGGATGATGGAACTAAATTAGTGATGTGACTAGGGTTGGTGGCGCCCAGGGCAAATAAAAAAATGGCGCCCCTTGGAAAATTCAAAAATTGGAATTTTTGCATTTTTTTAACCATAAAAATGGCGCCCTTCAAATTTGGCGCTCAGAGAACGTGGCCCATCTGCCTCACCCTAGTTACGTCACTAAACTAAATAGTTCCGAAACCTGTGACACAGTGCCTTCGAGTGTTTAATGAATAATAGATTCACCTACTAGATGATGTAATTCGATTAAAAACTATATTAGTTACCTCAGGCCAACTGGTGGATAACTTAGTCGTTTCTGAAAAGTCTACTCCCAACTTCTTTCACTGTCACAGGAAAACACGATCCTCCTGACAGTATAGACAGAAAAAGGAACACAGTGTGAGCGTTATTTCTCAAAATATTTCAATAGCACCTCCTTTCTCCACTTTATTAGCTGCGTTATCAGAAGCATCTAACATGGCATGAAGAGAAAGACAAAATAAGATTCCTAAGGTCGCATCGATGAAATATGGTGCAAGCATTTTGAATCAGAGAACAAGTTGAGTATGCAGTGAAAATATCAGTCCTTACCATGGCCGAAGAAATACGAAACTTTCTAAAGCACTTGACAGGTTAATGAATAATAGATTCACCATCCATGCTGTTCTAAGATTCATAGAGTGCTTGCTGTGGCATTTATTACAAAGAGGTGAAATAAACTCACAAGAATCTTCAAAGTTGATTTTTGACATTTCATCAATGGCAAAGATACCCAAACGTTTCAGTGAGGTGCCATTTTTTTCCAGGACAAAGCGTGATCACACAGCTAAATACTCTTTAACAGACATTCACAAAGAGCACTGAAAAATGAATGAGCATTTAATGTACAGTTCGGCTTTCTCACTTTGCGATTTTCACATTTTTTGGAAAACTGAAAATTGATCTGGTAAATAAAGAGAAGGAATTCATCAAGCAATGGTATTAATACACTGTCCTACCATTAATATCCGGACAACTGCCTTTAGACAAAAAAAAAAAGAGCTTTTATTGTGTCATTTGATATTTTGTGGTGAAACCTTTTGCTTTTATGACGGACTTCAATCTTCGCGGCATACTCTCAACCAGCTTTTTATAAATGTCAGGTGATATGTTTCTCCACTCGGCCTTTAACGCAGCCAGTTCGGCCTTCTTCTTTGGGCGATCTCGACGTGCACGTACCCGACGATGCTCGATAGGGTTCAGATCAAGCTCTGGGCTAGCCAATTCAACTTTTCTACACCAATGGCCTCAAACCACTCTGTTACGACCCGAACGGTATGGCATGACGCGTTGTCTTGCTGATAGAGGAAAGGGCTTTCCCCGAAGTATTGTCATGATGTTGGAAGTGCATAATTGTCCAGGCTGTCCTGGTATTGCACAGCATTCGTGGTTTTGTCGATAACGACTAATGAGCTCAAACCAAACCATGAAAGGAACCCCATACCATAACACTGCCACCAAACTTTATTGTTGGGAGGATACAATCAAGAAGGAACTGCTCCCCTGGCATTCTCCACAACTAGGAACGACCATCAGACTGGTAGAGTGCAAACCTCGACTTGTCTGTCCATAGGACTGTTTTCCACTGCTCTGCAGTCCAGGATTCCCTCTCCTTACACCATGTAAATCGGCGTCTAGCATTTGTTGAGGTGATCAATGGCTTGCACGACCATTGTAACCCATATCATGGAGTGTTCTTCGTATTGTATTAGTGCTTAAATTAGTTCCAATACTCTCACAGAGGGTTTGTGTGACTTGAGACAATGGCAAATTACGATTTGGCGAACAGTTCTTCGCAGAATTATCTTATGCCGTTTTGTTAGTTTTCTGGGTTTACCAGACCGTTTTTTGTTTGGCAGATTCAGTCCCATTCCTCTGTCATTTGCATATAACGTCACTAACCGTTGACCTAGGGTTCTCCAGAGTGACTGCGATGTCTCGTATAGAACGCTTGCTTATGTCGCATCCTACTATCATTCCGCGTCGGAAGTCTGTTAATTCTGTTGAACATGTCATCTTGCATGTCCACTTTTGCAGTTGTCCGTTCGAAGCCCAGTGTGCATATTTATAGCAGGTTCTGTGACGTGTTGCATGCATAGGACCTGTTTCCCCATCCACGGTGTGGTGTCCGATTATTAATGGTAGGGCAGTACAAACTGAGCCACCATTAATATCTGTACATCTAAAATTTGTACTGATAACCTTGTACTAAAAAGTTGTACTAAAAACCAAAAATTTGCTACAAGTAGGCAAAAATCACCAGGAAAGTTGCTTTCCATTACCCGTCCATATCAAGAGACAGCGGACCACGGCTATTCATGTACAGTACTCTCCTTAGTGGACTAAATCCTGACCCATAGGTAGTTAGTGGTGGCAAATGATGCAAAAAAGTAATCATACAGAATCAACAACAACAAAAACATTCCATTAGTCCCTTTCATTTAATAATTGGTCGAATTTCTCCTCATATTTATTCAAACTACCAACCTCCACAACATCAGATGGAAGTTTTTTTTTGTTTTTTTTCCAACATTCAGTTTTTTTTCAGGCTGAAAGTAAATTTTCGCACATCTATACTATACTCATCCTTTCTCATTTCACGTTTGTCCCCTTATGTGTGTTTACCGAAAAAGAGTAAAGATTCTATTAGCATTTAGTTTCCAAGCTTAGTTTCCAAGTAGAGTGCTGAAATTTGCATAACTGAAATTTTTCGTGGTAAAAGTACCCGTTTATGTCACTTGATTAATTTGGTTGCTCTTCACTGAACCACTTCTAAGAGATCCACATATTTCTTAAAACGATGCTGCACCTGTGTACAGTACTCATGGTGCACATAACCATTGCCTTATAGAATTGGACTATCATTTCCTTGTCCAAAATTACTGTATTTCTTTAACAAAACCAATACTTGTCCTAGCACCTGTCTGCACTGCTCAGAAAACTTTAAGTCGGACTGTACATTACGCCTTTGTAATTGCAGGTGATACTACCTAATTGGTATGTTATTCTGGGATTACTGCTGCCCATACGCAGAATATTGCATTTATAATTTTTAAACCTCATTTCCCACTTCTCAGCTCACCTGCGTAAATTTGCTACAGAGAGTTGAATCAAATTTCGATTTTGGCCCTTTCCTGTTTCAACGCAGTGGCCAGTTCGGCTACTGACTGTGGCAGTACCTCGCCAAATTTCACACTTGGGTTGAACGGTACACTCCAGTAGCATGCTCTATACTGAATGTTTTTCTTCCTGTAGTAGCACCATGAAATCTCCAACTTTTTTCTGCAATGGCAGAGAGCGATTGAAAGATACGTAATTTGGCATCCAATTAAGACTCCCAGTTGAGAGCCACCATCAGAAGCTCAAAAATACTTCCCATCAGAGTGGAGGAGAAACTCTATGGGTTGTTTCCAGACGGCAAGAAAATCTCAATGATATTGGTGGAGACCGACTAACTCAGCCACGTTGTGAAAAAGCCCATAAAAATTCCTCCTTTCATCGATGGGACTCGAACTCAGGACTTTTCCAACCGGTGTGGGCAGAACAGTGATCCTACCCACTGTGCTACTGACGAGGGCATCAGCGATATTGTGTCCACTTATATTACCAGAGGACTACAGCCGATGCTGAAAAGAAAAATTGAATTTAAATATTTTGTCGAGACTGCATATTTATAACCCTGAGTACATCTAATTATATAAAAAATATATTTATTGGTTTATATTTGGAGTATTCCATGTTTGACGATTAAAATAAAAGAAGGTATTAAAAAAAAACAAAAAAAAAACCCTGTTTATGTTGTGACGATAGTAGCAGCTTTCACTTAACCAGAAGTGCACGTTGACCTAGAATCATGAGCAAAAGTTGCTACGAAAGGACACTGTACACGTACAGGTAGGAGGATCTGCGGGCAGTCACATTTCATCCTACTTTCACTCTTCAAAATGTACATGTAACAGGACAACGACATCTGCAAAGAGTACTGACCCTTTTCGTAAGGTCAGTATCCTCGCAGCTGGTGGTGGTAAAGGACGATGCCTTAACGTTCCATTTTCCTTAACCTCACTTATTCTTACCTGTACATGAGATAAAGCCGGTCAAGGTCAAGAGAGAAAGAGGGATAAACGGAAATCGGTTAATATTCAATTTCAAAGCAGTAATTTGACCAAAATATTAGTCTTTAAAGAGTAAAAGTTAGTATAAAGTGTCTACTTTGAATACAAATAAAACTAATTTTGAACTCCTTCACTTTGTGAAGTGAAGAATTACTTGTTTTTGTATATAACTTTCTGCATTTTTAATATTTTTTATGAATAAAAGTAGTTTAGTTAATGAGCTTTAATAACATTAACAATTATCATTATTATTATTAGCTGTATGGTGCAAGGAAGCCTGAGGCTTATGCTGCACCAGCCAAAAAAAAAAAAAAAAAAAAAAAAATTCCCGAGTTATCCTAAGAGAGAGAGAGAGAGAGAGAGAGAAGTAGAAGGGAATCACCAAGAAAGAGAAGAATGATGATATCCAGCTCAGTACCCTGGGTGTGCCAAGCCCATACTCACCAGATGTGAGCCCATGGGGTTAATTATATATATAATATACATAATTAAAATTGCATAATAGCGCAAAGAGGAAAAATCATTTTATGTCTGCTGAATGACTTCTTCTATCATCAAAAAGTGCCTGTTCAATTCTTCTTTGAATTTTGGCAAGATATCCGCCAAGGCCACCCTTGCAGGCAACTTATTCCAACGTTCCATGGCGTTCAATGGAATCACTGCATTTCGAAAGTTAACCAAATCAATGCATCACCGCAACTGACGAATGAACTAATCAGCACAGCGATGAACATTTGAATAATGGTTGCCTTATGCAGTAAGAAATTAAACCAACAGCTGAGAGCGCTCATATCACAATGCCAAACCCCAAGAGAAAATTGTCTTCGAGTGTCGCATAGTGGTTTCAGTCGCCGTCCTCCCCACAACGAATGGAAGAGGCCCGGGTTCGAATTCCTTCAATGATGCTAGGAATATTCATGGGCTTTTTTTCTCTTCGTGGGTGAGTTAGCAAAAAGGTAGCAATTGTTTTCCCCCTAAACTCGGGTTTTTCGTTCAGAAAAAATAGACAAACTGACCAAAGAACTCAAGCAATTTACTGACTCAATACACACATGAAGGCATTCTTGGATGACCTTAATATGGCAGGTTTTTTTCTTGTTTATTTTTTTTTAACAAGCAAATCAAACATATATATAAACTAACTTTATATTCATGCCAAAACACTTCGAGTGGCCACTGGATCAGTTTATTCAAGGGCTTCGTTTAATAGAAGCACCAACCCGATATGCGCTTCCTGTAATAAGAAACCTTAATATGAAGGTCCCTCTCCCGAACTCAACACAGTCTTCATTGGCCCCACTTTAATAGCTTCCTCTCTCGAACTCAACGCAATCTTCAAGGGTTACTTTTTGCTTTTTCAACCAATCTATCGACTGTATACCTCGTCCTGCTGAAGAAGTATTTTTGAAACGTGTATCATGATCTAAGTTTTAATTTCCCATTAGCTGTATCATGATCTAACTGCTCTAAAAATAAAGTTCGGTTTGTTACGCAGAGATGCATCTTTATATCTTTCAAAAGCTTGTTTTATCAAAGTACAGTTGTTTGATAAACGCTGAAACATATGAATGGATTTTTGTATTCACGTTCAACGTACTCGTTCTTTAACGCCAGTGTCATCACCTTTTCCTGTCCAAGGCTGTTGACCCCCTTTCACAAGACTGACCTTGAATGGGGTAGACGCATCTGCAGGACCTTGAGATTATGCTTTAAAGTCATGATAAACTCTAGTTCGTCCTTCATTCACCCTCAGCTGACCCGTATTGCAGACACAACAGTAACCAAGCTGTCCTAGAGGACGCAGAAGTACATTTACTTGTGGGGTTAACGTAACAAGGATACTCACACCTGAGGAGGTGAATGTTCGTTATGTTAGATTCACGGTCGCACTCAGGGGTTACGACATTTTACTATGTCGTTGGCACGCTCTCTCACGTACATACCAACGCTTCCTGGTTGAATGAAAGTTTGTTGTTAGAAAATACCAGATGGCTGATAATGAAATAGTTGAAAAACAACTTAGATGACATATGTATTTTCATATGTGTTAAATGCACATAAGAAAGTGAGAGTGAATTTTCCATCTACCTCTTTATAGACCACAGAAAGCTAATTTTTTTATTCCTATATGATGTAAATATTTCAAGTGTATACACTAGTTAGTGTAAATTAATAAGATAATCAGACAGACTGTAAAAGTGCACATACCACTATTTTCTAACCTACCTTGGTGCAATCTGATTACATTTTATCTTTCCTTAGAAGTCAACAGAGTTGTTTGGAAGAATTGAACAATGGACTGGTGATTGATCTGCCATCACCCTACCAAAGGATATCCATACCTTCACACCGGGTGCAAAAGACTTGAATTCGAGGGTAGCTTGGTTTTTTCACCTGAAATTCGGAGATTTCGTCTAGCAAAACAGAAAATCGACCACAGAACACACGCAATTTACAGACAATATAGATGGAGCAATATGGCACTAGTCTCTGATACTTCTAAAAAACTCTACATCCCATCAACATCAGGAAGGTCCTAAGACTTTCCCAAAGTGAGATGGTCAGAACTTTAAAAGTGTCAAGAATTATGGAAACAACATTGAGATAGATATCTCTAGAAGGAAAGATCAAGTAAATTTGGAGGACGGTTAAGCGTTGCCTTGTGCTAACAGCGAGACGCCACAGGAAGATAATGAAAACCAGGCAGTTTTGTCTTGAGTTTTCAGAAGTCCTTGTGGATAAAAGTTATAACCGCCATACTCCGGCATTTTGTGGAAAATCCTGATTTCGAATTCCATCAATGACTCTAGGAACTTTTATGAGGTTTTTAGCTCAACACAGATGAGTTAGTCCGTCAAGGTTTTTTTTTACCCAAAAACTGTTTTTTTTTTTCGAAAAACAGGCAAACGAACTAGAGAACACGCAATTTGTGCACAAATTACACTTGTGATGTATGAGTTCGGGCAAACCATAACTTAAAACGTTTATTGTTTGCATTTTCAGCGGTCAAAGGACAACAACAATCCCAAGGAAAAATACACAAAGGATTCAAAAAAACAGGAGTATACAAATGACCCGTTCTGTTTTCTGTTCATTCTCTTTCCCATTTCACTTAGTGCAGACAATTGGTAACTTTAGAGCTGACAGGTTTAAGTGATCTCGAGACAGATTCATATTAAACGAGAAATCACGAGAGAGAGAGCTAAAAGTAAATAGTAAATCAGGCGAGCCCTCTCCTTAAAAGATCGAAATTGTGGAATCATGGACAATCGAGACAAAGTAGAAGAAAAGTGGAACAGGTGTAGAATGTTAATTTGGAATACATATTATATTTAAAACACAGTTATACACACACTGGCCAGAAATGTGAACCTTTGTTAAAGGTCGAATCGAGCCGTCTTTGTTTCGAATAACATAGGGCCGCATTGATTCTACAAGGTGTTTTAGTGCACTTTGGTCTAATTGTAACCATTCTTCCAGCAAAAGATAACGTAGCTACAACAAAGATCGAAGGAAGGAAGAAGACTATGTTGCGAGATAGCTCTCTCCAGCAGAGGCGGATTGGCCATAAGCCTTACCGGGGAAACCCAGGTGGGCCGGAAGCCGATGGAGGCCGGTGTGACTTTGGCCATAAACACTAGTATGAGGCCACTACAAGTTTTTCCCGGTAAGAATTTTTGACCCAGTCCCCCTCTGCTCTCCACATTCTCAACAGGACTAGAATCAGATGAATGTGGGGGCCAGGGAAGATGATGGAAATCCGTGCCATGTTCTCCAAACCATTCTTGCACGATGCACTGTTGCATTGTCATTCATAAACTGGCCATCACTTTCGGGATATGAGTATAACGTTGAAGGGTGCAGTAGATTTGATAAATAATTTCAGGTACTCCACTGGATGATATTCGACAATCCACCGGTATCAACGGAACCAGTCTGTGCCAACAAAACATTTCATATACCATGATACCACCTCCAGATGTTTGGGTTGTCTCAATAGGGCAAGTAGGGTCCATCGCTTCCTGAGGGGTCTCATCAGACTCTTTACTTGCCATCAGTGCAAAACAAAGTGTATTGTGATTCATCTGGCCACATGACTTTCTTTCATTGTTCTACTGTCCAATCACGCCTTTCTCGGAACCACTGCAAGTGAATTTTTATGTTTTCTGTTTTTCTCTGAAACAAGTGGCTTTCGAATAGGTATTCAACTGCCAATACCCAATTTTTTCGATTTCCTATCATGGGTCGAGTTTAAATAGGGCAGTTCTGGACTTGGTTCAATTGAGATGCCATTTTCTGCAACTGGATGTCCTTTTTTTTCCATAGAATCCTTCTTAGCGTACGACAGCTTCGCTCTTTTTCAGCTTCGTACCGAGTATAAATGGTCATTAATCGATTTCCTTCAAGATTTGTGGGAAGATTTCAAGTACGAATATTGAACACTAGAAAACTTACAAGTTAAGAATAATATATTAAGCTTTCAATCAAGAATGGGAAGATTTAGAAGGAGATGTATAAAAAGGCTAAAACTAGAAAAACTCCTAGGGTAGATAAAATAAATAAGGTATTAATCATATATGCTGGATATAATTTTAAAATTAACATTTATTTTCTGCTTAACCAAATTTAGAAAGAAGTAAAACGGGCTCTTGTAATTCCTGTATACAAAAGAGGAGGTAAACAAGATTATAATAATTATAGCCGAATTAGTCTTTTCCTGTAAGAATGTAAAATTTTTGCAATTATTTTAAAAGGTTTTTTATTCAATTTTGTTTCTATTCTCTTGTTTAATTTAAAATTTTTAAAATTAGAAAACAAAACTGAAAGCAAATTGTTAAATGAACAAAATAATTTCGAAAACGAAGGGCTTGTATTGACCCTTTGCAGGACGGGCGTTAACGTTTGTGGCGACTCAAGTAAAGGACATTCTTATCAAAACTAAAGAACTAAAATGGTCTTGGGCAGGACACATAGCTCGAAGACATAATGACAGATGGACTAAGAAAATAACAGAATGGTATCCAAGAGGAGCTAGAAGAAAACCTGGAAGACAAAGGCGGAGATGGATAGATGAAATTCATGAGTTTTTGAGTAGTAAATGGATGGCCAGTGCTCAAAACAGAAGGAACTGGAAAGTTGCTGGAGAGGCCTTCATCCTGCAGTGGATTGAAAATGGCTGATGATGATGATGATGATGAGGCAAATTTACCTGCGCCCCCACAGAAAAGCGTGTGAACTTTGCAGAACTATTAAAAGAAAACACTTAACAAACTAGTTTAACAATTCCTAAATTTAGACGTATTTTCAAAATTTTGAGTTGTAAAACGAGTAAAAAGATTTGTGGTAGAGAGAAAGTAGAAATTTAATATTGAATGTTAAATGTAAAACATATTTTATTAATGGCGCGGTGCCTATTTTTAACGGGTCTGTGGCAAGTACAGGGCGTTGCAGTCTGCGCCTTCTAAACTTCACATGGACATCGATTAGTAGCTCTTACCAATCTCGTTATTCTTCATTCAACCCTTTCTAGAAACTCTATGCTTTTCTTTAAGTGTGGTTTCTAGGGCTAAATATGATATTCTATTCGAGAACCGACTAATCAGGCACGTCGTGAAAATTGTTATTAAATATTCCGACTTGATAGATTTCGAACCAAGGCGTTTTTCACAAGGTGTGGGCAGATTACTTATATCCCCTTGGCTGCTTAATCTACTTGATCTGTGGGGGCTGTTTTTGGAACGACCAAATAGTGCATGAAAGCTTATACAGCATCAGGAACAAAAAAACTACCATCTTACTGTATATTCCTTATAATAATTAGGCCAATCGTTCTTGAAATTTATAAAAACCTACATCTTAAACTCCAGATGGAAGTTTGTTCCAATAATTAACTACACTCGGAGTGAGAGCAAATTTTCGCATATCCGTCCTATAACCATGGCTTTTCAATTTAAATTTATGCCCTCTTATTTGCCTCATACAGGAAAGAGTATGGATGCGATCAGCAATTAATTTTATCAACCATTCAGAGTGTTAAACAATTCAATCAGGTCTACCAGTAGGTGCTTAGTTTTCAGAAATCAAGCCCTTCTTGTTAGTAGCTCCAAAATTAGTCAAAGACACATTTTGTGTCCTTGGCTAATTTTTTTGCTCACCTCCTTCCAACCTATCCAACAGTCCAGATCCTTCTTAAAATGAGTCTTCCAAAACTGATTAATCAAGGTGTTTCCTAAAAGTTGCGTTATACAACAGGATACTTCCTTGCCTCTTCCGGAAAAAAAAATAATTCTGCCCATTGCTCTACAGAACTTCATGAGCTGTTCCTGGCAGCTCATCCGCACTGCTCCAAAAACTTCACCTCGGACTACACAACTGACCCTACGTCTTTTTCATTCTCCATTGTTTTGAGTGTGGTATTACCGAATTGGTATGTTATTCTGTGATTACTGCAATCCAAATGCAGTGCATTACATTTATTAATGTTAAACCTCCATTGCCACTTTTCAACACGTCTGCCCAATTATTTCAAACCTTGTTGGAGTATTACGTCTTGATTACTATCATTAACCAACCACCCTATTAACATCTGAATCATCAACAAAGTTAGAAATTAAACTTGATATGCTTTAGTGACAAATGGGCCTGGAGTACTGGGGTCCATAGTTTAACAAATAGATATTTATTTAAAGTATACCCAGTATAAAATAAAATGAAAATAAAATATTTCAGAAGCTTTCGGAACTCGTGTCCCTTCGTCAACTGACAAATTTGAATACATTACAAGCAGAGTGTGGCACGTTACTCATTCGTCATTGTTGTAGCACGGACGTGTGCTGCCTTGCGCCAGTGATCATCCATCAATAAAATGGTTGTCTCCAGGATTGGATGTATACGCATGCCTTTCTGGCGATTTAATGCCTTAGGGTTGTTCATTATGTTTAGTGACTCTAGCCATAGGCGGTGGCGAAAGTGTCGCGCGTGGTCCACTATCTCAAAGTCGCGCTTGGGGTCAAGATCGTGGTTGGTAGCCCAAAAATGTTCTGCAAGCGCGGACTGGTCAGTTTCGGCAAGCCGGATTGCTCTGTCGTGTTCCGTGAGGCGATCCTGGAGACGTCTCGATGTCTCACCTACGTAGCAACTGTTACAGGCCCTACAGGTGATACGGTACACTACATTGCTGCGTAAGACAGGTGTGACAGGGGTCTTCACACTGGAGACAAGTGAACGTAGGTTCCTACCTGGTAATTGTACACATTTGATGTTGTAACTTCTCAGGATCTTCGAGATACGTCCTGACACTCCTGGATAGTACGGAATGTAGGCGGATGATATGCCGACTTGCTTCGGAGGTCTTGGGTTGGAAGTAAGTTCTTGTGCCTGTAACAAGCATCTGTTTAGTACATGGGATGGATAACCGCATCTGGTTAGGTCCGCCTTCACACGGGAGATCTCGTTACGTCTAATTGTGTCGGTGCTGGAATGGCTCCAGGCCCTGGAGAACAGGGTGCGGGCAGTGCTATTGAGATGGCTTGGAGCGTGGCCGGACCCGTAGTTGGTGAATTGACCGCACCACATGGGTTTGCGGTATACTGAGGTCTCTAGATGTGGGCCTACGCGATGCACTAGCACGTCCAGAAACGGGAGCGAACCGTCCACCTCTGATTCTACGGTAAACTTGATGAAATTGGATAGAGAGTTGAGGTATTCTAGTAGTACGGTTTCAGAACCACGTGGTATTATGGTAAAAATATCGTCGACGTATCTACACCACGTTGTAATAGGTGTAGGTGGGTTCTGGTGTATCTGCTTCTCCAGATCTTCCATGGCGATGTTAGCTACTACGGAACTGACAGGGGCACCCATAGCAGTGCCATGTACTTGTTTGTAGAGTGAGTCTTCAAAGGTGAAGATGCTGCTAGAGAGGCATAGGTTGAGGGCGGTACAGATGTCATCAGTGGATAGTGACGTCCTGGATTGGAGGCTTAAGTCGCTCTCAAGGAGCCTTCTGGCGCAGTGCACGGCCTGTTGGACGGGAATCGAGGTGAATAAAGAAACCACGTCAAATGATGCCATGACAGAGTTATCAGGGATTGAAATGTCCTTAATGGTGTTCTTAAACACATCGCGAGCCTCCTCTCGCCTCTTATAGGTAATACATCTCACACCGTTAAAAACAGCAGTGAATTCATTAACACCATTAAGGACATTTCAATCCCTGATAACTCTGTCATGGCATCATTTGACGTGGTTTCTTTATTCACCTCGATTCCCGTCCAACAGGCCGTGCACTGCGCCAGAAGGCTCCTTGAGAGCGACTTAAGCCTCCAATCCAGGACGTCACTATCCACTGATGACATCTGTACCGCCCTCAACCTATGCCTCTCTAGCAGCATCTTCACCTTTGAAGACTCACTCTACAAACAAGTACATGGCACTGCTATGGGTGCCCCTGTCAGTTCCGTAGTAGCTAACATCGCCATGGAAGATCTGGAGAAGCAGATACACCAGAACCCACCTACACCTATTACAACGTGGTGTAGATACGTCGACGATATTTTTACCATAATACCACGTGGTTCTGAAACCGTACTACTAGAATACCTCAACTCTCTATCCAATTTCATCAAGTTTACCGTAGAATCAGAGGTGGACGGTTCGCTCCCGTTTCTGGACGTGCTAGTGCATCGCGTAGGCCCACATCTAGAGACCTCAGTATACCGCAAACCCATGTGGTGCGGTCAATTCACCAACTACGGGTCCGGCCACGCTCCAAGCCATCTCAATAGCACTGCCCGCACCCTGTTCTCCAGGGCCTGGAGCCATTCCAGCACCGACACAATTAGACGTAACGAGATCTCCCGTGTGAAGGCGGACCTAACCAGATGCGGTTATCCATCCCATGTACTAAACAGATGCTTGTTACAGGCACAAGAACTTACTTCCAACCCAAGACCTCCGAAGCAAGTCGGCATATCATCCGCCTACATTCCGTACTATCCAGGAGTGTCAGGACGTATCTCGAAGATCCTGAGAAGTTACAACATCAAATGTGTACAATTACCAGGTAGGAACCTACGTTCACTTGTCTCCAGTGTGAAGACCCCTGTCACACCTGTCTTACGCAGCAATGTAGTGTACCGTATCACCTGTAGGGCCTGTAACAGTTGCTACGTAGGTGAGACATCGAGACGTCTCCAGGATCGCCTCACGGAACACGACAGAGCAATCCGGCTTGCCGAAACTGACCAGTCCGCGCTTGCAGAACATTTTTGGGCTACCAACCACGATCTTGACCCCAAGCGCGACTTTGAGATAGTGGACCACGCGCGACACTTTCGCCACCGCCTATGGCTAGAGTCACTAAACATAATGAACAACCCTAAGGCATTAAATCGCCAGAAAGGCATGCGTATACATCCAATCCTGGAGACAACCATTTTATTGATGGATGATCACTGGCGCAAGGCAGCACACGTCCGTGCTACAACAATGACGAATGAGTAACGTGCCACACTCTGCTTGTAATGTATTCAAATTTGTCAGTTGACGAAGGGACACGAGTTCCGAAAGCTTCTGAAATATTTTATTTTCATTTTATTTTATACTGGGTATACTTTAAATAAATATCTATTTGTTGATATGCTTTATCGATATTGTTAAAAATATTGAAAAAGATTCTGAACGCTGTTGGACTCGAATATTTATTAATGGCCCCTGATCCTCATTGACATTAGTCAATGAGGAGCAGGTGCTATTAATAAATATTTTGTCTCTTACTGTTGATGTGGGATTTAGCACATCAGCAACTTAGGTTAAATATTGTGCCATATTTCATGTCTGAAAATCGTGTGTGTTCTGTGGTTGATATGCTGTTTGCTGGATGAAAAACCCGATTTTCTCAAAGAAAATCGCTGTCCTCCCCTGAGACCGACTAATTCAGCCACGTTGTGAAAATGGCCCACACAAATTCCTCGCGTCATTAACGGGATTCGAACTTAGGTCTTTTCCACGCTGTGTGAGAAGGACGCTGATTATACCGACTGTGCTACCCACTAGGCTGTCTCCTGCAACTTAAATATTGTAACGTTTATATGTGTAGCGTCGCTTCCCCTTGTTCCTCTGGTCATTTAGCCTCTGGGCCTCTAATGGGACCCAACGTTGCCCGCACTCCGCCCAGGGGACGAAGACCAGGTGCACCAGTATTATAGTTATTTATTTATTCTAGAAGATCCTGCCACCTAATTTCCCGAGATTTCAGTGGCTAGGATCTAAAAAAAAAAAAAAAAAAAACATGCTATAGATAGGGGTCAGCCAAAAGGAGTATTGTATGCGATTTGATGTTGTTAAGTTTCTGGGTGTGGTGCTCAAGCAATTTAGAGATTATTCGGACGCTAGTTATAAGTTAGAGAGGGAGGAGACTGAAGGCTGGGGGGAAAAGACAGAGATACGTGGTCCATAGAGAAGATGACCACCAAATCAGTGGAGCAGGCCTATGCCCCACCAAAGGGAAAAGAGGGGCGGTGAGAGGGAGAGGAGATCAGGGGTTACTTCCCCTCCCACCCGGGGATTGGAGGGAAAGGACCATTCAAGGAAGCATGGCTAGGAAGACCTAATGGTAGCAGCTGAGCTGTGCTGGTGGAGTGCTACACCTGGGACAAAGGTCCCATCCTGTTTTCTTTGTCAGTCTGGTGAGTCTAATATATCAGTTCTTGTGGTCACACTTGGGACTGTACATCATGTGTCTCGCCTGATGTGTACTGGCCACTACGAGTTCAGAGCTTTCAGGTCTGGTCGTTAGGTGTGTGGTTATCACTGGACTGTGTCACTAGAAGGGGTTCTCCTGGGATTATGTTCCCGTCTGGTGAGTCAAAATTCGGGATGTACGTTCAGTGCAGCCTGACTTGGGAGCGGTTTCAGAGCTGCCATCCATTTAGTCGCTGGGTCAGCAGAGCTGCATATTATCAGAGATCGTGAAGAGTCTAAATCAGGAAGTTCCAAAACGGTGTTAAGTCATTCATGGGAAAGAGGTCCCGTCCAAATATTGATGGCAGTCAGGTTGACCGTCCTGTTTGAATTTTGGCAAGACGAGTTAGTCAGGTGTATGTTGTCGTTCCAGTGGTAGGGATCTTCTTGAGCTCTCCTGGCAGTATTGCGAGAAGGCCTTCTACTCTCAGTCGCTGTCCAACAAGTAGTGCTCCTGGTATTTTGGAGTGAAGTTAATTCTGGTAACCAGAATGCATTCGAAGGTCCTCATACAAAGGGCAGTCATACATTAGGTGACTTCAACTCTTCAGCTGTCCACAGTGGCAGAGGGGATCCTCAATAATTCCAAGACTTAAGAGCTTGGCTCTGATGGATCCGTGTCCTGTTAGCCTGAAAGTTGCATGCAGGCCGGGGGGGGGAAACCATGAAGGAGACCTGGGATATACCTTGTTGAAATTTCCTAGTGATGTTTCCTTTAGTGGAGTTAGCTCATTTACCTTGCCAAGTCTGTTGTAAATGGAGGTTAAGGCCCTTCTTTTCAGCCTTCAAGTTGTTAGTGGGATCAATGGTGCATTCCAGGACAGTTACCAATGTGCCTTTTGATAGGTTGTAGAGGAACCCGCATCGTATCACCTCCAGGTCCAAGGGAGGGCGCCTGCCAGCACCTGAAAGGCATGGGTGCTGACAGTATGGAAGGCTCAGGTAATAGTAAGGAGGATAAATCTTTGAATAGTTTCGAATGATTACATCTATCCATATATTTATTTTGTCAGTAAATTGTGCGTTCTCTGGTCGATTTCCCTGTTTTCTGAACGAAAATCCCCCAGTTTCTGGGGGGGGACCTTGCTATCTGCGCTTGAAACAGACTAACTCAGCCACGGAATGAAAAGAGGCCACTAAACTTTCTCGCATCATCGACGGGGTTCGAATCAGGGCCTTTGCTACCCGGTGTGGAGAGACGGTGACGATACCACTGTGCTACCGCCCAGACTGCTCTCGGATACCAAAAAAAAAAAAAAAAAAAAATTATGATATTAGGGACCTCTGTAAATGATTGCACCTATCCGTATATTTATTTCGTCTGTAAATTTCGTGTATTCTCTGGTCGATTAGCCTGTTTGCTGGACAGAAAAATCCCATTTTCTGGGGGGGAAAACCTTGCTATCTATGCCTGAGACCGACTAACTTGCTGTCGGATATATCCCTGCAGCGTATGTAATCGCCGGTAGAAATGCTGTTCTGTAGAACAGCGAGAGAGTGGGCGTTTGATGCCCCAATCCCGCCGCGTAACTCTGGCGACCAAGGCAGTATAGTTCCTTAACTTCCTCTGCAAGTGTTTCAAATGTGGGAGGAATGTAAATCCTGAGTCGAGGATTATTCGTAGATATTTCAATTCAGTAGGGAAACGTTTTGTGGTCTCGTCTATCTTAATTCTGGGCGTCGTCTGAGGCACCCTTTGCGTAAGTTGGAATTAGTCTTCATTGGAGAGATTTGAAGATTATGATCCCTTGCCCAGATTCGTATATCAAGAGAGCCTGATTTGCAGAATTTTCTAGTCGTGCTGTGATCCTGGCAGACACAGCCAGGATCAGATCATCTGCATAGGCCTGGGAGATAACTTCATTCAGGTTAGTGGTGAGGAAGTCATAAGTACGACATTCCAAAGGAGCGGCGCCAATACCGAACCTGTGGGACAGCCCCTGTAAACCTGGCGTTTGACTATGCAGTTTGGTGCATTGCCATTTATTTCTCTGTCCGTGAAGTAGCCTCTTATGGAGTTAGAGGTTTTCGAGAAGACAGGCACGTCGTAGACGGCTGAGGACACTCGGCCACCAGAGTGAGTCGAACGCCCTAGCAAAGTCTGTGGAAATAATCAGGAAATATTTTTTATTGGAGTTTGTGGCAGATTTAAGGATTCATGGGGTTCGAACTTGGGGCTTTTCCATAAGGTGCACGGAGATTATACCAACTGTGCTATCCGTGAGGGCATTCTAACAGTAGCTTGACCACGTACAGTATTTTAATATAATCTTATGTGATATTAATTTTCCTTTTTGCAACTATTTCCAAAAAAAATTGGTATGTTAAGGTTACCTGAAAACCTTATCAATTCATGGTGTTTCTGAATGTACTTTTAGCGCTAATTCTAAAAATCCAAACCATTTTTACCTTTCAGGTACAGCTTTTTTACAAACAGAATTGTTTTCTTAGATACACGTTCCATGTACACGCGGTATACGGGCTACAGCATTTTTGTCTGACGAGTATCGACATTTCCAGAAGTGTTTAGACATGTCGAGACCTGCAAGGTAACTATGACTATATAAACCTGCGAAGTGTTTCTTTCCCATTGACCTGAACTATTGGTACCACTCCACCAATTTTTCTTGAACGTATGCTGTTAGATCTCTATTAGAACTATTTGGATTCTATTAGAACATATGCTATTAGATTCTAATTATCACTTTTGTGATGTAGAAGATGATATAAACCAGTGGGACGAAGGAATTCACAACCGTGGACCACAACTGATTATAAAGTAAACTCGGCGATCTCAAGAAATATTTAAATCGACGTGAAAGATCTGCAAAGATTTTAGGATAAGGACTGAAATCCAAGAATCGGTTGGCCAGTGGGTTCCCATTTTTCAGAACAAGACTCAATTGTAACAACATTCCTGTAGTTACGAACTTTTGTTGGAATTTTCTACCAACCAACAGTGTGGAGGTTATTTATTGATTCATCACAGCAAAGCCTGAAAGGAATTCTCCTTCATAATGGAAACATTCTTGTAGCCCTTTCAGCACACTTAAAGGTATTGAAAATTAGATTGAAACACTTCAAGGGCTTAAGTCTCAGGCTGCGAGAGAATTAAACAACGTGCAAGTTAGTACAAACGCATCATCAACCGAAGAAGGGCTAAATATCCCTGAAACGGTGTCGTCTGGGTGGTGGTGGTATCTGCTGAGAATAAGTAACCACAATCTTCTCCTTTGGTGAAGCATTACTTATTCGAAGTAGTGCAATTTCGTGGCAACTTGTTGTGGAGGTATTCACATTATGAGATTTAACTAAAACGATGCCGTTTTTGCTAATTCAGTGTTTGCTGCGTACTAATATGATGCGTTTGCACTAACTTGTACGTAGGTATTGAAAATGTAAGCTTCTTTTGGAAAAATTTCAGTACAAGAGTCATGGTTGGCTAGAGTGTGGAGATTTTAAAGTTATTGGTCTACTATTCAGCCAACGATTTGGTTAGAGTGAGTGGGACATTCGAGCAAGAAGTGAACATCTGGAAAGGAAAGTGTGGCCATCAAGACAGTCTCTAACTCTAGGTTCAAAAAACATTAAAGACAAATCACTAATAGATCGAAACAAAACTTCCTCTTTATATAATGCTAAGTTTAATGACACAGCTGATCCATGTTCTGAATAAAGAAAGAATTTGTTTCGACCACGTTCTCGTTAAATTCCCATATGTTCAGTAAATTATTATTATTATTATTATTATTAGCCATGGGATGCAACGAAGCCTGAGGCTTATGATGCACCAGCCAAAAAAAATTCCCGAGTGACCCTGAGAGAGAGAGAGAGAGAGAGAGAGAGAGAGAGAGAGAGAGAGAGAGAGAGAGAGAGAGAGAGGAATCACCAAGAAAAAGAAGAATGATGATATCCAGCTCAGGACCCTGGGTTTACCAAGCTCATACTCACCAGATGTGACCCCCTCAGGTGTTTTCACTAAATTCCCACATACACAAAAATCAAAGAAGGAATTTTTGTTAAACTTCAAATCTGCAAGCCGCTTCTAATATTTTAAGAATTCTAGCAGCAGCTTTAAAGAATTCTGTTTTTGAAGAATACGTTACCACCACCTGAAAGAGGAGTTTGCACTGGCTTTAAGAACGTAGTATGCAATTTTTTGGAAAACGATAAACACCCAGATAATGACACGATTGTGAATGACATACTGGAGATCAGAAAACTAGACGGTAATTTGAGTGTTAAGATAACTTCTTGCAATCCCATCTCAACTATTTCTGAGAAAATTTAGACAGTTTAAGCGAAGAGCAGGGGAAAGATTCCCTCAGGATATAAAAGAAATAGAAAAACGTACAAAGGGAGTTGGAATGTTAGTACAACCCAGGGGCTCACATCTGGTGAGTATGGGCTTTGCAAACCCAGAGTCCTTAGCTGGATATCATCATTCTTCTCTTTCTTGGCGATTCCTTTCTACTTCCGACTCTCTCTCGCTCCTCAGGGTAACTCGGGGAATTTTTTTTTTTTTTGGCTGGTGCAGCATAAACCTCAGGCTTCCTTGCACCATATAGCTAATAATAATAATCATAAAAAGGTGATACAAGTAAATATAAACCTGTTAGTTTAACTTGTGTTGTGGGGGAAATAATGGAGTCACTAGTTAAAGAAGCATTACAGGATAATTTAGGCAAGACTACAGTATTAGTTAAGACGCAGCATGGGTTTGTTAAAGGGAGGTCTTGTCTGACCAATTTTATTGGATACTATGATGTAGTCACAAAGGAACTGGATGCAAAGAATAATTTTGATTAATTATTATTGATTAATTTCAATATTATTATTATTATTATTATTATTGTTCTTTTTTATATTATTTCTCCCTGATTGGGGGATTCCACTCCGTGACAGGTACTGCTACCAAGTACAAAATGTGGTTCTAGTGTCTGGTATTACTGTTAGTCGAGAAACTCTCTGACTATTCTACAGGTGTTCAGGATTGCAACTTTTTGGAATTCTTTGTAGGTGTTCTCTGGGAGACCTATTGCTGCTAGGCTGCTATGTAGGGTCTTTGGCACCATACTGGTGGTTGAGACGATGATCGGGATGGTCATTACTTCTTGCATATGTCACATCTCCTTGACCTTATGTCTCAGGTTCGTGTACTTCCTAATATTTTCCTAATGGGTTTTCTAGACATTGCTAGCGTTGGGCACCACTATGTCAATCAGGTAGGTTGCTTTTTCCATCTTGTCCACAAGGGTTATGTCCGGTCTGTTGTGCAGGATGGTCTTATCCGCTATTATGGCGCGGTCCCAGTACAGCTTGTAGGTTCGGGTTTCTAGTACTGCCTGAGGTTCGTATGTGTAGTATGGTACACTTTCTTTGGTCAACTGGTATTTCCTCGCTAGCTTCTGATGTATTATCCTGGCTACCTGGTCATATCTATGAGTGTACTCAGTTTGGGTGATAACTTTGCACCCCGCGTTGATGTGTTGGATCGTTTCTGAGGCCAGGTGGCATCGTCGACATGTGTCATCTGAAATTCCGGGCTCCTTGGAGATGTACTTTCTATAGTTTCTGGTGTTGATTATCTGGTCTTGGATGGCCAGCATGAATCCTTCAGTCTCGGGGAAGAGCGTCCCGCTTGTGAGCCATGCGTTGCAAGCAATGTTATCGATGTGATCTTGATGAAGGTCACGGTAGTGTCTGCTTATTACTATTATTATTTCTCCCTGTGTAAGGCTTCCACCTCTTGACGGTTATTGCTATCAATTACACAGGGTGGTTGTTGTTATGTCAGGTATTATTGTTGGTCGAGGAACTCTCTGACTGTCCTACAGGTGTTCAGGATTGCAACTTTCTGGAGTTCCTTGTAGGTGTTCGCTGGAAGACTTATTGCTGCTAGGCTGTAATATAGTGTCTTTGGCACCATACCTGTGGTTGACACGATGATCGGGATGGTCGTTACTTGTTGCATATGCCACATCTCTTTGATCTCTTGTCTTCGGTTCATGTACTTCCTGATTTTTTCACCATGGGTTTTCTGCAGGTTGCCAGTGTTCAGTACCGCTATGTCAATCAGATAGGTAGCCTTTTCCTTCTTGTCCACAAGGGTTATATCCGGTCTGTTGTGCGGGATTGTCCTATCCGTTATTATGGGGCAGTACCAGTATAGGTTGTGGGTTGGGATCTCTAGTACTGCTTGTGGGTTGGGGTCTCTAGTACAGCTTGTGGTTTGGGGTCTCTAGTACTGCTTGTTGGTTGGGGCCTCCAGTGCTGCTTGGGGTTCTACTTGTAGTACGGTACACTTTCTTCGATCAGCTGATATTTCCTTGATAGATTCTGATGTATTATCCTGGCTACGTGGTCATGTTTATGAGTACACTCAGTCCTGGTGATCACCTTGCACCCCGCGATGATGTGTTGGATCGTTTCTGAGGCCAGTTGGCATCGTCAACATGTGTCTTTTTTTTTATTTTTATTTGGTAGTTGTTGGCGCATCGGCTTCTGTGGCCATAATGCACCTCCCAAGATTTTTGCAGTACTTTGATCCAAGCCCGACGCGGGAATCGAACCCGCGACTTTTGGGTTGCTAGGCAGGCACTTTACCCACCCGACTTAGCCCGGTCGGCGTCGACATGTGTCATAGGACACTCCGGCTCCTTGGCGATGTATTTTCTATAGTTTCTGGTGTTCATTACCTGGTCTTGGATGGTGAGCATGAGTCCTTCAGTCTTGGGGAAGACCATCCCGCTCGTCAGCCAAGCAGTGGAAGCAATTTTATCTATGTGATCTTGATGGAGATCATTGTAAGTCCTAGATGATTTCCTTTCGATGGACCTGGGAGAGGTGAACAGTCAAGCGTTTGCAAATGGCCTCATCCTCACTGTGGAGGCAAACTCAAGGGTTGGCTTCGAAATCCAGGCAAACAGGGTACTGAAAAAGCTACTGGAATGGACGAAGCTGCACTCATTGACAATTTCGCCGAAAAATACTTGCTCAATCCTATTAAAAGGGACACTAGACACTCGTCGGCCACCACAGATTAAAATTGAGGGCGCGACCATCAAGCTTAGCACGCAACTAAAGTATCTTGGAATCATTTTAGACTCAAACTTATCCTTCAAGCAACATCTCCTCTACCGGAATGAGAAACTCAGAAAATACACGGCCATGATTGCAACAATCAATAGAAAAGACAGTGGACTAAAAGGAAAAACTCTGGCACTCTACTACAAAGTGATATTTATCCCAGAAATAACCTACGGCTCGCCTGTGTGGTTTACCAAGGCAGTTACAGCCGTTAACAAAAGAATTCTTGAAAACATCCAGACAAATATTCTACTAGTTATAACTCGTGCCTGCTGTACGGTGAGCAGCCAGTCCCTACAGACCCTGACAGGCGTGCTTCCCGTGGTGCTGCACCTGCGGCAGGCATGGCAAGAAAGATGGTCAAGTTCCTGTAAAGGAGAAATCACAAGAAAATTCATACCTCAAGTCAGCAGAGTGTACCCCAGAACCCCACATTGGTTCTTCCCAGGATTACACACTACATACCTACTGACAAGTCATGGTGCCATAAATGCCAAGCTAAATAATATGGGAATTGTAGACGACCCAAATTGTGGACGCTGAGAGTTAGAGACTTGGCAACACATAATGTATGAATTTGAATATTATGAGGATCTCCGAAGCATCCTGAAAACTAAGACTACACACCTTCCTCGTAATCGGGATCACCTTTTACTGGACACGGAAGAAGAATACAAAGAGTTCAGTAAGTTTGCGAAGGATCTTTTCGCAACGAGGAGGACATTGATTGCGCTGCACAACAACACAGGAAATTAACAAAGTGGACCATAGACCTGCACCAAATGAGCAAGAAAAGAGCAGTAGGGAACCTAAGTAAGGGAATGGTGCCCCTGTCAACAAATCCTTACCGACTAAACACCCAGAAATGACACCTAAACTTGACGCTATTAAATAGAAAAGGCAATGAACAAAGGAGGATGCCTATGGCGACACGACACTGATGATGGATAAGTCCCAAATCAGCCTCATGTCTGATGGAACAGAACTGACTACCCACAATGCGCCAAGTAGCAGTACAAGATTCCCTACCCAAGCCGAAACTAGCAAATGGAAGAACTGGAAATACAACTAAAGTATAACAAATACCAACTAATGGAACGATCTTCTAGTCCCCTAGTCGGGGTGTTAGAAAGAGCCATATCCTAAAGCTGACCTTCTACCATTTGGCGGTCTAAACCGGGTGCCCTAACCTGGTTTCTTTAAATCCCCAACCTCTGGCAGGGGGGGAGTGGACGGTTCCCATCTCCTCCCCTCCCTTAGGTGATATGGCCTATTGAGGAGCCAAAACCACACTCCCTTGTGCGGATCTGTTTTTTCCTATTTCCTGGAGAGGAGGGGAGGAGAGTTTTTTTTCTCTCTTCTCCCCACCTCGCCTCCCCATAGTTTCACTCTGGTGGGGCATAGGCATGCCGACTAAAAATGGGGGTCACCTTCCTATCGATCCCTCTGCTTCCTATTTCCCCCAGTCTTCATCCCCCCAACATTTTTTCTTGTACAGCGACTGCCCCACATGTTTAATTTTAAATCACATCAAATTTTGCCCGACCTTTTAGGCTCTGTAGAAATAGTTCTTTCAGCGTAAAACCCCACGAAGCGCTTTCTAAATGCAGTTTTACTGAAATCAACCGCGATCGTTCCAGCCTTTATTCTAAGTCTAGCCACCGAAATCCCAGGAAAGTAAGTGGCAGGATCTGCCAGAGTATAATCAGTCTCTTGGTACACCCGGCTGGCGTCCCCGTCGCTAGGTATGGAAACGCCGGGTACCACTAAGGTCCCGGCGGCCATCAGGCTGGATCAGCAATGGGCAAAACAAACTACATACCACATGACCCATAAACCTCTGGCATAGACAGGGTACTGTCACTCGATACATAGAACATACGCAGAGATGGGAGAAATCCCCGGAGCCGTCTGACCCTCAACATACCTATACCTATACCTATACCTAGATCATTGTAGTCTGCCATGGAGTATCTTCTCTGCCCATTTTTCTAGCTTCGTTTGTACTTCTTGGTTGAGGGAGGACGTTTCGCTTAGGTTGAGTGGGGGTATACCGCTTGTCTATCTTCCTTATGGCCTGCTGAGGTGCTGCTGTGTGTTTCTGGAAGTAATCCTCCAGGTTAACTATCGCTGTCTTCTGTTGCTCAATGAGGTCTATCAGGCCCCTTCCTCCTTCCCGACAAATGTCAGCCCCTCCACGGAAGATTTCGAGTGGTGTTGACGGATCATGGTCATCATTGTCCTTGTCTTTCTCATGGTATTCTCCAGCTGCGTATTAGTCCAATCTATCACCCCGAAGGAGTATTTAGCACTGGGACGCATAGGTGTTTATGGCTTTAACTGTTTTCCCTCAGTTCAGCTTTGATTTCAGCACGCTTCTGAGTCTCTGATCGTATTTTTCGGTCAGGCAGGCCTTAATTTCTTTGTGCTATAATTGCTGAGCCTGCATCATCCCCAAGTATTTGTAGGCCTCTCTCTCTCTCTCTCTCTCTCTCTCTCTCTGCCATAGCTTCGATCTCTTTACCAGTCTGCAGCTGGTAGTTTCGGCTGACTAATTTTCCCTTGTGCAATCCGTGGCTCTTGCATTTGTCTATTTTTTGCAAATTCCATCCTAATACCATTGCTGAATATTTTGGTGATTTGGAGTAGTTGCTGGAGGTGATTCTCGGTTCCCGCGTAGAGCTTGATGTCATCCAAGTACATCAGGTGGGTGATGGTGTACATGTTCTTCCTTCCTTCTTTGAGGTTATATCCGTACTTGCTACTGTTGAGCATAGTAGATAGCGGGCTAAGTGCTAGACAGAATCACAATAGTCTCAGGGCATCTCCTTGAAAGATTCCTCTCCTGATGGAGTTTAATCTGGTTGTGATGTTTTTGACCTTAATAGTGGTACTCCATTTCGCCATCGTTTCTCCTAGGAAGTTTGTCACTATTGGATTGGCTTTGTAGGTGTTCAGTACCTCTATTAGCCAATTATGAGGCACGGAGTCGAAGATCTTGCGGTAATCGATGTAGGCTGTGTACATGTTGCGGTGCTTCTTCTAGGCTTGCTCCATAACCGCGACAGCTGTGGTTAATTGCTCCTTGCATCTTTTCTGCTGTTCGGCCATTATGTTCTGGCTCTCCAAGTGGTCTGATATCTTCATGGTTATGCAGATGGTCAGGATCTTGTACTTTGTTGGGAGGCAGGTGATTGGTCTATATTTCGCCAGGTTTCTTGTATCTTCGTATTTAAGCTTCAGATATGTGATTCCTTGGGTGAGAAACTTCGGGATTGTATCTGGGTGCCTTATCATTCGGGTGAACTGCTCTGCCAGGTGCTTGTGTGTGCAAGTGAGCTTCTTGTACCAGTAGATGTGGACGTTGTCTATTCCTGGAGTTCGCCAGTTGTGAGAGTTCCAGATCGTCTGTTTTACTTCTTCTTCCCGAATTTCCCACCCTCTCATTTCTTGTATGACCTTGATTTTCTTGCGTTCTATTTCTATCCAGGTGGCTTGGCTGTTATGTCATACTTCCCTGCTCCACATGTTTCCCCAGAATTCCTCAATCGTCTTCTTCTCAGGTGGTCCGTTCCTTTCTTTCCCGTCTTCTCCGAGATTCCTGTAGAAGCCTCTTTGGTCCTCATCGAAGACTCGGTTGTTTATTTTTCCCTGGGAGTTCACTTTGTATCGGTGTAGTCTCTTGCTACATGGGAAGAGGTTCTGCTTCAGTGTGTCCAAGTATTCTCCTATTCTCTGATTTCGGATCTCATGTTTGCTGTGGACACCGTATCTCTTGAGAATGCTCTTCACCTTTCCAATGAATTTCTTACTTCTATTACCTTGTTGGTACTGGGTCAACTGACCTATCTTGACTCTTAATTCTTCTATCTTCTGCTGAAGTCTTCTTTCCCAAGCTGGCGGTTCCTTCTGTTTTCGGTTCTTCTGCTGCTGGTCTCTAGTTTCTTTTCCATTAATCCTAGTGGCTGCTATGGCAGCACAGTATACGGCTATGTGGATAGCCTCCAGCGTTGCACCATTGTTGTCAAGGTAATGTGACATTATTTGCCGATTGAGGTGGTCTGTTACTCTCTACAGGATTTTATTTGGCCTCTTCTTAGGTATCAGTGGGTTCTTGTGGGGTCCATTCCTTCGAATTCTGTTAGGGCCTTCTTCCACTTGTCTTCTATTCTGGATAGCATGACTTTGTCTCATTCCACTTCAGCTACTCTGGGTTGTATTTCTTCTTGCTGTTCCTCCTCTAGTTCCATGGTCTGCTGTTCCTCCTCTGGTTCCATATTGACCATATTCTTTGTGCTTTGTAGCAGATCGCTGACATCCTGCTTGATTTTTTCCACGATGGTAGGAGCTATTAGGTTCTTCGTGACGATGGTCCTTGTTTGGTCTGCTAATCGCTGTTCGATGACCTGAATATCCGGGTATCATTGCAACCACTTGGTATGTAGTCGCGATATGTACATTGTCATATCGGTCTCTAGCCTGGTTATTTCATAGTATGCTCGCATGATGTACGTATTCATTTCAATGCTCTACTTCATGCGTTGGCGTTTTCTTCCTTCCTGGGTGGTCATTAGTGCAGTTGCGCAGGAAACACAGTTGGTGGGGCTGGATGGTCTTGTCCTAATAATAATAATAATAATAATAATAAATAATAATAATAATAATAATAATAATAATAATAATACAATACAATACAATACAATACAATTTTATTTATCAAGAGAATTCGTTTACAATAAATAATAATAATAATAATAATAATTATTATTATTATTATTATTATTATTATAATTATTATTAGCCATATGGTGCAAGGAAGCCTGAGGCTTATGCTGCACCAGCCAAAAAAAATTTGAGTACCCTAAGAGAGAGAGAGAGAGATAGAAGAGAGAGAGAGGTAGGAGGGAATCACCATAAAAGAGAAGAATGATGATATCCAGGTCAGGACCCTGGGTGTGCCAAGCCCATATTTATCAGATGTGAGCCCCTGGAGTTAATATGACATAGTATAGATCATCATTGTTTTCGTCACTTACCGGACGGATCAAGACTTCATGCCATTCTTTTTCAATAATTCAAGAATGGGCAATTAAACGTAAATTAACTATCTATACCCATGAGACCAAATGATGATATTTGGAGGAAGACTCAATTATACTTTAAATATTTTATACAAGACGCCTCTTATGTAAAATTTTAGGGAGAAATCTCTGCCTGTTGTTGCAGCCCACAATCCCCATGGAGTGTTAAGTGACGACTGACTTTCATTTTTACTGCACATCTTAAACCTATTATAAAAATGTGTTGATGTCCTCGCTTTCAAGTAAACGACTAAGTTCTGAACAGGACTTAAATTTTTGAGGTTTTCCTTTTTTTATAAATAATGTACTACAAGTATAAACACCCACTAGAAGTTCTAACGAAAACAGACACAAATATATGTTTATTCTAACAATTGTCTATATGTTTAACATTTTGTTTTTAAGAGTTGAATAAAATACAGGATACATCTAGGAAACATAAATAATAAATATATTTTTGAAACCTTCTTTGTAAATTTTAATTTTTAGAGAAATTTCAACCGATTTTTTCCTTCACATTTGAAACAGATTTCTTGCCAAACTTTAATGCCAAAACGTTTTCACTCTGAGTATTTAGCCTAAGACATACTTTCTTTCATTTTCCTGTTTTGTGGTCTGTAACGCCGCCTTTTCTCTCCGTTATAGCGCGGGCATGCTACTGTAACTTTCACCAATATCCATACACTTTCAAGCATGCTCAACACTAAAATGAATGTCCAGAGAGTCGGGTTTTACTGTGTTCGTCTACCAGTTTGAATTAGGACATAAACCTCAACGTGTTCTTCAATCTTATTCGTGGAATAAAATTGGCAACATCGGAGGGCGCTGTGTTCTCCACCCCGATTCTCTATTGACTTAATAGAGCCTCGAGAGTGGCCGCAAATAAAGGTTCTTTCTTAATTCGGATTCCGTGGTCCGTGTGTAACCAGAGAATGTCATGAGGCAACATTAGCAAACAAACACGGTTTATTAAATAACAACATTACATAACAACATTACATATAAACATACAATAAACATAATATAACCGTATCTAGTATCCAGGTAATTGTTTAGTTAGTTTTAGGGATATTTGGTTGGTACATTAAATCTGTGTATCTTCTTGTAGTTAGGCAAACAACGATTCCTTTCCTCTAGATGATGACATAGATATTCTCCTATCTTAGTGTTAAATGAGTAGCAAAGGTAACTGCTGGGTAAACAACAGAACACAATATGGTATCATTGGATAATATTACTTTACTGTTACAATCACATCAAACACATCTTGAAGCTTACTTCAATGAGAAGAAAGGTGGGTATAATATGACATACTATCATATACAATTCTATTGATTAAAATGGGGTGAACTTACCGCAAAGTTCCGAGCCACGTCGGAGCGAGGACTTCACTACCTCCGGCATCATCTTATCTCGCTTCTACTCGGGGTAATACCGCTCTCTGCCTCTTTTCTCCTTACTGCTCTCGAATCAACTCGACTGCGACCACTGGACCACGGCAACTGGACAACTTTCTGATCAACGAACTGGACCACTCCCTCCACGACGACTCCTAGACAACCTCTCCTTTGTTCTCAATCTCTATATATAAGTTTGTCCCCTTTCTGCCTTTCCCTCTGAGATGCAGGTGTTCATTTTGGACGGTCAGGCAAAAAGGGTTTTTGCTTGACACTTTTAGGACCTGACTCACCCAGGGACGATATTTATTAAGGGGCTTGCATATTCGTGCAGGGCTGCTTTGGAGAAGTTTATGTGACATTCACCTCTCCCCTTTTTAGCCTCCCCACTACCAAACATTCCGCTGATACGTGATTCAGTCGGCATCAGTAGTATGACTCTTACAGGGGCGACTTTTCTGTCTTCAGAGTGTCATATCTCACATTCTCTCTTTTGAAAACATGCGTCAGCCCACTGCCTGGGGAAAGATGACCACCCTCCACTAGCTGGCGGCACATGACGGGGCGATACTGTTTCACTCGCGCGGCGTCACCTGCACACCACAGGGGGCAGCGACGCAACCTTCTCCGTTGGGGGAGGGAGGAAGCTTTACTTATACAGGCCGTGGAAAAGTATTGGCGTTACAAGGATTACTTATTCTGATAAGTCCAAGAGGTAAAATAAAGCTATTTTACACACCTTTACCCCACCAGAAGATTTTGCGCACGTGAAAAGTTAATTTTCTCGTGCTCAAAATTTTAAAGGGGTGTATTTACTCGTCGAATCGCGTATGGAGTTCTTGGACTAGGGTAAAAAACCACACATTTCTTCTCTTACATAATTTGGTTACTCTTTCTAATCTAAGTAATATCTAAAATCAATTTATAATAACTTTTTATGTATTAAGATAGTTATCTCAGAATAATTAGTATCAAAGCAATACCGTTATATTGTTTTCACATAAACAATTTACACAATAAATGTTCACATGTTTTTGGGAGTCCAATGTTCTTAGATGTACGTATGAATGTCTCATGAATGTCTCTTGAATTCACTATTTATACATTAACATGTTCACTGTATCACCTTCTTCTGTTAGTGACAGTTGATTCAGGATACGCATAGTCTGGTTGAAACTTTTAACACTGGAACGGAAGTTCTTTGAAAGTTTCTTCTCCTGGTATGCTGGAGACATAGCTGGTTTGTGACTCTTGTCATTTGTTGTCATACAAAGTGGTGATACAACATGAAACAAAGGAACACAACATTAGTATCTGCCCTTATTTCTAATATAATTTGTCAAACACATACATATTTGTCATATATATTTGTTATTAAAGACACAACACATTACCATCAATATCTAAGAACAATCCATTATATACGTACTACTATCTAATAACTTGAAAAGTTATATATTTTGTTTAACTATCATATTGGTTAAATATCAGATTGATTAAAAAATACCTTCAGATATATTCTCAAGGTTTGATAGCAAAACACACAATAAATGCTTATGAAGGTTATATTATAAACGAAATAGGTAACAT
This sequence comes from Mastigoproctus giganteus, assembly GCF_048544385.1. Lineage (NCBI taxonomy): Eukaryota > Metazoa > Arthropoda > Arachnida > Uropygi > Thelyphonidae > Mastigoproctus > Mastigoproctus giganteus. The sequence goes on along the minus strand of NC_143581.1, from coordinate 23,714,097 downwards.
ACTTGACCCATTTATAAAGCAATGATTTTAGAAAGTGCATAGTTGATAATGACAGGTGCTACAATGCTGCCAATTATCCATACAATTATTAACATAAACAATTATCTTAAAACCTACTTATTTATCTAAAAAAAAAGTAATTTCCGCATACATATGATTATTTCTTTTTTTTTTCCATTATAATAGATATATATATTTTTTTTTTTTTTTTTTTTTTTGATTTACATATAAGACCATTTCATATATAGCTGGTCAATAATTAAATTTAAGCAGTATTAGCAGTAAGTTATTAGTTATAAAATAGCCAAAAATACATGTTAGTTACAATAGGATATGGTTATAATCAATACACTCTGTTTGGAGAGAGGTTTTCTCCCCATTTTTTCCTCAATCAATAAAAGATCCTCCTGGGATACTTCTTTTCATTAGTCTAAAGAGTATCACTCCCACCATTCAGTCGAGCTGGTCTCACTACGCAGCTGGATCAGGCCCTCGGATTCTGCCCACTGAGTGAGGACACCGACTGAGTGGACCGCGCAAAACTTCTCTTGGTGACCCCAAGGACATCTAAATTGGTGGTTTCGAACCGCAGGGAGACTGTCTTGAGCAGGGCAGGAGAAGTCTTTGATGTTCAGGACGGTCTTGAAAAGAAGAGACTCACGGAGAAGCCGTGCCTTTTCCGAACCATCTGTGAGAATCACAGGGTAGCTTCTTAGGAATTGGGTTAGCTGAGAATCAAACTCCGGGGAAAAAAGGGTTCCTGGTTGGAGAAGGAAAGCACCATCCTGACCATCTACCGTAATGAAGGCAAGTTCTTCAACTGGCCCTGACTTCTGAATGTCTCGCGTAAAACGAGCGTCCAAAAATGCCCAATCTTTAAATGGCACTTCGAGCGTCTTGAAAGGGCGACTTGTAGTGGCAATCTGGGATGGGGTAAGCTTGATAAACGACGGTCTGGCATCTTCAGCGTGCTGCTCCGGGGTGTGACGGGGAAGACTACCTTCAAAGGAGCTGTCGTCTTCACGTCTCCTTTTTACCACACGCATTCTTGCCGCCTCATGTCTTCGGCAGTGCCTGGCAAGTTTTTCCGGTGTCAATACCAGCTGTGCCCTGGTATGGTCTTGGCAGGTACTCCGAGAGGGGGGAGAGGGTGCTGCATCCCTCCAAAACCAATTCACATGAGTGCCGAGGAAGATCCTCAGGCAACTCAACACATACCCCCATAATTTGGTTATTGCTGAAACTGTGAGTGGGAAGAAACAAAGAGAAATAGGTGTAAAATTAATCTCTGTTTTTTTTTATTTATTCTCCTCACTCCTTCCTTTTAGACAAAAATTTGCTTCATTTGTACTTCTGTTCACCTCTTATGTTGGAATCAAGCAGGAGGACATTTGCTGTCATTTACTCTTCACATTCATACTATCCATTTACTGTTCACATTTTTAATCTTCTTTCATTCCTCTTCACATATAGAATTTTAATTTTTTAACTCATATTATCCTTATTATTTATTATTATTTGCGAAAACAAGCTAAGCATGTCGAGACAATAAATGATCCTAATAAGGCCATAGAAAGGAGTATAATCGGTATTTTAATCCAAGAAATGAGGCCTCCATCCATTAATTGGTGGAACCACACTGTCCATGGCGACAGTCCTGATGCGTAACTTGCTATGTGTGAAACTTGTGAAAAGTTTGGGTGGTTTACTTGTAATGCTGGGTCTTCTAAACAGAATTCTATGTCCTTACAAGCTGTAATAGTTCGTGCGACTAGGCACAAGTTCTCATTATGACATTTAATATCGGTCTTGAATTGAATAGTGTATGTACTAGTTTCTTGAGTTAACTTAACCGATCTTGTGGCCACTAATATGTTTTGAAAGTTTACAGTAACTGTTCCAGAAAGACATGTCGAAAATGCTTGAAAAGTAAGTGTAGCCAGTGTATCACATGTAAAACATCCAATCGGTTTGGTAACCTCGTCAACAAACTTTGGACATACTGTGTGTGTTTCCAAGTAAAATTCGAATCCGAGAAACGACAAGTCTAAGGTTAATGGAGCTGATTGCAGCATTTTTGATGTGAGCCTACCAGAAGGCTCAACTTCTAGCTGATGAGAAACCTGCGTTTTGGGGAGCTTATTTATTTTGCTGGCTACCATTTGTTCTAAATAAGACTCGCTTTTTTGACAACGAACTTTCTCTTCATAGTATTGACACTGTATCATTCTGTCATCAAAAATAAAATGTTTTGACACGCTATAATTCGCTTGTACGTCACCAATCTCTCCGTATTTTGGTCGAGATATCAAAGCTGCTTGGTCTAAGTAGGCTTCAGTACTATCACCAACTCTCAGAATTAAATGGTGTTCGAGAATGTCGGTGGGTTGATCAAAAGCTCCTAAAACTTGAATTTCAATGTTATTTCGTGTGATAGCGAAATTCTTTAATGACAACGTCTCAACAGTTGTATTAGCGTGTGATTGTACTTCCACTATGTATCTACAAGTAACTCCTTCAATCTTTCGGACTTCATACACACGTGTGAAGTCGGGAACTAGCCAAACTCGATAGTGTAAACAGGGCTGGCTATCGATAATGAAACAATTCGAACCACTATCTCCTGCAATGCAATTTGTAATCCCTGGCCAACTCAAGGATTCCTTAGTCAACGCCTCAAAAATATAGTCAGGCACACAATGGTGGCCCCAAGCACAGTAAGTATTTTGTGGGCAGGCCACTTGACTAATTAGATGCAATTCAGTAGGAAAAGTGTAATACATCCGTTTCGTTTGCCAGTGGCACTGAACTTGTTTAAAAGTCAACTGTAATTGGAAGAGAGTTTGATCAGTGTCGGAAACAAACCACATACATTGTTTGTATTCCAAATTTAATAGAGTCACACGGACTTTCGTAGAGATTTTGCATGGTTGAGAGATGTCTGCTTGACATTCCTTTATCTTTGCATGTAAAATTTGATGATTAGTACAGGTTGAATCAATTACCAGCATAAGTGTTGACAAGTATAAGAGAATCTGTAAGGGTGTGACTCTTACAAGTGGTCTGGGTTCTATGGGAACATGTTCTCCTAAATACTGCTGCATTCTTCCCGTGGTTGTCCTAACCACTGCGCCTGCAGAAAGGCCTGCCAGGCTCGTGAGGCGCCAAGCAGTTCTAAACATTCTCCACATAACACTAACAAGCACGAAAAATCCCTTGACTGTTTGCACTATTGATTTGATGACCAGATTTAAATACCAGATGATTATTACTGCCATGATACCCAGTATTATGTATACTGTATAAGTAAGAAAAGGTGGAAAACAGTGTCGGCTGTTTATCACCTCCCAACAAAAAATGCAATTCATTCTCTTACATTCATCCCTTCCTGTCAAATGTATCGTACCTTGTACCACTTTACCTTGCTGGGATACAAAAAGAAACTTTAATGGTCCTGGAACTAACAAAAACTCCCTTGGTACTTCTGCCTGCAAAGGTTCCTTATCTATTACAAACGTCCGTTCGTTCCCAAACTTCCTGATAATCAAGGTACCTTTCTCTAAGGTGGTGAAAACTGGGTCGGTAAACATAACTTCCAATCCTTGCTCTTGGAAATTTGCTTGTTCGTCAGCTAACATATGCCTTCCATGTCTAATCCGATCCAAATTCTCAATTTGCGATGTCAAACACATTCTGTAAGAGACAATTGGTGGATTTCTAACAGTTTGCGCACCGTATTCTGCTAGCCAATATGTTTCAGCCGCTTGTCTTTGACATATGCATGATGCTTGTTGATTACATTCGGTTTCGAAACAGTATTCGATACTACCTTTACAGGGCTCTTTGCTACATTCACAACTCTCTTCTCCTTTCTGACATTTATATATGACAGAAGTGCCATTTTCGTTTAATGACTGTTTCAACATAAAGTGCCCTGGTGGGATCAAAGAACCATTTTTAAGAAGAATTCTGGATACCCACTGTTTAAGGCAATTTCCACAATTGGTAATGGAGCAACTATTCTGTGGAATTAATTTACGCAAAGACAGGGAGGGTTTAGTCATTTCACAAACATATGCTCCATGTTTCACTTGGCACAGTTCAACTTCAGCTTTACAAAATCGCAGAAATACTGCTAAGATCAACCATCGCAACAGAAATCTCAGGCTGGTCATAGTACCTGTTCCAGACCTCAATCTCAAATCTAGGGGATAGAGAGAAAAGTAATCATTCTAGCACACTCTTCTCATTAGTCAAAAACTGAAAAAATTTTATTTATTTTATTTATTTAATTTATATTATTTTTTCAATCCCTCCACGCATCTCTGAGGAGACTTGACCAATTAAAACTCTTGTCACTGTCCTGTGAATCAACCCTTGATGCAAGTGGTCCAAGCATCCACTGTAATGTCCTTTCGGCACCACCTGGTGGTTCATTTTGTTCAGGACTACTAAGGTCTACAAGATTCTGCTCTTGATCTTCATTACTCGGCATCTCTACTTCAAGAATGGGATTACCCTGTTCTGTTTCCTCTCTTTCACTGGGAACTGATTCGGGAACTAACACTTCATTTTGTGGTGGGGAAGTGATAGTCACAACATGCGGAGTATGAGTCACTCGATTTCGGCTACGCAAGTTGTAACCATGCGTTTGTGTTGGCACTTGGGTAGCTTCAACTGATTTATCAGCCAGAATATTTTTATTCCGACTTGGGAGATTCCTTAAGGGAATGGATACTGGCACAGTTGTAGGCCGAACTGGTCTTGTTATGGCCGGCCTGGGGTCTATTGGTGGGATTAAATCACAAGCTTCCACAACAGGTTCGTCAAATATCCAAGTTTCCTTAGGCACTGTTTCTGTACAAGTTTCTTCCAGCGGTTCATTATCTTCAGCTTCTGCTCTCTCTTCAACTCTCAGTTCAGGGAAAACTTTTCGATCAACTACCTTTGTCAATCGATCCACATGCACTAATTGCTTGTCTCTTGGGTTGAACAGATTCTGAATCTCAAAATTTACTGGCGAAGTTTGGTTGGTTACACGGTAAGGACCTGTACTCAATCGAGCCAGTTTCTTTGTTGTGCCAACCTTTATTTTAGGAGTAAAAAGATAGACAAGACTTCCCACACAAATATTCTTGTCTACAGCTACTGTAGCTCTTCGTTCTTCTTGTTTTTGCACTGCCTCTTCCAGATGTTGGGACACAATCTCATAGGTTCTTCTAAGACGCGCACACAACCTTTCAGAATAATTTTCTAAGGATGCATAAGACTGTTTTTCTTTCGCATGCCATAAATCAGAAGGCAACAGTAAGTCTCTACCATAAATTAAGAAGTTAGGCGATTCCTGAGTAGCACTATGGGTCGCTGCATGGTACACAGCTATCGCCAATGGCGTCATTTCATCCCAGTCTGATTGAGCCTCATTTATGACATGTGACAAAATATTTGCTAAGGTGCGATTTAGACGTTCCACTTTGGCATTTGTTTGCGGATGATATCGAGACGTATGAATTTGATGAATATTCAACCTCTCACACACTTGTCGTACCAACGAGGACATGAAATTTGTGCCTTGGTCTGTAAGAATGTACTTAGGAATTCCATGCCTAGCAATCACATTATTAATAAAAGCTGTTGCAACTTCATCCGCTTTTTGAGTCTGCAGTGGGACCACTTCGGCATAACGCGTAAAGTTGTCAACTGCCAACAGCAAATACTTGTTTCCTTTCAGCGTCATTGGGAGAGGTCCCAAAATATCTAAAGACACCCTCACCCAAGGGGCGTTTTCGACTGGGACTCTCATCAGAGCCGCTTTCGCTTTAGGGTTAAAACCTCTACGTTCCAAACAAGATGGGCATGATTCAATATAATTACGGATGTCTGCGTACATGCCTGACCAGAAAAAGTCCCTCTTAACTTTTTCCAGTGTCTTCTGTAACCCAAAATGGCCTCCAGAAAGTAAATCGTCGTGGCATGATTTTAAGATTTCCCCCTTCAGACCTTCTGGAACAACTAACTGTTCATTTGGGTCTTCCCGGGTGTTTCCAGAGCCCGACAGAGTATAGTGGTATAATAATCCATCATTACTCATATAAAAGGAATCTGGCACTCTTGTTGATGCCTGGAGTGTTCCTTCTAGCGCTTCAATTAATTTCTGCAAAATCGGATCTTCTCTCTGTAGAGTTTTGGTCAAAGTTTTGGTTTGATTTTGAGGAAAAATCACTGATTCCTGATTTGCCTCTGTCGATAGTGGAGCGATTACCTTCGTATTTCTTGGTTTCCTATTCCTTTTTTGTGTCTCATCTTCTTCTAAAACCGGTCTAGAAAGAAAGTCTGCATTTGAATGCACTTTACCAGGACGGTAGATAATTTGAAAATCGTATTCTTGCAACATCATACTCCAGCGAGCTAAACGGGGCGATGGGTTCTTTAGATTAAGCAAAAAGCTCAATGGTTGATGATCCGTTATTAACGTAAAATGATTTGACACCAAATGAGGCCTAAATTGCATGACTGCAAAGATTATAGCCAAGGCTTCTTTCTCTGTAGTACTATAGTTCAACTCTGACTTTTTTAACAATCTGGACGCATAAGCTAGTGGCTGTCTAGAATTCTCATCTATCTGTACTTCTAAGCACGCTGAGACACAATATGAAGACGCATCCGCAGACACGACGAAAGGTCGGGAAAAGTCAGGATCGACTAGCAAAGGTGGTGTAGTCAAAACAGCCTTTAACTGATCGAAAGCCTGCTGCGTTGAGCTGTTCCAGACAAATGGTGTTTCTTTCTTCGTCAAATTTGTTAGAGGTCTCGCAATCTCCGAAAAATTAGGAATAGACTTCCTGTAAAACCCTGCCATTCCTAGAAAAGATCGCACTTGTTTTGCATTCCGAGGAGGACGCGCATCTCGAACAGCAGCCACTTGGTCTGCATCAGGACGAATACCTTCAGAATTGATTAGATGCCCAAGGTATTTTAAATGTTCTTTTAGGAACTCGCATTTCTTGGGTTTTAGCTTAAGGTCGTATTCTCTCAGACGCTGGAAAACCTTTCGCAACCTCAAGAGATGTGAATCAAGGTTGGGTGAAGCAATAATTATATGTTCAAGGTAAGCGAAAACCGATTCTTCTCCGAGTCCATGAAGCACTAATGATAAGGCTTTCAAAAGCGACGTAAAACCATTCTTTAATCCATGCGGCATTCGAGAAAATTCATATAAGGATTCACCAGTAGTGAAGGCGGTTTTGTGACGATCAGCTTGGTGCACTTCAATTTGGTGGAATGCACTTCGTAAATTGAGTGAAGTAAAATAATGCACTTGTCTGAGATGCTGAAGTACCTCACTAACATTAGGGAGAGAATAATTTTCAGAAAGAATTTTAGAATTTAATTTTCGAAAGTCAACACACATCTTATAAGTCGAATCAGGCTTTTTGACTAGAACTATAGGCGCTGCGTATGGGGAATGGCTTGGTTGTATGATGTTGGACTCCAATAGTTCATTTACCTGCCTTTGAACTTCATTTTTTAGCAAATATGGTACTCTATAGGCTGTCTGTTTCACCGGTGTATTATCAGACAATCTAATCCTATGTTTTAGCACCTTCGAATTTCCTAGCTGAGCTGGGGACTTGGCGAAGATATCTCTATATTCGTATAACAAATCAGACAGTTTATACCTTTGATCATCTGTCAAGTGATCGAGGTCAAAGTCTTGCAAAGTCACGGGAGATGTAGCTTTCTCATTAGCTTTCACACCTGTAAAAACAACTGTATTATCTCTAACACCCTCAAGACTAGCAATATTCATCCCTTTGGGAAGGTGGAGCGGCTCGTCTGTCAGATTGGCAACAAGAACTGACACTCTGCCATCTGGACCTACTCTCTCTATTGAGCATTTAACTGCCAGGTCGTCGCGACCTAAGTTAGAGTTAGGTTCTGTCAAAACCAACTGTTCAGCAAAAGCAGCAAGTTGGTTACAAACAGCCGTTACTACTTTTTCTGATGAGGCGGGGATCAAATGTTTACCTGTTAATTTAGCTACCGACGGTTTTAAATTCAAATACTGGTCTCTTACGCCTTTCTCCTCGCTACCCTCTTCCCTTAAGCAAATGTTCAATGGGGCAGAGTGTATAATTCCCTTACCTAGATCTATGGTAAATGAAAAACGTCTTAAGACATTTAGTCCTAATATTAAATCATAACGACCCTTAAAATTCCCTGAAGCTACTAAAACACTTTCTTGGAAAGTAGCATCACCTAACTTAAAATTCGCTGTAACCTCAGTATGAATTGGAACAATATAGCCAGAAACTTCGGTTATAGTTAGGTCTGGTGTTCTTGAATTTAATGACTTATCATGCTTAATTTTATTATATAAATTTGTATTCATAAGCGTTATGCTAGCTCCTGTGTCCACTAGAAATTTAGCCGGAACACCTTGAATAAACCCACTAATCAATGGCAATTTGGAATCATCATCTAATACAGTGTTTCTCAAAGGGTGTGCCGCGTCACATTAGTGTGCTGCAAAATTTTCCAAGTGTGCCGCGAAATTTAGAAATTTCTTCTTCTATGACTACGTAGGTGTGCCGCGAAATTTTTCTTCTTTGGAAAATGTGCCACGAGAGTAAAAAGATTGAGAAACACTGATCTAATATATATACCCCTTGTTGTACGTTTTTACTACGGGCATATGATTTAGCGACTCCGTTTACATTTTGTTGCAATGAGGTAGTTCTATAACATGAAAAACTCTTTCTATTTGGTGCAGGAACTGATCTTTGTCACATATATCTCTCCCTATCTGTTTTGTAATTATCTTGATTTATTTGCCTTCCCAAAACGGCCTTAGGTTGAGTTTGTTCAAAAATACGCCCACTTTTATTTATTTCCCTTCTTTCCCTATTATATGAGTTCATATTACCTTTATTTCGATTACTATAATACGTTCTATTTGCGATTTTGTCTCTATTCCTGTTAAAATTGTAACCCTGACTATTAGCATGGGGTGTCCCATTTTTTGGTAAGGTAGTGTACTCGCGCGCGGTATACCTCGCGCACCGAGGAGGAGAACAATCTGGCGTCGGGTAATAGTTGCCCCGACAGCCGCATCGATCAGAACAACGGCCCCTGCCTTCTGTAGTCTTAGCTTGGTTACGGTATGCTTGCTTCCCGGCATAACTCGGCTCTCCGTAGCGCCTGAGTTAACGAGTATCGCTAGCGTCTCTTGGCAACGCCCTGTTCGACTGTAAGTGCCTTACAGGGAACGCTTCGCGGTCGCACGCAGGGGAAGATGCATAAGCTCCAGTGCTCCATTTTTGATATGAATTATTTCCATTGTTTGTAGTATCTTGCGTTTCTAATTTATTTTGCATAACATTATTTACTGATAGAGTATATAACGATTGTTGTAGGTCTCGTATCTGTTCTTGTAACGGCTTCAAAAATTCTTTAAAATAGCTTACTTGTTGATTGAGCCCTTCTCCATGACTATTAGTTTGCCCACAAAGAGTGTTAACGGATCTACGTTTTGAATCTGATATGAGGTCATTTGTTTCCTCACGCTTCGCTGTTTATCGCCTGTGAGAAAGTTAACGGATTTTGGGAGAGCACCATCCTTCTAATTTTATTTGATACCCCCCTGAGAAATTGAGCCAACATTGCCTGGTCTAAAATTGATAATGCCTCAGGCGACTCACTTTGGGTTTTAAACGCTAGTCGTCCCAAATTTCTAACGCGGGCGCTAAAATTCGCCACATTTTCGGTGGGCCCCTGAACAGCATTTGAGAATTGACTCAAGCATGTCACTATTGGTTCTGTTTTTTCGAACTGGGCTAAGAAAGCATTCTTGAACACGGTATAGTCTTTTTCTCTACGTAATTCTAACGACTGTGCTAAGAATTCCACTGCAAGAGAGCGAAACTTAGCTCTACAGACTGCCAAAAGTTCAGAATTTCCCCAAAGAGCTAATTCCCCTACACTTTCGAGCATTTCGAAAAAATATTGCACAGATGGGCCTTCATCAGGGCTGCCTGAAAAAACTGGAACAAGACCCAAGTAACCTGCAATATTAGCCAACTGCGGTCTAGCTGCATCGGGAGGAGACTGAGTCTGTTCTGTTATGAATAATGGAGCTGAAGGATCTATACCGACCTGTGTGGTTTGTGGGCTCTGTCCCTCCATTTTAAACTTATTCCTGTGTAAGTGAAATTAGATGACCCTATTAATTTTCAGATAAAATGTTGGGGTAAGCCTATCTATGTACTGTGGGATCCCGTTTTCCAAAATAGTGTGACCTACTTTTACGTTGCTGAAAACAGAATTATATAACGTTAGTAATCAATAATCCTAAACAAAAGTGTTACAACATATAGCAACTATTTATTTTATTGGTTTTCCCTTCTCGCTTAGATGTAAAAATAGTACTAGTTACTAGTTGCTAACTGTTGTTCAATGTGGGTGTTCCTGAAGACGACCGTGTTACTTGTGCTGATGTGCTGAAAAACAAAATGCCTCTACCATTCTCTGCAAACACATCCACGGTAAAAGTGCCTTCTCTTCTACAGTAGTAATTTTCTTCTATTTCTTCTTCTCTATTTTCGTTGGTTCTACTGCAGTTTCACTCTTCAGTCTACAGCAATCCTAGTTACCAATAAGTACTCATAAAACAGTTTTTCATCCCGAAATAACACATCCAATCCTGGTCGCGATTAGCGCCAGTGTAACGCCGGTCACGGCACCAGTGTAACGCCGCCTTTTCTCTCCGTTATAGCGCGGGCATGCTACTGTAACTTTCACCAATATCCATACACTTTCAAGCATGCTCAACACTAAAATGAATGTCCAGAGAGTCGGGTTTTACTGTGTTCGTCTACCAGTTTGAATTAGGACATAAACCTCAACGTGTTCTTCAATCTTATTCGTGGAATAAAATTGGCAACATCGGAGGGCGCTGTGTTCTCCACCCCGATTCTCTATTGACTTAATAGAGCCTCGAGAGTGGCCGCAAATAAAGGTTCTTTCTTAATTCGGATTCCGTGGTCCGTGTGTAACCAGAGAATGTCATGAGGCAACATTAGCAAACAAACACGGTTTATTAAATAACAACATTACATAACAACATTACATATAAACATACAATAAACATAATATAACCGTATCTAGTATCCAGGTAATTGTTTAGTTAGTTTTAGGGATATTTGGTTGGTACATTAAATCTGTGTATCTTCTTGTAGTTAGGCAAACAACGATTCCTTTCCTCTAGATGATGACATAGATATTCTCCTATCTTAGTGTTAAATGAGTAGCAAAGGTAACTGCTGGGTAAACAACAGAACACAATATGGTATCATTGGATAATATTACTTTACTGTTACAATCACATCAAACACATCTTGAAGCTTACTTCAATGAGAAGAAAGGTGGGTATAATATGACATACTATCATATACAATTCTATTGATTAAAATGGGGTGAACTTACCGCAAAGTTCCGAGCCACGTCGGAGCGAGGACTTCACTACCTCCGGCATCATCTTATCTCGCTTCTACTCGGGGTAATACCGCTCTCTGCCTCTTTTCTCCTTACTGCTCTCGAATCAACTCGACTGCGACCACTGGACCACGGCAACTGGACAACTTTCTGATCAACGAACTGGACCACTCCCTCCACGACGACTCCTAGACAACCTCTCCTTTGTTCTCAATCTCTATATATAAGTTTGTCCCCTTTCTGCCTTTCCCTCTGAGATGCAGGTGTTCATTTTGGACGGTCAGGCAAAAAGGGTTTTTGCTTGACACTTTTAGGACCTGACTCACCCAGGGACGATATTTATTAAGGGGCTTGCATATTCGTGCAGGGCTGCTTTGGAGAAGTTTATGTGACATTCACCTCTCCCCTTTTTAGCCTCCCCACTACCAAACATTCCGCTGATACGTGATTCAGTCGGCATCAGTAGTATGACTCTTACAGGGGCGACTTTTCTGTCTTCAGAGTGTCATATCTCACATTCTCTCTTTTGAAAACATGCGTCAGCCCACTGCCTGGGGAAAGATGACCACCCTCCACTAGCTGGCGGCACATGACGGGGCGATACTGTTTCACTCGCGCGGCGTCACCTGCACACCACAGGGGGCAGCGACGCAACCTTCTCCGTTGGGGGAGGGAGGAAGCTTTACTTATACAGGCCGTGGAAAAGTATTGGCGTTACAAGGATTACTTATTCTGATAAGTCCAAGAGGTAAAATAAAGCTATTTTACAGGTCATACCTTTTAAAGCACGCTTTTAATTGTTTTCGATAAATATCGAAAACAGTTAAAAGTGTGAAAACAGTTAATTTTTCTATATTTCTTACGCAGATATAACATCACTAGATGCCAATATTATTTTCAATAGCAATATTTTTTATAAGTATTAGAACTTAAATTGACTCTCTTGAAGCATATATCATCTAATATTTAGACTATACAATATTTTGTTTTCTATCGTCAGAGGAAATTCTTCTTTCCTCCTCCTCTTCCACCTCAGCAATGCTCGAGTGATGAGCAGGAGGAGTTCAAGCCAGTAACTGCTAAATAGGTGCTGTTTCTTGTATTCTCTCTATCTTGTGAACTCCTCCGACCGTGTAGCCATCCTGGAATATAAACAGAAAATTTATTTATTTTTTGTTTAAAACAAATTTTTCCTAATATTGTAAGTACAATTTACAATTCGATTTGCTCTTTTCTGCTTTTAAATATTAATTTTAATATCAATCAGCTATAACAAACTATGCAGAATCACTCTACCTAATCAACTAATATTCAAAACTCCAGTGCTGTTTTTTAGAACTGCAAGGCAAGAATGGAGCCTTGGAAATCGTGTAGAACATTAAGGCCTCTATGTAAAACAGTTTTATTTCAATTGTTATTTACTCTGACTCAAGCTGATTTAGAAGCGCCTCTCCTAACAATTCAAACCTAGCACAGTTTAACGTTCCTTCTAACTTATTAATGTTGAGAACTTGCAGGATTATAATTACTGTTTTACAAATCATTCTTCAAGTGGATTTACATTTAATGTTTAAAATCATTCTTCAAGTGGACTTACATTTAATGTTTAAAGGATTCTCTACTCTGTAACATTGAAATTGCAGCAGCCTGAAAGAAAAGAAATACAGAGAGAGTGTACTTAGAGTAATGATAGCCAAAGAGTTAAGGAAAATATGATAAACATTGCAGACGCTAAAGTGCGTGACACCTTTAATGACACAAAATGATGCTTACAATGGATAGATCAATACGATAAAAATCCACTACGTTAACTGATACATTGAGCTAAGCGCTGGCAATGAGTCATACACGTGTCGAATAGCTTTTTGCAGAATTTCCCTCCAAGATTATTTGCATTAGTTCCGCAGAACATCCGTGGTCTATGCTGGATGCAGATCGCTCTGTAGATGGCGTCCAATCATGGGCCATTAGTGCTGGATAGGGAGGGAGGAAATCTGGAGACCTGGTTGACTAAGATAGAACTTTAGCACCACGAAGACGGTCAAAAGAAACCATTGAGGTATGGGTTTGAGCGTTGTTCTGCTGAAAAATGGCGCCAGTTGTGCCAGTAAGAAAGTGGAGAAGGGTTCCAGAATTTCGGCGACATTGTGGCAAGATGTCATATTGCGGTTGATAAACGCTAGTGACGACTCACTGTCAAACTGGTTGCACCCTGACGATAATACCTGAAGGGCGTGCAGTATGGCGTTCAACAATGGATCTTAGCATTAGCATTAGCATTAATAGAGGCATTTGATGCAAGAAAGCAAGCTTATGCACCATCAGCCAAAAAAAAAAAAAAAAAAACCACATCCACTTCACCCCTCTGTTCGTTCAAAATACCTGTCCAGCTGAGCCTTAAACTTATTTAGGCTACCAACTTCCACGACAAGGGATGAAAGTCTGTTCCACCAACCAACCACTCGCTGGCTGAAGGCAAATTTCCGCACGTCTATCCTAGATCCATCTTTCCTCATTTTGAATTTATGCCCTCTCAGGTGATTATTCTAAGCGAGAGTAAGAATCCCACCAGCATTGAGCATGCTCAAACCATTCAAGGCTTTATACACCTCTATCAGATCACCTCGCTGGTGCCTAGTCTCCAGACACTGTAATTTGCAAAACTTAAGCCTTTCTTCGTAAGAGCACCCCTTTATTCCATTCACTAATCTTGTTGCCCTTCTCTGTACTTGTTCCAGCAGCTCTACATCCTTCTTGAAATGAGGCCTCCAGACCTGTATACAGTACTCTAGATGTGGCCTAACCATTGCCTTATACAAGGGAATAATCACCTCCTTATCCCTGCTAGAAAAATTGCTATATATCATTGACAATACACCATGAGCTACCCTTGCAGCCCGTCTGCACTGCTCAGAGAACTTCATATCTGCCTGCACAACCACCCCCAGGTCCCCTTCATTCTCTACCACTGTCAGTGTAGTACCACAGAGTTGATACGTTGCTCTGGGGTTGCTGTTTCCCATGTGAAGTACTTTACATTTGTCAATGTTAAACTTCATTTGCCACCTCTCAGCCCATCTGCTCAACCTTTCTAGATCCTGTTGCAGCAGCATAGTGTCAGTAGTGTCCTTGACAACCCTGCCTACCTTTGTATCGTCTGCAAACTTCGACATTAAGCTTGATATACCATCATCAATATCATTTATAAATACAGAAAACAATAATGGACCCAACACTGAGCCCTGAGGGACTCCACTAATAACATTAGTCCACGACGAGCAGTGTCCATTGATTACCACTCTCTGTCTTCTCCCCCTCAGCCACCCCTTTATCCACAGCAGCAATTTGCCTCCAATGTCACACTGTTCCAATTTGTGCAGCAGTCTTCCATGTGCAACAGTATCAAAAGCCTTTCTAAGATCCAAGTATATAATATCAAAGTTATTCCCTGCATCCAGTTCCTTTGTGACTGCATCATAGTATCCAATTAAAATTGGTCAGGCAAGACGTCCCCTTAACAAAACCATGCTGTGTCCGAGCTATAACTGAAGTCTTGTCTAAATGATCCTGCAGTGCTTCTTTAACTAGTGCCTCCATTAATTTTCCTGGAACAGAAGTTAAACTCACAGGTCTATAATTACTTATGTCAGCCTTTGATCCTCCTTTGTGAATTGGGGTCACATTTGCACATCTCCAGTCTGTGGGTACCTCCCCTGAGTCCAAGGAAGCTCTCATAATTATGGCTAAGGGTTTGCTTACTTCCTTTGCTGCCTCCTTTAATATAACTGGATAGATCCCATCCACCCCGGGTGCCTTCCTTGTGTTTATCTTCAACAATTTCTCCTCCACTTTACTCTCAGTTATTACAAGATTCTCTAGCTTACTGCTAGAGTTGAATACACCTCTGGCTTTCCCCTCACTAAATAACTCCTCATGTGTGAATATGGATGCAAAATATTCATTTAGTTTTTTAGCTACCTGAGCAGGATCATCCACAGTTGACCCATCGATATCAAGTGGGCCAATCTGATTCATCCCCTTCCTTCTAGAGTTTACATAAGTAAAGTAAATGCCCCTAATGGTAGTTACCTCTTTGAGTAAATCCCACTTCAGCACTCTGTGATCACTGCTACCTAGTGGTTCATTTATCTGCAGATTCTTAATGCATGAAGAATCACTGCTGATAATCAAATCAAGAGTATTCCTCCCTCTAGTTGCCTCCCGAACATGCTGATGTAGAAAACAATCATCCAATAAATCCACAAAAGCCTTGCTAGTGTGTGAGTGACCAACCCACAAATTCCAGTCAATATCTGGGAAATTAAAATCTTCCATTATAAGACTCTCTGATTTACTGGCCCACTCTATTTCCCTGTACAGTTTCTTATTATACTCATCAGAGTCATTAGGCCTATAGCACACTCCTACTCTCAATTTTGATCTCCCAATGCTTATGTTACACCAAACTGACTCGACACTGCACTGTCCAGCGATGTCCACTGGCTTCACTTCCTTGGATTTTATGTATTTCTTAACTAATAGCATAACCCCTCCTCCCTTCCTATCCAGTCTATCCTTTCTGTAGACATTGTACTTCCCAAATTCCAGTTCTGCATTCCTTATATCTGTGTGACACCACGTCTCTGATATCCCAACAATATCTGCCTTTGATGTTTTGAGCAATACCTCAAATTCTTCAAATTTATTTACTAAACTCCTAGCTTTGGTGTAGGCGCAAGTATACATGCACCTATTTCTATTCTTAGCTACCCTAACACAACCCATGTGTTTTCTTGTACTGCAATGACTCCCAACATTCTCTGAAATATCCTGCATCTTGTTTTTCAGGCTTCTGCTCATTCCAATAGAAGCAGTGCAAGAATCTCTTTCACCTCTGCCAGTGGCTACTGTTAATCTATTCGTCTTTGTCTTCCCCCAAGCTAGCAGTTTTCCGACCCGCCTAACACTGCCTCGATAGCATCAGCAAATATTCTTGCACCCTTTCTATTTAAGTGTATCCCATTCCTGTAGAAGCAATCTCTCCTGTTAACAAGTACAGTCCAGGCTGAAAAAAATTCAACCCCTTGAGCCTTGCACAATCTTTCCAGGGCCGAAATGATCAACAAGGCTCTCATCATATACTCCCTCCTATCGTGCCTGGGCAGAATTGCAGACACTTTCAAATTCAGCCCTATTTCACGGCTTTTTTTAAACAGTGACCTGTACTTGTTAAGCAATTCTGCCGGTCTCCTACTCTTGATATCGTTAGCGCCAACGTGTACAACTATATCACCTTTTGTGCCCTTAAAAAATGATATCTGCTCTACAACGTCAGCAACCTTTGCCCCTGGCAGACATCTAGGATCATTATGTTTGTGATGTTGTTGCTTGAAGTGATGCGGCCATCATCAGGCCCCAAGGAGACGCGGAATTCATTGCTGAAGACCTTTTGATGCCATTATGCATACCATCAAGGTGACGATGGGTAGCGGTCAGGAGAATTGGATGCAAATGGTAGTTTTTAGGACTGAATGTTTAAATAGAGTACTATTCGTTTTTTTTTTTTTTCTTATTTTAATAATAATCATTTTCTGGGGTACACAAGTTAATATTTATATCGAAATTAATTTCTGTGATCTCGAAAATCGTAACCTGAATTGAAAATCGCTTCCCAATTTGGGCTATAATTTGGCTAAAATATGTGCTGAAATTCCATAAATAAAGCTAAATAAAAATATTGCTGATTTTTGATGTGAAGACAGCTCACAAATTTATTATTTTTTTAAAGCGTGATGAAATTTTAATTGAACTGTAACAGATATATATATTAAAAGTCTTTCAGTTGCTATTTTCTTATTAAGTGAGATAAATAAGTAAACACAAAAAAACTAACATTAGTGGTAAACAGCTGATCTTAAGGTAACATGGCCGGAAATAATGATAATGATCTCCTATTATATTATCATCCTTGGTCATTTTCTTCACAAAAGGTAAACGGAGATTAATTCGCAGCTTCGTTAATAGTGAATGATGAAATTGCATACTGCTCTTCAAATTTTTCTAAAAGTATTGTAATGGCAAACTGTGCTGGAGCTTCGTTACTAGCTGGGTGGAAAACTTGAAATCCAGTCTTCGTTTAGAGACATAAACCGGTTAACATTTTTATAGGAGCTTTCATCAGCGGTGCCTTGCAAGATTTTTTTATTTGAATTGCAGTGCTGTTAAATTACAAAATACAGACTTACATTTTATAGACAACATTGATGATATTGGTAGATTGAAAGTGTAACAGGCCATGGGCACGTAATTTTGTTATGTTTAAAAGAAAATAAAAATGTGTGAGACCAGAAACTCAGGTGTTAGTCAACATTACCCAGGCAGGTATAGAGGCGGAAAAAAACAGATAACCGGGAGCACAGATTATAAATCGGTGCTATTTTACATATATATGTCTGTGAAAATTCGTTTGGTGCATTAAATAAATGTTTAAATAATAAAGATAATCACTATATACAGATACCCATATACTTGATCTACATAATTATGAATTGTAAAAATGATTTTGTTAGTTGTTCAGCAATAAAGCATTTACAATGAAGCCAGGAATTCCTTGGGGCCTTAGTGGGATGCAAATGATTTGTTTTTTTAATGACAAAATTTAATTATAGCTTTTGTGGCCCCATACATAATATTTTGGGACCTGGGTGCATGGTTGGTTTGAGGAGTACCCCATCTGAATTCAAGAAGGAACACTGCTGTTGGTTATATCGAAATTTACTATTTAAATGTATCTTGCACAATGCAATATTCAAAAATTTAACACTAGGGTAACTCTTATAAGTAAAATTTTTATAAGAGTAAACTCTTATAAGTAAAGTAAAATTTTTGAATATTGACCATGCAAAATAAATTAAAATAGTATATTTTAATACTAATCAACACAATGTGTATAGTTTCTTCTTGAATTCAAATGTTGATTATTATATATATGACATTGTCCAAATATATAAATCCGTGGCTCTTGCTATAGCTATCTTGGCAAATGTGTTGTGGCTTTGTGTTGATGTGTTTTACACTTGCTACACCACATTTTCTATCCCCCACCTGTTTTCATGCCCCAAAAAATAGGAGTGAAAACAGGTCTCAGAATGGCTGAATTCATCACTCACCTTAGTTGTTGATGGCAAAAGAGTGATACTATGAAAACAGTGAGACTAATTAATAATAGGCTGCCATAACAACTAATCTTAAAAGGGAGAAAATTTATATTCAACCACTGCTAGTAGATATCATATTAAACAACTGTAATTTCTTTTCTCCTCTGTTTTATTTTAATCTTTTAAAAAAAAGTGTGCACGCATTATCTAACTATTCTGTTAAATTTTTGTCAGTTGTGTGACACTTGATGGATGCAACATCTTCCTTCCTCCTACTTAATTTTGTAAATTTCTCAATGGAATATCCCTCTATGTGCATCAGTATTCAGCAATTATGAATTGATTTATTCACAACTATATACTGTATATATATATACAGGGTGTTTCAGTTAAACGTTTCAGAACTTCTAAGAGGGGTAGAGTACATCCTGACAACTCGAAATCATATAGCAATGTGGGGTCGGAAATGCTTTCCTGAAGCGGTGTTGTACACAGAAGCACCATAAAGAAAAGAGACCGTAAGTGAGAAATCGTTTTAATAATACATGAAAAGAAGCAAAAGGTACATGGATTAAAGTAAGTGTTCGAAGTTTCTTCCACTTGATCCACCTATCTACTTGATCTTTCTGCAGCAAGTATTGCCACAACTTTCGAGAGATGAACAGATTTCTGCATCGACGCAACAGACAATGTGGTTCCAACACGATGGAGCCCCTGCCCATTATAGCGGAGATGTTCGTAACTACCTGGATGTCACATTTGGTCAACAGTGGATCGGACGTGGTGGTCCCGTGCGTTGGCCTGCTCGGTCACCCGACCTATCATGTCTTGATTTTTATTTCTGGGGTCATATGAAATCGCTAGTTTATGACACCCCTGTTGACAATGCTGAGGAGCTGGTTGCAAGAATCGCAGTAGCTGCCGAAGAAATTCGAAATTCGCCTGGAGTATTCCAGAATGTTCGGATGTCCATGCGTCGGAGATGCGAGGCGTGCATTGTAGCCCGTGGAAGAAACTTCGAACACTTACTTTAATCCATGTACCTTTTGCTTCTTTTCATGTATTATTAAAACGATTTCTCACTTACGGTCTCTTTTCTTTATGGTGCTTCTGTGTACAACACCGCTTCAGGAAAGCATTTCCAACCCCACATTGCTATATGATTTCGAGTTGTCAGGATGTACCCTACCCCTCTTAGAAGTTCTGAAACGTTTAACTGAAACACCCTGTATATATATATATATATATATATATATATATATTTGCATCAGTTTTCCTTAAATGATAATGCAGTATTTTCTTGTGTTCATTTCAATTTACTCTGAATTGCAAGAGGTTAGTTGTTTGTTTGGCATCTAATAGATGCTATACAGATGATAGCATCTAGTCTTGTCTTGTCTTGTCTTGTCTTGTCTTTTTGGAATTAGTTCCAGTTTCCAATTAGTTCCATTTTCATATCTCACCCACTGATAAGGTTGGGATATGAACAAATGATGACAGTATTTCTATACCACTAGTCTTGTATGATTTGGCTTGTTATACTCATTGTGTGTGCTTTTCAGAAAAATTATTTTTGTTCAGGGTTTGTTGGACTAAAGACAATAAATTGAGAAATGTGAAATGTGATAGTAGTGATAATAGTAATGGCAAATGATGCAAGGATGCAAGCTTATATAGCATCAACCAAAAAAAAAAAAAAAAAACCTATTTCACCCATCCGTACTCTCCAAGAATTTGAACAAAATCAATTCAGTTCAAGGTTTTGAATAAAATCAATTCAATTTGATTTTATTCAAAGCACAACAACAGATGGAAGCCTTTCCCAACCAACTATCAGTCATCTGCTGATTGAAGGCAAACACTGTACATCCATCCTGTAGCCATTCTTCCTCAATTTGAATTTATGCCCTCTCATGTGTAGTCTCAGCAATTGGAGCAATGCCATTAACATTCAGCTTACTCAATCCATTTAAGGCTTTTAAATACCTCAGTCTGATCTCCAAGGATGTGTTTAGTCTTGAGATGCCACAATTTGCAGAATTGAAGCCTTTGTTCGTAAAGTGAGGCCTTAAGACCTGTATACGGTACTCAAGATGTGACTTAACTATGGCCTTATACAAAGGGATAATCACCTCCTTATCCTTGCTAGCAAAGTTTCTGTATATCATTGACAAAATCCTGTGAGCTGTTCTGGCAGCATATGTGCACTGCTCAGAGAATTTCATATCTTACTGCATACCCTCAACTCTTTTTCATTCTTCACTATCCTGAGTGTAGTATCATGTAGTTTATAAGTTACTCTGGGATTACTGCTACTACCCATATGCAGTATCTTGCATTTGTCAATGTTAAACTTCAGTTGCCATTTCTCAGCCCATTGGCCCAATTTTCCTAGAACTTGTTGCAGTAGCTCACCCTGATAACTCGTTAACCTCTCTGCCAACCTTTTTATCAACTGCAAACTTAGACATTAAGCCTGATATACCTTCATCAATATCGTTGATAAATATTAAAAATAAAAATGGGCCCAGCACTGAACCTTGGAGGACTCTACTAATAACATTAGTAAATTTAAGAGCAGTGCCCATTGATAACTACTCTCTGTCTTCTTCCACTTAACCATCCCTTTATTCGTAGTAGTAACTTGCCTATATCGCTCCAGTTTGTACAGCCGTCTTTTATCTGCAGCAGTATCAAAAGTCTTCTTGAAATCCAAGTATATAATGTCAAAATAATTTTTTGCATCCAGTTTCTTGGTCACTGCATCGTAGTAATCTATGAGGTTAGTTAGACAAGACTACCCCTTAACAAATCCATGCTGTGATTGCAGTATGGTTGTATGCCTGTGCAAATGGTCTTGCATTACTTTAACCAGTGATCCCATTATTTTTCCTGGAACAGACATAAGCTAACAGGTCTGTAATTACTCACATCACCTTTTGATCCTCCTTTATGAATTGGGGTGATACTCGTACATCTCCAGTCCATAGGGACCTCTCCTAAATCCAAGGATGCTCTCATAATTATGGCTAAAGGTTTTTTTTACCTCCTTTGCTGCCTCCCTTAATATAATTGGATAGATCCCATCCACCCCAGGTGCCTTTTTTATGTCCATCTTCAACAATTTCTCCACTTTCCTTTCAGTTATCACAAAGTCATTTAGCTCCTTGTTAGAGTTCTCTAATGAATTCCTCATGTGTGAAGGTAGATGCAAAATACTTATTCAATTTGTCTGCAACCGGAGCAGGGTCATCAATTGTTAACATAGTCATCAAGTGGCCTAATGTGATTCAACTCCTTCCTTCCTTCCTTCTACTGTTAATATAAGCATAGAAGTCTTTGCTGTTTTTCTTTGCATTCTTTGCCAAGGACCTCATAATCTGCCTTACTTTGCCTGACCTCCTTTGTGATTTGATTACAGACTAATTTATGTCTACCATAGGCTTCTGTATCACCTGATAATTTATACGCATCTGTCACGTCTCAATAGTTCACCTGACATCCATTTACGCTTAGACCTAAATGGATAGAAGACAAGGTAAAAAAATTCATAGAGCATAAGGAATTTCAAGTCTTGAGGTCGTGGGGACGAGAGTTAACTCTTGTTCCAACCTGCTCATTCTCAGACTAATGATTAACAAGTGAAACTCTGCAGAAAACTTGCTGTGTATGTACCAAGTTTGCTGTACAGGTTTATTTTATGTCACCACTAAATAGAGTAATATGAGCTCCATTACAGTTATATACATATCTGTGTGTAGCATATCTAAATGCATGTAATATGAATAATGATAGAGAATTAATAGTATTTCTTAATTTTACTTAATTTTAATATGATCAGATGTAGTTGCATAATAAATTATAATAGACAGGCTATACTTTGTGGAGAGAGCCATCCTTATTTGATAGTACACCTTATCATTGAGAATAATCGAGCCGCTTTTGTTAAAGGTCATGTAAAAGTTGTAAGGAAAAAGAAAATATACAGTATACACCAAAGAAAAAACATTGTTATCGAGAGTCAGCTACCAAAATTGCGTGAAATGATGATAACATATAGACCTCTGTTTCTGATGTAAATAAATAGATTTTAAATTTAGAATTTAACAAATAAGGAAGTTAAGGCCAGATGCGTGCACTCTTACACACACATACATTTATATTAGAATGCAGGTTAACTTATTCAGTGGAAGTAGTGATTTGAATGGAGAATATTCTTGTAGAATGAAGATATTTGGGCAGGTATTTTCTAAAAGATAAATAGAGCCTCTTTCATGGGACCTATTTCGAATCCTTTTCCTTTCTAATGATATGCTACTATCTTTTTTTAGTTGAATTGGCATATATTATATGCTTAATATTATAATTAATTATTAGCATATTATAATATATGCATCAAGTGCCTATTTGTCTTCATAATGCCTGTCCATCGATCTGCATGTAAGAATGTGACTCCCATTGGATGGATTTCCATGAAATATTTTTTATTTTTCATGCAAATAATAAATATTTCATGTTTATTATTAATTATATTAAGACAGGCAAAATCTGAGTGTGAGAAATCATTAGAATGAATAAATGTGAATAAATAAAAAAAGGAAGGAAAGAAAGAAAGAAAGAAAGTTAATTAAATGCTCTTTACTTGATATCATGAAATGAATCAGAAAGCTCAGCAGAGGTGGACGCCTCTGTAGCCAGGTGGGCAGGAGCAGCAGTGCATAGCACATGCTTCTTGATTAGACTGGGGTTTGAGCCCATGACCACCAAATATGGAGGATGTGGAAAAGTCAGGGAATGACCATTGCATATCCCTGGAGCAATATGGCCTTAGTTGCTAATGCTCGTAAAAACCAAATAACAACAACAACATCAGCAGAGGTGAAAAATGAGTTGAATACACTTTGCAATGATATATACAGTTGAATTACCATTGAACTATGGAAGAACAGTACAGTGATAAAGAAATGGAATAAGAGGACATAAATTTAAATTGAAAAAGGATGGTTTCAGTGTAGATGTGCAAAGTTTGCTTTCATCAAGCAAGTTATTTATCATTGAAATAAACTTCCACTTCAGTTTATTCAAACTATCCAAACTTAAATTTATTTAAGTTTGGATAAATTTAATGAAGAATTAGACTGTTTATTAGAGGGAATGAAAAGATAATGTAGGGTAGTGTTTTTTTTTGTTTTGTTTTTTTTTAACTGATGTATCAGCTTTGTTGCTTGCATGATTTGCCACTGCTAATACACCTAATTCTGTTTTTGCACGAATTTGATTTAACACGAATTCAAAATAAAAATTTCATTCTCTTTTTACGCGAGTCATTTTGATTTAACACGATTTCAATTAATTTTTTTTGCCTAAATTCTAAGAAATTTTTTTTTTAATTTGTGGCATATTAGTATCATTTCTATTTTACACGCACCAATAGATTGGATAACAGCTAGTGTGTGCATTTTGAAACGCGTGCTTTTGTTTACCAATGTGTACGTCTAGATATATATGAATCGTCAACGTTTTTATTGAATTTGGTGCACATCTACGGTATTTGTGCATTGTATCTTCGGAAGACATTTAGTAGTACGCTCTATTTCAAAGTGAAAGAATCTTTAGTGAAATTTGTGCACATAAAAATTTATTAATTTTGCCGATAGTCAATAAATTGTAAGTTTACAAATTTTTCATACCTTTTTTTATTAATTATAACTGAGATATTTTTCGGTAGCCCTTATATAATGTCGAATAATTCGCCTATTACCAAAATGAAAAGGAAAGTGATTTCTTTGGAACTTAAAATTCAAATTTTAGATCGTCTTGCAACTGGACAAGGGGCTACGTCTGTAGGAAAGCATTTTGGTGTACATGAAGCTACCGTAAGAACTATTAAGAAAAATGAAGCTGCAATTAGGAAGTCGGTATGTTCTGGAACAAAAGTAAGTGTTAATTCATCATCATATACAAGAGATATTGTCAAGGAAAAAATGGAAAAGGCTCTGGTAATATGGATAGAAGACCAGTCACAAAAAAAAGTACCAGTAGATGGAAATGCCATCAAGCAAACAGCACTAAGAATTTACAGACAGATTAAAGAAAAGGAGCCAAGCACTTCATCTCAATTAAACAGAAAGTATGAATTTTCTGCGAGTACAGGTTGGATGACAGGGTTTCTTAAAAGGAATACTCTTCATAATATAAAAATTAAAGGTGAAACTGCATCTGCAGATGAATCGGCTGCTAAAGTATTCCTGCAGGAACTTGCAAAAATTATTGAAGATGGAGGATACACTCCTGATCAAGTGTGGAATGCAGATGAAACTGGTTTCTTCTGGAAGCGAATGCCGAACAGAACGTATGTAGCCAAATTGCAGAAAACTGCTGGTGGTTTTAAGGTAGCTAAGGATCGTGTGACCTTATTATTTTCCTCTAACGCTTCAGGAGATCGTATGTTGAAACCACTGCTGGTAAATCGAGCCCTAAACCCACATTCAATGAAAGGTGTAGATATCAATAAATTGCCTGTTCACTGGATGGCAAACAAGAAGGCCTGGGTGACTACTGCTATCTTTATAGAATGGTTCAACAAATGTTTCGTCCCAGAAGTCAGACATTATATGAATTTGAAAGGTCTCGAATTTAAAGTTCTTCTGATTCTTGATAATGCACCCAGCCATCCTGTCTTGGAACACCCAAACGTACAAATTTTATTTCTGCCACCTAATACTACATCTTTGATACAACCGGTAGACCAAGGTATAATTGCGACAATTAAAACATACTACGTAAAAAGAACATTCCAACACGTTTTGGACAAACTGAATGATGAAACACTAACAGTCATTGATGTGTGGAAGAAATTCTCAATTATGGATTGTATCAATCAAGTTGGATTAGCGTTAACTGAATTAAAACCAGCAACTTTAAATGCGTGTTGGAAAGCGGTTTGGCCACAATGTGTAAAAAGCAAAGATCCCATCATCCTTAATATGACCGCATTTCCCAACGTCATTACAATGACACACAAAATTGGTGGAGAAGGATTCGATGATCTGTCGTTTGAAGATATTGATGAATTGTTAACCGACAAAGCCCTAAGCGAAGATGAAATATTAGAGATTGTTCTTGGGACTCCTTATTCCACAGAACGTAGTGATAATGAAGAAAATGATCCTGTTCTAAATGCAGATTTAATAAAAGAAGGTCTGGAACTGGCCAGAAAATTAGGTAATCATTTTGTCAAACATGACCCTAATGAGGAACGCGCTGAGAAGTTTCAACTTGAACTGAAATTGTTGACAGCCTCTTACAGAGAATTATATAACGGCCTAACCAAAACATGAACACAACGATTAATAACTGAATTCGTTCGTAAAACCGGTGAAACATCAGCACCAGAGGAGACTCGTGCTGATTTTGCTCAAGAGATCACAGAAAGAATTTCATTAATAGAGGAAGAAGACGATGTCCACAACATTTCTAGTGATAGCAGTGATATTCCAGTCGTACGCAAACGTATGCGCCGTTTATTATCAGAAAGTGAAAATGAATAAAATTTTATGTGTAAAACAGATTTTTTTTGTTCATGAAGAATTCATTTCATATGCATACAAATTTACTTTAATACATTTTCATTACATATTATTACATGTGTATTTTGTTGAAATAAAATAATAAGCTTAAAAAGAATATTTTTATGTGTTTTTTTTTAAATTATTTTTACTGATTTTTTAGATCCGGAACCAATCTTCTTTTCTTCCATAAATACAATGTATTTTTTTACACGTATTTTTCAGGAACGTATCTATCGTGTAAAAACAGAATTAGGTGTACTTATACTAAGATTGCTGTAAAATAAGTGGAATAAGTGTATTTTACAGACCATAAGATGTGCTGTTTTTTCCTGAAAAAATATTTTCTAAAATTCCTGTGTCTTATGGTCTGAGAGTGTACTGGTTGCATGCAGTTATGTTTTTATCTCTAGCCATAGCTGGAATAGGCATATGGTCAAAACATCCAACTCTCCTGAAATTGCAAGCTTTTAGTCTGACCAGTTCAAGTCATACACATTGGAGGCAACAAAAAGAACAGTTGAATTAAATACATAGTAGGCGGCCTTAGCCAACTGCAGTGATTGGACATCTCAACTAATGAATCCTTTATAGCATTTATGTATCAGGAGTTAACCAAATGGATGGAGGAGCCAAATCACAATTTTTCCCCAACGGAACAAATGAAGCAACCAGTTTTATAGGTATATGAATGGGAAAAAAATTAGTGGAAATTAGTGAAAAATGAGGGCTATCACTTGTTTTGTGAAATTTGGAATTAGCAGTGCCTCTGATGGTACTGAATATGACACACTCTCTGAAAAACTTAATGTTTCTGTCTGAATGAATGCTCACTTGAAGAAAGTGAAAGTTCAGACAGTAACATCAGTAATGACAACAAATTTGTGGGAAATGACAGCTTCGTTATCACTGACATTTTCTTTAGTAGCACTTCTGAATCTGTGATTCAAATATATGCAATAAATATTTTTTAACATAATTTGATCTTCTAAAACATGGGTGAATCTTATCTTTTATAAAATAGAGAAGAGAGTTCAGGATAAAAGAGACTTGGGGGTTATGATACATTCATGTATTAAATGTAATATGCATTGTGAAAAGGTGGCAGGAAGGCAAATAGTGTCCTTTCTGTGATTTTTAGGACCTTTTCAAGTAAGGAGACGGATGTCATTGGCCCTCTGTATAAGACAATGATGAGCATTTGGATTTGAAATATTGTATTTAGGTGTAGAAGCTTCACCTAAAAAAAGTTATAAACTTCCAGACTTGTATGGGGTAATAATTGACCATATGAAGAACAGCTTAGAATGTGTGGACTGCAATGCCTTAATGACAAGACATAATTGAGGTGTGTAATCCCCTGATGGAAATCAGTAAAATAAATGAGGGAGGTATAGTCTCACAGACGGGAGAAATAAGAACCAGTGACTAAAAGTATAAAATCTTATGGGGTGAGTAATGGAAGGCTGAAACTCATGAAATTTGCCTTTGGCCAGTGTATTGCAGATCATCAGAATAGCTTAACTGTCAAGGTGGCTGATATGCCACCTTGACATTTAATTTATGGTCAATAATACCAGTTTTTAAGGAAATGAAGTCCGCCTATATATAATGTACTCAGAATTATTTGAAGGTAAAGGAAAACTCCAAAATGTCAGCAGACATTTTGTAAAAGACAGTATATTCTTCTAAATTATTATAAAAAGGGTACTTAAAGTGACTGTAATAAAATTTTCAGAAGTGAAAACTTACATTTTAAAGTGTGTGTTTAGAATGAAAAATGATATCTATAAATTTAAAATAATGAAAATGCAAAATACAGTTATGTAATTTTTTATGTAGCTTTAGGAAGAGATATTCTTTTAGTATGTTTTAATTATTTCTCGCTGTCATGAAGACAGTGAGAAATAATAAAATTAAATAGTGTATTTCATTTTATATATTAATATTTAAAATATATGAAATTATATATTGTATATAATGAAAATTTTAAAGAAACAATTGAAAGTTAATTCCATTTTAGTTTGTACTTCTTGATAAATATTCTAATAATCACAGAATTTCTTGCAGGTTATTTTTGCTCTATATGAAAAAAGGCTGAAATTTAATTTGAAGTTAGTAGATACTTTGAAAGGGGAAGAATTTGAGCCATGGTTTTTGAAGTTAAATCCAGAAGGAGAAGTGCCTGTTTTACAAGATGGCGTTAAAATCATACCTGGATCATCACGTATAATTGATTACTTAGAAGATAATTTCAGTAATGGTGAGCTTTACCACAAAGCATGATTAATAAAATTAGTTTCATGATATTCATAAATATGCATAACATCATAACCTCTGAATGAATTCACTAAGAACTCTTCCACTGTTATACAGGGTGTTTTAAAGTGTGCAGAAAATTCTGAGATATATTCTAACATCCAAAATAAGAAGTGGGGGGAGAGTCATATAAACATGTAATGTTTATAGGACTCTTGAATTTAGTGGTTATGGGCTGTTTAAATTTTTAAAAATATCTTTAAAGTTTTTAATGGTAAAAAATAAAGATAAGCAGACATATAGTTCATATTATGTCTGCTTATTCATATTAATTTATTGCACTGGTATTTTTCTTACAAAATTAGACCATATCTGCAAAATTTTTCTTTTCATGAGTGAAATGAAAATAATACTTATTTATGAGCTTCACCATATATAAATGTAACGTTTTCTTTGTATTTGAATTATATACAGCAAGGACTCATTGTTTGCCACCCCATTATTTGTCATTTCATTAATCACTACTTGTCTTTGATGTGCTGCCACTTTTCGTGATAACTCACTTCAGGTCATATTGCTAATAAATCAGTTTTCTTTGTTTATTTATTGAAAATTTCTCAAAATTTCCTATAAATTTCATTGCAACTGTAATATTGCTTTCAGTTATTAGATAATATCTTCATTAGGTATTTAAATCTCTAGTGAAGAAGCTTTTAGTGCTAATCATGAATGGTTTGATTGCTTTAAATGTAATTTCTTGTTATAAACAACTTTACAAGAGAAAAGAAAAGCAAAAAAAAAAAAATCAGTTTTTGTTTAAGAAAAGTAAGGCTGCAGTATCTGAGGACCTTTGCAGAAATAAACTAGTGGCTTTTTTTGATGTATAAGTTATATTACATGAAATTCATACAAAGGAGAAAAACATTTGGTGTCATGAGAACACAAATTATGTGGGAGAGAGGGTAAGTATACATGGAGTGACGATGGGATAGAACTGCCAGTTGTTTTTGTATTTAGCAGTATTTTTATACTTTATTAAAAGTAATAAATGCAATCTTAAAGAATATCTCTCGTTAATGTAACATACCTTTGCAAAAAAGGGTTAGAAAATGGAAATTCCTAGGAGATGCACTTTCTTTGAACACCGGTGTGTATATATATATATATATATATAGTGTTTCATAACATGTTTTGGGCTATACTTTCAGGACCTGAAAACAATGAAAAAAGTTTATATAAACATATGTATCTGATTCAGAGCTGGCTGTTTCAATTTTAAAATAATGGTCATGTGCAGAGTTTTCAAAGGTAAAAAAACAATAATAAAATGGTAAATAAAAATAAGTAAAAAAAATGTTTATTCCTACAAAGTACGCTTAGTTATTTTTTATTATTTTTGTAATTTTTAACTACATGACATAATACACAATAAAGACTATATAAATTAGTATACCATATGAATTAACCAACTGTGACTAACATAGTTGATGCATTAAAAACCCCAAAAACAACCAACCATTGCTTCCTTTATGTCCACTAAACTAGGTTTTGCCCACAGTAGTGGTGGTTTTGGTAGTAGTAGTTTTCCACCGTGACAAGACTCTTCTTGAACAGCAAATTATAAAATAAACCTGTCTCATCAAGATTAAAAATACCCTTTGCCTCATATTTTTCAAGAATGGACCGTACAGAACACAACCAGTCTGCAGCCTTTTCTTTCTTGACTAATCCAGCCTCACCACAAACATTTCACGAAACCAAGTTATTCCTGTCTTTAAATCTTTGGAGCCAGCCACTGCTGCATTTGAAGTTTCTGAGCTAGATAATTTGTCTTTTCTTGCAAAATTGGACCTGATATTGGCAAATTAGATGCACGCATTTGTTGGTATCACTTGAAAAGTTTTGTTTCAAGCTCCTCGTGTTTTGCACCACAAATTCGTTTCCTGTTTTTCATCGCTGTTGTCACACACTTCTTCAAGTCTTTCTCGGTTTTTCAGTATTGTTAATAAAGTAGGTAAAAGGATGTTGCATTCCTTTGCAATGTCCATTTGCTTCTTTCCATCCTATCAGTCTCTTGTATAATTTTTAGTTTAATTCCGTCAGTTTACATTTTGTCACCATAACACTGCTAGATAAGATTTAATATAAACAAATTTTAAATTAATTTAAAGACACAAGTTCCAAAAAAGACCATCAGCTCAGATAAAATGACACAAAAATTAGATTGCTGTATACAGTAGCAAAAGACTTTTAACTGAGGTAACGATTGCAACTGACCTTATTCCCTTGGAGAGTGAGGAAGTGCATGTAAACAACTTAGAAAAACTTTTTATTCTTTTGTTAATTTAACAACTCATCCTTCAGAAAGGTGTTTTTCAGAGTGCACTTGATGTTGTAGTTACCATAAACTGCTTTTGTGTACACAAAACTAATTTCTAACAAGTCAGTGCCATCCTTCGGGAAATAGGGAGCCGGGTAGCCAGAGGCAATAATAGGGGCAATAATCGGATAGCTCTGTCAAGATTTGTATTAATCGTACAAAATGACAATATTTATTTCTCACAGGGTGAAAAAGAACTTTGTAATGCACATTAACCGAATTTTGTAATAAATTAATATATTTATATAGAAAAGCCTATCCTTCCGTGGGAGAATGGTATATGCTTCATATAAATGAGTACTTTGCATAAAACGAGTTTGTATTAAAGAGATTTTACTGTATATGTAGCCCTGCTCGAAATAGCAGCATTCCAATTGCCAGTTTCTCATAAACTCAGATCTTAATCTAGCAACATCCTCCTTTTCAGATAAATCCATCTGGAGGTGGCAAGAAGGAAAAAATGCTGATTTGATAAGATATTTTTTCACCATGCTATTAACCACCCTAAAGCCCCATGCACCTGCCACATAGCATATGATAGGCAAAAATAAACTTTTATAGTATAGCTTTAATGTACTTGATTTTATACCCCAAATGTTTTTACTAATTTTAAGTATTTGCCCTGTTAAAGCCTTAATCTTCTTCAAAATATACTTTACATGTTGAAAGAAAGAGAGTTTATGATTGAACATTACCCCAAGATATTTGTATGTTCTTTCTAGTGTGATGCTTTGATTATTAATTTAACAACAGACAGTCTGTTTAGATTTAAGTTGCCCTTAAGAAGAAGCTGTTTCATTTTGGGAATGGAAATAACTAGTTTATGTACATTGCACCATGAGTTAAGGTCATCCAAGATGTTATTGGACTTTTGCGCTAGCCCTAATCTTCAGTTTCTCATAATCAAAAGGGCCAGGTCATCTGCGTAGGCAATCTTACGGACATTGCCATGATCAGTAGCTAGCCACCCATCAAGGACCACGTTCCAACGTAAGTGTCATAAGTGAAGTGTCACAGTGGATAAAGTGGAATACAGATTAGTGATTTGGTTTCTTTTTCTGCAAGGAGAAAACACCCAAAGCAATCCACAAAGAAATAGTAGCTGTTTATAGAAAAAACTGCCCAGGTTACAGTGTTGTTGTTGTTGTTGCACAGTGGTATAAACAATTCAAATGTGGAAGAACCTCAATGCTTGATCAAGAAATCACAGGATGGTCAGAAACTGCTGTAACAGAAGAGAGTGTTGCAAAAATTGATGCATTAATCCTGGAAGATCACCATATTAGCATCAAAGAACTAGCTACAGAGCTCCAAATTAGTGTAAGGTCTGTGGAGAACATCATCCATCAACAGTTGCATATGAGTAAACTTCTGACCCCCTTACCAGAAGAAGGAAAGGGTGCAATGTGGATATGAAATGTTGTTGATGTGCCATTAAAAACTGAAATATTGTCACATGTTGCTTATTCCCCCAACCCCGCACCTTCGGATTTCTTCCTCTTTCCTGCCCTGAAATCTTTTTTGTGGAAAATGCGGCTGCTGATGATGAGGTGATTTCTACTGCCAAGTCATGGTTTGAAAGACAGTCAGAGGACTTCTACAAAACTGGGATATGGTAAAAATGTGCCATTTTGTCTGGTGACTATGTTGAAAAGTGTAATACATGGTGTTTGTTCACAACTACTTCTGAGTGATACAAATGTGATGGGGGGGGGATCTTTGTTGAACCCCTCTCGTAAGTTAAAAAACATCAATAAATGAAATTTTCAGGTTTATATTGTAGTATTTATTAATTTTTTTTTTTGTGTGGTTTCAGGAAATATGCCACGTTTATTTCCTAATAAAGGCACAAGTGAGTATCATAAAGTGAAAAAAATAATGGAACTTATAGATTCTCTGTGCATAGAGATCATTACATATGGATGCTATTTCTTTCCTGAACACACTAAGAATATGAAACTTACAACATGCGAACAAAAAATCCGGATGAGTAAGTATGTATATGTGTTTTTTCTTTTATTATATTATTATTATCATTATCCCTTGTATTCCCTTTTGTGTACAAACTGCCAATGAATTTTATTAATCTCTTTTAAAGGACAGATATGTAAATGAATTTTGTATTACATTGTAATAAGCTCATATTTGCATGAATAATCTTGATTATCTGTACCAGATTTCAGAATATATTTATTTATTATTAAAAATATATAAATAAAATATAAATAATTTTGATTAAACATACAATAAAATAATTAAAATATACTGATTTAAATGTATTAAAAATATAATGAAGTAAAATCATAAAATCTAAATACACAGGAGCTTTTGACATCTATGTTGCCTTAATTGGCTAAATAACATATGCATTGGAGGCAGTGAGTATAAATACATGAGGGGAAAAAAAAAAAAAAAAAAAAAAACTTAGAAGTGTCAGATTGAATAAAAGTGAAGAGAGGAAGGGAGGAAACAAAAGACTTATGAAATAATTCTCAACTGTCCCAAGATTAATGTAATCTCAATCAAATTTCCTGAAATTTGATTGAGATTACAAATGAGATTGAGATTCAAAGATTGGATGCATTCACATACCATCATTTTTGTTCAGAGTATGTCTAGTGCTGCATATGTGGGCAGATTCAAACTAGCAGTGTATCTGGAAGTCTTGCGCACTATCAATAATTTTAACATTTGCTAGGAGATAATGTTTTTCCTGCCAGTAGTGCATGGCTATCTCAGCTTTTATTGTTACGTTTTTAACACTTTTAACTTAGTATATTTTGAACATTTTACAGCAATATTTTATTGCATGTTTAATCAAAGTTAGATTTTATTTGTATATTTTTAATAATATATAGATATATTCTGAAATCTGGTCAGAGTAATCAGAATTATTCATCAATCCAGTTTCCTAACTTCAAGGAATTTTCAGTCCGACTCATTATTTACCATCCTCTCGCCTGGGATAGTTTTCCTTATCGTTAACCTATAAGTGGATATCCTCTTCCTTCCCCCGCAAAGAACACCAAATTTAATATAATCTATATTGTTCTTAAATTGGTGGTCTTTTAGAGCAACATCAATGACAATTTTAGTGTTCTTCAAATATCATTTTTACATTCAATCTGCATCACTGATTTTGTTATAATTGGAGGAATATGATTGTAAAGAGATCAAATAACATTGCCCATTGGTGTCCCCACCTTTAGTGCAAAAGCGTAACTGGCTTAGTTATGCTTTCTGTAATTTAGTGAATCATTTGCAGCATGGTCATTCACCATTTTCTGCGGCCAAAAGTGATTAGAAAAGTTTAAAAATGCCATGTATAGTTATACCAAAACACTGTTTTTAATCAGATTGAAATAACATATCACTGCTTAATGGTTTTCTATACAGTCAGGAAATTGTACAAATTATTCTTGGTAAACTGATACTGTGTGCTATCCTGTATTAATGAACTATATGTTGTGTACCCCGGTAATGGGGCGCTTCAATAGTAGCACAAGAAAATTAAACTATTTATATTTTTTTATTTTGCAGTTACAGGATATATACAAAATTAATTAAATGTTTTGTTTCTACATAGTGAAGTTTTGCTTCATTCTGATTACACCAGTCAGCATCAACTTTCTCCCTGAAATAATTTTGACAGATTTTTGTAGGAAATAAGTTCAAAAACTCAGATATATGCTTAAAAGTTCTCATCACCCTCAGTTTTCAAATATCATAGGTTAATGACTGAAAACCAAGACCTGTAGTTGGTTTAATCATCTTTTCCATCTATTTATTTTTTAAAATTTTTTTAAAATTCAACAATATTCTTGAATTTTCCTGAACATTTGAAAATATTGTTGAATGTGGAAGAAAGGTCTGGATGTTTCTGGAAGGTTCTAGAAATTTTCGACAGAGTTCTCTAAAAACACTGTGAGCCTTCTAGAAACATTTTTAATTATACTTAGCTGCTTTATTGACTTAATTGTTAGATTAAATTATTTTCTATAAGTAGCTTATAGACCTAGTCAAGCTCCATGGTTTATTTTGAATTTAGATAGCGTGATTTGGAAAGTAAATAATACCTCGTGTCCATAGATTAACTGTTCATAACTTGCCGCCATTGTTATACAATGCAATGTTTGCTAGGTTAAGGTTTAACGGAGGAGAATGTCTTATAATGGGGGATTTTAATTTCCCTGATATTGACTGGAATTGGTGGGTTGGTCACTCACACACTAGCAAGGCTTTTGTGGATTTATTGGATGATTGTTTTCTACAGCAGCATGTTCGGGAGGCAACTAGAGGGAGTAATACTCTTGATCTGATTATCATTAATGATTTTTCATGCATCAAGAATCTGCAGATAAAGGAACCACTAGGTGGCAGTGATCACAGTGTGCTGAAGTGGGATTTACTCAAAGAGGTAATTACCATCAAGGATAAAGGGAAAAGATTTTGCTTTCGTAAAGGTGACTACGGTGGTCTGAGACAGTATTTAAATTCTATACTGTGGAACCAACTGATGATGTTACCAAATTCAAAATGGGAAGCATTCAAAGAATTAATCTTGAAAGCCACTAGAATTTTCATACCAACAAAGAAATATTGTTCAAGATTTAGGCCTAAATGGATGTCAGATGAACTAATTAGACATCTGACAGAGAAGAAAAATGCATGGATACATATAAATTAACATGGTACACAGAAGCCTATGATAGATATAAGCGGCCGACCGGGCTAGCCGAGTGGGTAAAGTACCTGCCCGGCAACCCAAAGGTCGCGGGTTCGATTCCCGCCTCGGGCTTGGATCAAAGTACTGCAAAAACCTTGGGAGGTGCAATATGGCCATAGAAGCCGATGCGCCAACAACTACCAAATCAAAAATCGATAGATATAAGCTGATCTGTAACCAAGTTACAAAGGCAGATTACGAGAAATTTTTGGCAAAGGATGTAAATAAAAACAGCGAAGAGTTCTTTACTTATGTAAACTCTAGAAGGAAGGGGGTGAATCAGATTGGTCCACTTGATATCGATGGTTCAACTGTTGATGATCCTGCTCAGGTAGCTAACAAACTAAATGAATATTTTGCATCGACATTCACACATGAAGAGTTATTTAGGGAGGGGAATGCCAGAGGTGTATTCAACTCTGGCAGTAAGCTAGATAATCTTGCAATAACTAAGAGTAAAGTGGAGGAGAAATTGTTGAAGATAAATACAAGAAAGGCACCTGGGGTGGATGGAATCTATCCAGTTATATTAAAGGAGACGGCAAAGGAAGTAAGCAAACCCTTAGCCATAATTATGAGAGCTTCCTTGGACTCAGGGGAGGTACCCACAGACTGGAGATGTGCAAATGTGATCCCAATTCACAAAGGAGGACCAAAGGCTGACACAAGTAATTATAGAACAGGTATTTTGAACGAACAGAGGGGTGAAGTGGAAGTGGGTTTTTTTTTTTTTTTTTGGCTGATGCTGCATAAGCTTGCTTTCTTGCATCAAATGCCTCTACTAATGCTAATGCTAATGCTAGACCTGTGAGTTTAACTTCTGTTCCAGGAAAATTAATGGAGGTACTGGTTAAAGAAGCACTGCAGGATCATCCAGACAAGACTTCAGTTATAACTCGGACACTGCATAGTTTTGCAAAGGGAAAGTCTTGCCTGACCAATTTGATTGGATACAATGATGTTGTCACAAAGGAACTGGATGCAAAGAATAACTTTGATATCATATATTTGGATCTTAGAAAAGCCTTTGATACTGTTGCACATGGAAGACTGCTGCCCAAATTGGAACAGTATGGCATTGGAGGCAAATTTCTGTTATGGATAAAGGGATGGTTGAGTGGGAGAAGACAGAGAGTGGTAATCAGTGGACACTGCTCTTCGGGGACTAATGTTATTAGTGGAGCCCACAGGGTTCAGTGTTGGGTCCATTGTTTTTTTTTTTCTGTATTTATAAATGATATTGATGATGGTATATCTGGCTTAATGGCCAGGTTTGCAGATGATACGAAGGTTGGCAGTGTTGTTAATGACACTAATGACAGTACACTGCTGCAACAGGATCTAGAAAAGTTGAGCAGATGGGCTGAGAGGTGGCAAATGAAGTTTAACATTAACAAATGTAAAGTACTACTACATATGGGAAGGAGTAATCCCAGAGTACCGTATCAACTCTGTGGTACCACACTGACAGTGGTAGAGAATGAAAAGGACCTGGGGGTTATTGTGCAGGCAGATATGAAGGTTTCTGAGCAGTGCAGACGGTCTGCAAGAGTAGCTCATGGTGTCTTGTCAATGATATACAGGAATTTTTCTAGCAGGGATAAGTAGGTGATTATCCCCTTGTATAAGATAATGGTCAGACCACATCTTGAGTACTGTATACAGGTCTGGAGGCCTCATTTTAAGAAGGATGTAGAGCTGTTGGAACGAGTACAGAGAAGGGCAACAAGATTAGTGAATGGAACAAAGGGTTGCTCTTACAAAAAAGGCTTAAATTTTACAAATTACAGTGTCTGGAGACTAGGCACCTCTGAGGTTATCTGATTGAGGTGTATAAAGCCTTGAATGGTCTGAGCATGTTCAATGCTGATGGGATTTTTCCTCTTGCTCAGAATAATTGCCTGAGAGGACATAAATTCAAATTGAGGAAAGCCGGTTGTAGGATAGATGTGTGGAAGTTTGCCTTTAGCTAGCGGGTGGTTGATTGCTGGAATAAATTTCCATCTGTCGTAGAAGTTGATAGCTTTAATAGATTCAAGGCAGAACCTGACAAACATTTGGAGCGAGTAGATGGGTGAAATAAGTGTTTTTTTTTTTTTTTTTGGCTGATGCTATATAAGCTTGCTTTCTTGCATCATGTGCCTTTGCTAATGCTTTTGAGGGTTACACATACACTAATGAGCCAAAGCATTGTGACCAGCAAGTCATTTTGCAAATCGAAGCAGCTGCAGGTGAACTACGGCGTGGGTTGGGACATGGTATAAAAAACACCTGATACTGAGCTCCGTTAATCAGGGCTATTTTTGTTCTTCAGATGGGAAAGGCAGTGGACTTAAGTGAGTTTGACAAAGGCCAAATTGTAATGGCCAGACGACTGGGTCAGAGCATAACCGAAACAGCACAGCTGGTGGGATGCTCACAATCAGCCGTGGTTAGTACCTACCGAAAGTGGTCTGAGGAGGGGAAACCTACAAACTGCCGGTGAGGTGTTGGACGATCACGGCTCATCAATGCTCAAGGTGAGCGAAGGCTCTCTCGGATGGTACATAGCAACAGAAGGGCGACTGTTGCACAACTCACCAGAAATTGGAATGCTGGTGACGACAGTAATGTGTCACAACACACAGTACATCGAACCCTGCTGAAAATGGGGCTGCATTGCCACAGGCCATTCCGAGGGCCCATGCTAACCACGGTTCACCAGCAACAGCACCTACAATGGGCATGTGAGCATCAAAACTGGACCCTGAGTGATTGGAAGAAGGTCATCTGGTCTGACAATCACGTTTCCTGTTGCACCATGTGGACGACTGGGTATGTGTGCATTGTTTACCTGGGGAAGTGATGGCGCTTGGATGCAACATGGGACGAAAACAAGCTGATGGCGATGTTCTGCTGGGATACTCTGGGTCCAGTCATCCATGTGACGGGCACCTCTGATGTCTACCACCTACCTAAACATCATTGCTGACCAGGTACACCCTTTCACGGCAACGGTCTTCCCCTCTGGCGGTGCCATCTTTCAGCAGGATAATGCGCCATGCCACACCACCTGGATTGTTCGAGACTGGTTCACGGAAAATGAGGAAGACTTCCAGGTATGGTGCTGGCCTCCAAATTCCCCAGACATCAATCCCATCAAGCATCTGTGGTTTGTGTTGGAACTGCAACTCTGATCTGAGGCATCTCAACCACAGACCTTACAGGAGTTAAAGGATCTGCTGGTTACATGTTGGTACCAGATACCACAAAACACATTTAGAAATATTGTAGCATCCATGCCTTGGCAGGTACGAGCTGTTTTGGCTGCACATGGAGGACCAACATCATATTAGGTAGGTGGTCATAATGTTTTGTCTCATCGGTGTATAGCCAAAGTATTCGGGAGTAATTCATTATATTTATTTAATAATATAGTAGCACTGATCCCTATAATCTCCTGAGAACTATAGTTGAATTGAACCAAAATGTTTACTTGTGCTAACTGATTGGTCCAGTAGGTAATGTACTTACCAAAAAAATAAAAGTCAGAGATTTGAATGCTGCCTTTGGTATGGATGTTGTGATTGACCAATATTTTTTAATATGAGGTATAAATAGTGTGATATGATTTCAACAATTGAAGCAATTTAAAAAATAATGATACAAAGGTTGGAAGGGTTGTTAATGACAGTAATGACAGTGTGCTACTGCAACAAAATCTATATAATTTGGGCAGATGGGCTAAGAAGTGGCAACTAAAGTTTAACCTTGAAAAATGCAAAGTACTGCATATGGGTAGAAGTAACCCCAGAGAAACGTACCAACTGTGTGGTACTACACTTAAGGTGGTAGAAAATGAAAAAGACCTGGGAGTAATTGTGCATTCTGATATGAAGTTTCTGAGCAATGCAGACATGGGGTTTTGTCAATGATATATAGGAATTTTGCTAGTAGGGAAAAGGAGGTGATTGTCCCTCTGTATAAGGCAATGGTCAGGCCACGCCTTGAGTACTGCGTACAGGTCTGGAGGCCTCATTTTAGGAAGGATGTAGATTTACTTGAGTGTGTACAGAGAAGGGCAACAAGATTGGTGAGGGAAATGAAGGGATCCTCTTACCAAGAGAGGCTTAAGTTCTGCAAATTGCAGTGGCTGGAGACTAGGCACCTGCGCGGTGATCTGATTGAGGTGTATAAGGCCTTGAATGGGTTGAGCACGCTGAATTCTGATGGGATCCTTCCACTTGTTCAGATTACGAACCTAAGGGGGCATAAATTCAAATTAAGAAAGGACAAATGTAGAATAGATGTGCGGAAATTTGCCTTTAGCCATTGGGTGGTTAATTGCTGGAACAAACTTCCATCTGTCGTGGAAGTTGATAGGTTGAATAAATTTAAGGAGGAACTGGACAGGCATTTGGAGGGAATGGTGTGATTTTTTTTTTTTTTTTTTTTTTTTGGCTGATGCTGCATAAGCTTGCTTTCTTGCATCACATGCCACTACTACATACTATTGTACTATTAAGTGCCACACTGTCAACTAGTATTGAATTTCTTTCAAAATGAGTGATTCTGTATGTTGCAAATACATAGTAGCAGTGATATACACACTAGGAAATATATAAAACAGAAAGAAATTGGTGTTTGAAAATTATTAATGGAACATAATGCTTAAATGTTTTTTTTTTTTTTCTTGAGACTACCCAGCCTATTTTATTAAAAAAGTTCTAGATTTTTGAGATTCTACTGTATTACAGCATAATTTAATATACCAACCACAAGTGGGGTGGGGTGGGGTAGGTATATTAAATGAGTTAAAATGTACATTAAGAGGAGTTAAAATGTATCACTACTGCTGAAATCTGGTCAGCTGATGTGCCCTCTCATATCATGGTGAGAAAACCAAAAAAACTATTCATGAATATACATTCTCTCACATCATGGTGAGAAAACCAAAAAAACTATTCATGAATATACATTCTCTCACATCATGGTGAGAAAACCAAAAAAACTATTCATGAATATACATTCTTTCAAATCACGATGATAAAAAATTTCAGTTGGGTTCCACTAAAAGAAAGTTGCTTTGTATAAAATCAGTATACATGATAACCAAACATTTTTTTTTTTTTAATGCTTGGGATTTTCTGTTTGGGACAAGGTTGGCTAACATATCCTCCCCCTACCCCCAGGAGTAATAAGCAGAAGCCCTCATTGATTCTTCTCATTAATTGAATCATTTCTTTCAATATGTTTTTTTCAGTATCCATCAGATTGAGTCAGCATCTCAATGTTGATATATTCTCAGCAGATTTTCAATAACCGTAGGGAACTGCTGATGTCACTCTGTCTTCCAACGTATAGTGTTTTTTTTTTTTTTAATATACACATAACATATATGTATGTATATGTATCTGACTTTTAATGTAAATACAATTTTATTATTATTTATATACCTTGTGTTATTGTTATCTTCTGTTCCTTTCTGGCCTTTGCCATAACTGGTATTTTATTACCAGTTAATGACCATGTAATCCTTTGGCTTAACAAATAAATTTATTTACCTCTTTACAGTTACAGAATTCTTTTATTCAGAATTGTAAGCTCTAGTAGCATCAGTTAAATTTGCTCTAGTTCACTCCTGCTGAAGTCTTCATTTTAAATCATTAAATGTATTATTTATTATTGGTATGACATTGAATTTAACATTCAATTCAGATTTAAATCTGAAAATTGGGTATTTGTAAAACACTGGCACCTGTTTAAGAAAATCCCATATTCTGAGAGATGAGCCTCATGTTTTTTTTTAATGCTTGGGATCTTCTGTTTGGGACAAAGTTGGCTAACATATCCTCCCCCTTCCCCCAGGGGTAATGCTTATTACTCCTGGGGGAAGGGGGAGTAATAAGAATTCTCTGCGTATTTAAAACTAAAATATTGTGCCACAATATTTTCTGTTCTGCTAGCATTTTTGAATATGAATTTTTGTTTAATAATAAGAGTGAGTAGAGTAGCTTTATGGAGAGACTCTGTGCATATTAAATAGTTATATTGTGTATTGGGAATGACCAATGAAATGTAAGCTACCTCTGACTGACTAATGCAGATTGTCATTTTAAATTTACTAAGTTTGCACCATCTGTATTTGCTTTATGATCCAAGAAAAATATTAATATTAATCTCTTGTTAGTATTTAAAATATCGATATTTTAATTGCTTAATTTAATAAATTATTAATTAATTTAATTATAAATTTAAGTATTAATATTTAAAATATTAATAGGATACTAAAAGGTAGTATTTTATGTTTGATATTTGATATCATGGCACAGTATTTTGCTTTGCTAGCATTCCTGAATATCTATACAAATTTGTGTTTAATAATAACAGTGAGTAGAGTAGCTTTATGGAGAGACTCTGCATAGTAAATAGAGTAATTTAATACAATATTTATAATTTTATTTATTTTAGAAAAATATGCAGTCCACATGGATTTATTAGAAGAATTTTCTTCAAAATATCCTGAGTTTCATGACCATTATATTACAAGACTATCAAAAACTCAGGAAGCTCTTTCTAATGCAACAAGTAATGAAAAAGTGGTGAGAGTTTTAGCCCATTTGGAAAATGTAGTCCATAAGGTGGAACATGAATTTGAATCCCACACAGAAGGTAAGCAATGGTGATTGTATAGAAAGAATTACTAATTAGCATTAGCATTTTAGTAGAGGCATTTGATGCAAGAAAGCAAGCTTATGCAGCATCAGCCAAAAAAAAAAAAAAAAAAACCCCTTCCACTTCACCCCTCTGTTCGTTCAAAATACCTGTCCAGCTGAGCCTTAAACTTATTTAGGCTATCAACCTCCAGCACAAGGGATGGCAGTCTGTTCCACCAACCAACCACCCGCTGGCTAAAGGCAAATTTCCGCACGTCTATCCTACATCTGTCTTTCCTCAATTTGAATTTATGCCCTCTCAGGTGATTTTTCTCAGCTAGAGGAAGAATCCCATCAGCATTGAGCATGCTTAAACCATTCAAGGCTTTATACACCTCTATCAGATCACCTCGCTGGTGCCTAGTCTCCAGACACTGTAATTTGCAAAACTTAGGAGCAGAAGGGTTGTTTAATTCCAGATATAAGCAGTGAATAAGTGTTTGTGTATGTGTGTGCAAATTTGTGAGTGGAAAAGAGTTTATAATTAAGTGCAATTTAAACTTTACGAACAGTCCTATCTAATATTTCATATAGTTATGAGTTATATTTCATCTTTTTTGGTTTTAGTAGTATATCTATAAGCAGAATGATGACATCAGTCATGCTTATTTATTATAACACCAGTCTTCATGTTAGCTTGTATTTCCTTTTCTGTCCAACCATTCTCTAAATTTACTTAATAGACTCAGAACAAACTGCCACCTACAGTTATATGGCAGTTTGTTCCAATAGCTGCAAAGATATCCCATTGTTTAATTCAATCACTTTAAAGCATCATATATCTTGATCAGGTGGATCTCTGTGGATACCCTGATTTACAGACTTTTCAGCATACAGAGTTGGAATCTTTCTTTTTAAAGAGACCTCTTTGTGCCAATAAACTAATTTTGTTACTTTTTTCAATAAATGCACATCCTTCCAGAAATGGGGTCTCCAGCCCATTCAAGTGTGGCTTACTCACCTCTTTGTATGATTGAATAATCACCCACTTTGTCTCTGCAGTCCAAAATTTTCTGTATATCACAGATATAACTATATGAACCATCTTTGTGGCCTGCTGCACTGCAAGTAAACTTGATGTCAGCTTGTGTAATTATCACTAAATCATTTCCATTTTCAGCTGTCATGTGTTGCTTCAAAAGTAATAAGGTAATCTAGAATTACCACTACCCAAATCAGAACCTTGCATTTATGTAAATTGTATTTTTCACACCATCAAAATAATTTATCTAGATTGTTTTGTAGTACCATATCCTGATTACTATCATTAGCCATCCTCTCAACCTTTCTATTGTTGGCAGACTTTGGAAGCATATTTGTTACATCTTCATAAGTTTGTTATGAAGTCCTTATTGTTTCTGATATTTATTATTAGAAATAGTAAGGAACCCAGTACTTACCCACTCAGTGCAATAGTAATTTATTATAAGGGTAAAAGCAGAGGATTTTGTCCTTGCAGAATAACCAGACTATGGCAAAATCAGCCCACTTGACCCCCAAGTGGGATCTGA
This sequence comes from Mastigoproctus giganteus, assembly GCF_048544385.1. Lineage (NCBI taxonomy): Eukaryota > Metazoa > Arthropoda > Arachnida > Uropygi > Thelyphonidae > Mastigoproctus > Mastigoproctus giganteus. The sequence continues at coordinate 23,670,308 of NC_143581.1, read as the reverse complement.
ATAGCAGCTCCATGAGTATTTTAAACTCCAAGTAGCAGCCCTCATGTCATAGTTGGATATCTACGACAAATCTCAGCTACTGCTATGTTGTCATAAAGAAACTGGATGCAAAGAATAAAGCTTTTTCATTATTGTTCCTCCTGAACAATCATGTAAATTGGAGAAGTATGTTACTACTTCTCCATATAAAAGGATGGTTAAGCGTTATGAAACAGAATAGTTATAAATGGCCATTGTTCTTCATGGACTAATGAGTAGTTGCCACATGATTTGATGGTGACCCCTTACCGCTTTCAGTATTTATTAATGCTGCTAATGTAGGTATTTCAAGTTCAATGTAAGAGTTTGCTGACGATGCAGAGGTAGGCAATTAGAGTTTAACATTGATATATGCAAGGTCCTGCATTTGACAGATATTTATTTAAAGTATACCCAGTAAAATAAAATAAAATAAAATATTTCCAGAAGCTTTCGGAACTCGTGTCCCTTTCTCAACTGACAGAATTTTTAAATACATTACAAGCAAACTGTGGCACGTTACTCATTCGTCATTGTTGTAGCACGGACGTGTGCTGCCTTGCGCCAGTGATCATCCATCAATAAAACGGTTGTCTCCAGGATTGGATGTATACGCATGCCTTTCTGGCGATTTAATGCCTTAGGGTTGTTCATTATGTTTAGTGACTCTAGCCATAGGCGGTGGCGAAAGTGTCGCGCGTGGTCCACTATCTCAAAGTCGCGCTTGGGGTCAAGATCGTGGTTGGTAGCCCAAAAATGTTCTGCAAGCGCGGACTGGTCAGTTTCGGCAAGCCGGATTGCTCTGTCGTGTTCCGTGAGGCGATCCTGGAGACGTCTCGATGTCTCACCTACGTAGCAACTGTTACAGGCCCTACAGGTGATACGGTACACTACATTGCTGCGTAAGACAGGTGTGACAGGGGTCTTCACACTGGAGACAAGTGAACGTAGGTTCCTACCTGGTAATTGTACACATTTTATGTTGTAACTTCTCAGGATCTTCGAGATACGTCCTGACACTCCTGGATAGTACGGAATGTGGGCGGATGATATGCCGACTTGCTTCGGAGGTCTTGGGTTGGAAGTAAGCTCTTGTGCCTGTAACAAGCATCTGTTTAGTACATGGGATGGATAACCGCATCTGGTTAAGTCCGCCTTCACACGGGAGATCTCGTTACGTCTAATTGTGTCGGTGCTGGAATGGCTCCAGGCCCTGGAGAACAGGGTGCGGGCAGTGCTATTGAGATGGCTTGGAGCGTGGCCGGACCCGTAGTTGGTGAATTGACCGCACCACATGGGTTTGCGGTATACTGAGGTCTCTAGATGTGGGCCTACGCGATGCACTAGCACGTCCAGAAACGGGAGCGAACCGTCCACCTCTGATTCTACGGTAAACTTGATGAAATTGGATAGAGAGTTGAGGTATTCTAGTAGTACCGTTTCAGAACCACGTGGTATTATGGTAAAAATATCGTCGACATATCTACACCACGTTGTAATAGGTGTAGGTGGGTTCTGGTGTATCTGCTTCTCCAGATCTTCCATGGCGATGTTAGCTACTACGGAACTGACAGGGGCACCCATAGCAGTGCCATGTACTTGTTTGTAGAGTGAGTCTTCAAAGGTGAAGATGCTGCTAGAGAGGCATAGGTTGAGGGCGGTACAGATGTCATCAGTGGATAGTGACGTCCTGGATTGGAGGCTTAAGTCGCTCTCAAGGAGCCTTCTGGCGCAGTGCACGGCCTGTTGGACGGGAATCGAGGTGAATAAAGAAACCACGTCAAATGATGCCATGACAGAGTTATCAGGGATTGAAATGTCCTTAATGGTGTTAATGAATTCACTGCTGTTTTTAACGGTGTGAGATGTATTACCTATAAGAGGCGAGAGGAGGCTCGCGATGTGTTTGGACAGTTCATACGTTGGGGCACTGCAGCAAGACACTATAGGTCTGAGAGGAATACCCGGTTTATGGATCTTTGGTAATCCGTAGAATTGTGGTAGTTGACAGCCAGTACCACGCAGAAGATGGTGAGTCGCGGTCGGGATCTTCTTATCTTTAAGCCATGCGTGGACAAGTTTATTAACATTTGCTTCCAGACGTTTCAAGACTTTAACGGGAGGATCAGGTAGAGGTTCATATACGTTAGGATCGAGTAATAGGGCCAAGGCTTTCTCTCGGTAGGCTGATCGGTCCAGCACAACAGTCCGGCGCCCTTTATCCGCAGGAAGTACAACGATGGAGTTGTCTTTTCTTAAAGATGACAGGGCGGCACGTTGGCGGTGGTTGAGGTTTGAGCACGTTTTTCGAGTGTTGCGGAGGACTGCGGCAGTCTTGAATCGGATCTCGTTGGCAGTTTCTTCGGGAAGGTTGGTAATACTGGCTTCTATGCCCATAGCGAGCTGTGTGATGGGAGGTTTCGATGGTATAACGGCGAATTTCATACCGTTTGATAAAACACTCAGCTGCTCGTTGGACAGTTGTTTGTTACTTAGATTCAAGACGAAAGAAGTCGTGTCGTCTGAACGAGTGTTCGTCTTTAAGGAGTTAGTTTCTATGCTCAAGTTTATGAACTTGCGCTGTTGGCGTAAACGGTAGGTATCCGAGGTCTGACTAGCCCGATGGCAGATGGTATGTATAAGGTTTGTAAATACAATAGGCGAGACCTTACCTTGTATATGTTGTAACAGTCTGGACTTGTTGTAGTCAGCGTTCCTGATTTCATGGTGGAGATGGGATATCCATAAATTTAACGTGCGCAGGCTGAAGTTAAAGCAGGCACGATCCATATGAGAGTTGTGGAACGGGGCTTTGTATCGGAACCCTTTAGGTATAATTCGATTGCTTTTGCATCTGTGGGCGAAGCGTAAATGTTGCCTGTAGCGAGCTATTGAGAGGAAGCATTTTTGCAACTGTGCACAATCGTTGTAGGTATTATGGCCATAAAGTGATCGAATAGTGACAAATGGGCCTGGAGTACTGGGGTCCATAGTTTAACAGATATTTATTTAAAGTATACCCAGTAAAATAAAATAAAATAAAATATTTCCAGAAGCTTTCGGAACTCGTGTCCCTTTCTCAACTGACAGAATTTTTAAATACATTACAAGCAAACTGTGGCACGTTACTCATTCGTCATTGTTGTAGCACGGACGTGTGCTGCCTTGCGCCAGTGATCATCCATCAATAAAACGGTTGTCTCCAGGATTGGATGTATACGCATGCCTTTCTGGCGATTTAATGCCTTAGGGTTGTTCATTATGTTTAGTGACTCTAGCCATAGGCGGTGGCGAAAGTGTCGCGCGTGGTCCACTATCTCAAAGTCGCGCTTGGGGTCAAGATCGTGGTTGGTAGCCCAAAAATGTTCTGCAAGCGCGGACTGGTCAGTTTCGGCAAGCCGGATTGCTCTGTCGTGTTCCGTGAGGCGATCCTGGAGACGTCTCGATGTCTCACCTACGTAGCAACTGTTACAGGCCCTACAGGTGATACGGTACACTACATTGCTGCGTAAGACAGGTGTGACAGGGGTCTTCACACTGGAGACAAGTGAACGTAGGTTCCTACCTGGTAATTGTACACATTTTATGTTGTAACTTCTCAGGATCTTCGAGATACGTCCTGACACTCCTGGATAGTACGGAATGTGGGCGGATGATATGCCGACTTGCTTCGGAGGTCTTGGGTTGGAAGTAAGCTCTTGTGCCTGTAACAAGCATCTGTTTAGTACATGGGATGGATAACCGCATCTGGTTAAGTCCGCCTTCACACGGGAGATCTCGTTACGTCTAATTGTGTCGGTGCTGGAATGGCTCCAGGCCCTGGAGAACAGGGTGCGGGCAGTGCTATTGAGATGGCTTGGAGCGTGGCCGGACCCGTAGTTGGTGAATTGACCGCACCACATGGGTTTGCGGTATACTGAGGTCTCTAGATGTGGGCCTACGCGATGCACTAGCACGTCCAGAAACGGGAGCGAACCGTCCACCTCTGATTCTACGGTAAACTTGATGAAATTGGATAGAGAGTTGAGGTATTCTAGTAGTACCGTTTCAGAACCACGTGGTATTATGGTAAAAATATCGTCGACATATCTACACCACGTTGTAATAGGTGTAGGTGGGTTCTGGTGTATCTGCTTCTCCAGATCTTCCATGGCGATGTTAGCTACTACGGAACTGACAGGGGCACCCATAGCAGTGCCATGTACTTGTTTGTAGAGTGAGTCTTCAAAGGTGAAGATGCTGCTAGAGAGGCATAGGTTGAGGGCGGTACAGATGTCATCAGTGGATAGTGACGTCCTGGATTGGAGGCTTAAGTCGCTCTCAAGGAGCCTTCTGGCGCAGTGCACGGCCTGTTGGACGGGAATCGAGGTGAATAAAGAAACCACGTCAAATGATGCCATGACAGAGTTATCAGGGATTGAAATGTCCTTAATGGTGTTAATGAATTCACTGCTGTTTTTAACGGTGTGAGATGTATTACCTATAAGAGGCGAGAGGAGGCTCGCGATGTGTTTGGACAGTTCATACGTTGGGGCACTGCAGCAAGACACTATAGGTCTGAGAGGAATACCCGGTTTATGGATCTTTGGTAATCCGTAGAATTGTGGTAGTTGACAGCCAGTACCACGCAGAAGATGGTGAGTCGCGGTCGGGATCTTCTTATCTTTAAGCCATGCGTGGACAAGTTTATTAACATTTGCTTCCAGACGTTTCAAGACTTTAACGGGAGGATCAGGTAGAGGTTCATATACGTTAGGATCGAGTAATAGGGCCAAGGCTTTCTCTCGGTAGGCTGATCGGTCCAGCACAACAGTCCGGCGCCCTTTATCCGCAGGAAGTACAACGATGGAGTTGTCTTTTCTTAAAGATGACAGGGCGGCACGTTGGCGGTGGTTGAGGTTTGAGCACGTTTTTCGAGTGTTGCGGAGGACTGCGGCAGTCTTGAATCGGATCTCGTTGGCAGTTTCTTCGGGAAGGTTGGTAATACTGGCTTCTATGCCCATAGCGAGCTGTGTGATGGGAGGTTTCGATGGTATAACGGCGAATTTCATACCGTTTGATAAAACACTCAGCTGCTCGTTGGACAGTTGTTTGTTACTTAGATTCAAGACGAAAGAAGTCGTGTCGTCTGAACGAGTGTTCGTCTTTAAGGAGTTAGTTTCTATGCTCAAGTTTATGAACTTGCGCTGTTGGCGTAAACGGTAGGTATCCGAGGTCTGACTAGCCCGATGGCAGATGGTATGTATAAGGTTTGTAAATACAATAGGCGAGACCTTACCTTGTATATGTTGTAACAGTCTGGACTTGTTGTAGTCAGCGTTCCTGATTTCATGGTGGAGATGGGATATCCATAAATTTAACGTGCGCAGGCTGAAGTTAAAGCAGGCACGATCCATATGAGAGTTGTGGAACGGGGCTTTGTATCGGAACCCTTTAGGTATAATTCGATTGCTTTTGCATCTGTGGGCGAAGCGTAAATGTTGCCTGTAGCGAGCTATTGAGAGGAAGCATTTTTGCAACTGTGCACAATCGTTGTAGGTATTATGGCCATAAAGTGATCGAATAGTGACAAATGGGCCTGGAGTACTGGGGTCCATAGTTTAACAGATATTTATTTAAAGTATACCCAGTAAAATAAAATAAAATAAAATATTTCCAGAAGCTTTCGGAACTCGTGTCCCTTTCTCAACTGACAGAATTTTTAAATACATTACAAGCAAACTGTGGCACGTTACTCATTCGTCATTGTTGTAGCACGGACGTGTGCTGCCTTGCGCCAGTGATCATCCATCAATAAAACGGTTGTCTCCAGGATTGGATGTATACGCATGCCTTTCTGGCGATTTAATGCCTTAGGGTTGTTCATTATGTTTAGTGACTCTAGCCATAGGCGGTGGCGAAAGTGTCGCGCGTGGTCCACTATCTCAAAGTCGCGCTTGGGGTCAAGATCGTGGTTGGTAGCCCAAAAATGTTCTGCAAGCGCGGACTGGTCAGTTTCGGCAAGCCGGATTGCTCTGTCGTGTTCCGTGAGGCGATCCTGGAGACGTCTCGATGTCTCACCTACGTAGCAACTGTTACAGGCCCTACAGGTGATACGGTACACTACATTGCTGCGTAAGACAGGTGTGACAGGGGTCTTCACACTGGAGACAAGTGAACGTAGGTTCCTACCTGGTAATTGTACACATTTTATGTTGTAACTTCTCAGGATCTTCGAGATACGTCCTGACACTCCTGGATAGTACGGAATGTGGGCGGATGATATGCCGACTTGCTTCGGAGGTCTTGGGTTGGAAGTAAGCTCTTGTGCCTGTAACAAGCATCTGTTTAGTACATGGGATGGATAACCGCATCTGGTTAAGTCCGCCTTCACACGGGAGATCTCGTTACGTCTAATTGTGTCGGTGCTGGAATGGCTCCAGGCCCTGGAGAACAGGGTGCGGGCAGTGCTATTGAGATGGCTTGGAGCGTGGCCGGACCCGTAGTTGGTGAATTGACCGCACCACATGGGTTTGCGGTATACTGAGGTCTCTAGATGTGGGCCTACGCGATGCACTAGCACGTCCAGAAACGGGAGCGAACCGTCCACCTCTGATTCTACGGTAAACTTGATGAAATTGGATAGAGAGTTGAGGTATTCTAGTAGTACCGTTTCAGAACCACGTGGTATTATGGTAAAAATATCGTCGACATATCTACACCACGTTGTAATAGGTGTAGGTGGGTTCTGGTGTATCTGCTTCTCCAGATCTTCCATGGCGATGTTAGCTACTACGGAACTGACAGGGGCACCCATAGCAGTGCCATGTACTTGTTTGTAGAGTGAGTCTTCAAAGGTGAAGATGCTGCTAGAGAGGGCATAGGTTGAGGGCGGTACAGATGTCATCAGTGGATAGTGACGTCCTGGATTGGAGGCTTAAGTCGCTCTCAAGGAGCCTTCTGGCGCAGTGCACGGCCTGTTGGACGGGAATCGAGGTGAATAAAGAAACCACGTCAAATGATGCCATGACAGAGTTATCAGGGATTGAAATGTCCTTAATGGTGTTAATGAATTCACTGCTGTTTTTAACGGTGTGAGATGTATTACCTATAAGAGGCGAGAGGAGGCTCGCGATGTGTTTGGACAGTTCATACGTTGGGGCACTGCAGCAAGACACTATAGGTCTGAGAGGAATACCCGGTTTATGGATCTTTGGTAATCCGTAGAATTGTGGTAGTTGACAGCCAGTACCACGCAGAAGATGGTGAGTCGCGGTCGGGATCTTCTTATCTTTAAGCCATGCGTGGACAAGTTTATTAACATTTGCTTCCAGACGTTTCAAGACTTTAACGGGAGGATCAGGTAGAGGTTCATATACGTTAGGATCGAGTAATAGGGCCAAGGCTTTCTCTCGGTAGGCTGATCGGTCCAGCACAACAGTCCGGCGCCCTTTAGCCGGACTGTTGTGCTGGACCGATCAGCCTACCGAGAGAAAGCCTTGGCCCTATTACTCGATCCTAACGTATATGAACCTCTACCTGATCCTCCCGTTAAAGTCTTGAAACGTCTGGAAGCAAATGTTAATAAACTTGTCCACGCATGGCTTAAAGATAAGAAGATCCCGACCGCGACTCACCATCTTCTGCGTGGTACTGGCTGTCAACTACCACAATTCTACGGATTACCAAAGATCCATAAACCGGGTATTCCTCTCAGACCTATAGTGTCTTGCTGCAGTGCCCCAACGTATGAACTGTCCAAACACATCGCGAGCCTCCTCTCGCCTCTTATAGGTAATACATCTCACACCGTTAAAAACAGCAGTGAATTCATTAACACCATTAAGGACATTTCAATCCCTGATAACTCTGTCATGGCATCATTTGACGTGGTTTCTTTATTCACCTCGATTCCCGTCCAACAGGCCGTGCACTGCGCCAGAAGGCTCCTTGAGAGCGACTTAAGCCTCCAATCCAGGACGTCACTATCCACTGATGACATCTGTACCGCCCTCAACCTATGCCTCTCTAGCAGCATCTTCACCTTTGAAGACTCACTCTACAAACAAGTACATGGCACTGCTATGGGTGCCCCTGTCAGTTCCGTAGTAGCTAACATCGCCATGGAAGATCTGGAGAAGCAGATACACCAGAACCCACCTACACCTATTACAACGTGGTGTAGATATGTCGACGATATTTTTACCATAATACCACGTGGTTCTGAAACGGTACTACTAGAATACCTCAACTCTCTATCCAATTTCATCAAGTTTACCGTAGAATCAGAGGTGGACGGTTCGCTCCCGTTTCTGGACGTGCTAGTGCATCGCGTAGGCCCACATCTAGAGACCTCAGTATACCGCAAACCCATGTGGTGCGGTCAATTCACCAACTACGGGTCCGGCCACGCTCCAAGCCATCTCAATAGCACTGCCCGCACCCTGTTCTCCAGGGCCTGGAGCCATTCCAGCACCGACACAATTAGACGTAACGAGATCTCCCGTGTGAAGGCGGACTTAACCAGATGCGGTTATCCATCCCATGTACTAAACAGATGCTTGTTACAGGCACAAGAGCTTACTTCCAACCCAAGACCTCCGAAGCAAGTCGGCATATCATCCGCCCACATTCCGTACTATCCAGGAGTGTCAGGACGTATCTCGAAGATCCTGAGAAGTTACAACATAAAATGTGTACAATTACCAGGTAGGAACCTACGTTCACTTGTCTCCAGTGTGAAGACCCCTGTCACACCTGTCTTACGCAGCAATGTAGTGTACCGTATCACCTGTAGGGCCTGTAACAGTTGCTACGTAGGTGAGACATCGAGACGTCTCCAGGATCGCCTCACGGAACACGACAGAGCAATCCGGCTTGCCGAAACTGACCAGTCCGCGCTTGCAGAACATTTTTGGGCTACCAACCACGATCTTGACCCCAAGCGCGACTTTGAGATAGTGGACCACGCGCGACACTTTCGCCACCGCCTATGGCTAGAGTCACTAAACATAATGAACAACCCTAAGGCATTAAATCGCCAGAAAGGCATGCGTATACATCCAATCCTGGAGACAACCGTTTTATTGATGGATGATCACTGGCGCAAGGCAGCACACGTCCGTGCTACAACAATGACGAATGAGTAACGTGCCACAGTTTGCTTGTAATGTATTTAAAAATTCTGTCAGTTGAGAAAGGGACACGAGTTCCGAAAGCTTCTGGAAATATTTTATTTTATTTTATTTTACTGGGTATACTTTAAATAAATATCTGTTAAACTATGGACCCCAGTACTCCAGGCCCATTTGTCACTATTCGATCACTTTATGGCCATAATACCTACAACGATTGTGCACAGTTGCAAAAATGCTTCCTCTCAATAGCTCGCTACAGGCAACATTTACGCTTCGCCCACAGATGCAAAAGCAATCGAATTATACCTAAAGGGTTCCGATACAAAGCCCCGTTCCACAACTCTCATATGGATCGTGCCTGCTTTAACTTCAGCCTGCGCACGTTAAATTTATGGATATCCCATCTCCACCATGAAATCAGGAACGCTGACTACAACAAGTCCAGACTGTTACAACATATACAAGGTAAGGTCTCGCCTATTGTATTTACAAACCTTATACATACCATCTGCCATCGGGCTAGTCAGACCTCGGATACCTACCGTTTACGCCAACAGCGCAAGTTCATAAACTTGAGCATAGAAACTAACTCCTTAAAGACGAACACTCGTTCAGACGACACGACTTCTTTCGTCTTGAATCTAAGTAACAAACAACTGTCCAACGAGCAGCTGAGTGTTTTATCAAACGGTATGAAATTCGCCGTTATACCATCGAAACCTCCCATCACACAGCTCGCTATGGGCATAGAAGCCAGTATTACCAACCTTCCCGAAGAAACTGCCAACGAGATCCGATTCAAGACTGCCGCAGTCCTCCGCAACACTCGAAAAACGTGCTCAAACCTCAACCACCGCCAACGTGCCGCCCTGTCATCTTTAAGAAAAGACAACTCCATCGTTGTACTTCCTGCGGATAAAGGGCGCCGGACTGTTGTGCTGGACCGATCAGCCTACCGAGAGAAAGCCTTGGCCCTATTACTCGATCCTAACGTATATGAACCTCTACCTGATCCTCCCGTTAAAGTCTTGAAACGTCTGGAAGCAAATGTTAATAAACTTGTCCACGCATGGCTTAAAGATAAGAAGATCCCGACCGCGACTCACCATCTTCTGCGTGGTACTGGCTGTCAACTACCACAATTCTACGGATTACCAAAGATCCATAAACCGGGTATTCCTCTCAGACCTATAGTGTCTTGCTGCAGTGCCCCAACGTATGAACTGTCCAAACACATCGCGAGCCTCCTCTCGCCTCTTATAGGTAATACATCTCACACCGTTAAAAACAGCAGTGAATTCATTAACACCATTAAGGACATTTCAATCCCTGATAACTCTGTCATGGCATCATTTGACGTGGTTTCTTTATTCACCTCGATTCCCGTCCAACAGGCCGTGCACTGCGCCAGAAGGCTCCTTGAGAGCGACTTAAGCCTCCAATCCAGGACGTCACTATCCACTGATGACATCTGTACCGCCCTCAACCTATGCCTCTCTAGCAGCATCTTCACCTTTGAAGACTCACTCTACAAACAAGTACATGGCACTGCTATGGGTGCCCCTGTCAGTTCCGTAGTAGCTAACATCGCCATGGAAGATCTGGAGAAGCAGATACACCAGAACCCACCTACACCTATTACAACGTGGTGTAGATATGTCGACGATATTTTTACCATAATACCACGTGGTTCTGAAACGGTACTACTAGAATACCTCAACTCTCTATCCAATTTCATCAAGTTTACCGTAGAATCAGAGGTGGACGGTTCGCTCCCGTTTCTGGACGTGCTAGTGCATCGCGTAGGCCCACATCTAGAGACCTCAGTATACCGCAAACCCATGTGGTGCGGTCAATTCACCAACTACGGGTCCGGCCACGCTCCAAGCCATCTCAATAGCACTGCCCGCACCCTGTTCTCCAGGGCCTGGAGCCATTCCAGCACCGACACAATTAGACGTAACGAGATCTCCCGTGTGAAGGCGGACTTAACCAGATGCGGTTATCCATCCCATGTACTAAACAGATGCTTGTTACAGGCACAAGAGCTTACTTCCAACCCAAGACCTCCGAAGCAAGTCGGCATATCATCCGCCCACATTCCGTACTATCCAGGAGTGTCAGGACGTATCTCGAAGATCCTGAGAAGTTACAACATAAAATGTGTACAATTACCAGGTAGGAACCTACGTTCACTTGTCTCCAGTGTGAAGACCCCTGTCACACCTGTCTTACGCAGCAATGTAGTGTACCGTATCACCTGTAGGGCCTGTAACAGTTGCTACGTAGGTGAGACATCGAGACGTCTCCAGGATCGCCTCACGGAACACGACAGAGCAATCCGGCTTGCCGAAACTGACCAGTCCGCGCTTGCAGAACATTTTTGGGCTACCAACCACGATCTTGACCCCAAGCGCGACTTTGAGATAGTGGACCACGCGCGACACTTTCGCCACCGCCTATGGCTAGAGTCACTAAACATAATGAACAACCCTAAGGCATTAAATCGCCAGAAAGGCATGCGTATACATCCAATCCTGGAGACAACCGTTTTATTGATGGATGATCACTGGCGCAAGGCAGCACACGTCCGTGCTACAACAATGACGAATGAGTAACGTGCCACAGTTTGCTTGTAATGTATTTAAAAATTCTGTCAGTTGAGAAAGGGACACGAGTTCCGAAAGCTTCTGGAAATATTTTATTTTATTTTATTTTACTGGGTATACTTTAAATAAATATCTGTTAAACTATGGACCCCAGTACTCCAGGCCCATTTGTCACTATTCGATCACTTTATGGCCATAATACCTACAACGATTGTGCACAGTTGCAAAAATGCTTCCTCTCAATAGCTCGCTACAGGCAACATTTACGCTTCGCCCACAGATGCAAAAGCAATCGAATTATACCTAAAGGGTTCCGATACAAAGCCCCGTTCCACAACTCTCATATGGATCGTGCCTGCTTTAACTTCAGCCTGCGCACGTTAAATTTATGGATATCCCATCTCCACCATGAAATCAGGAACGCTGACTACAACAAGTCCAGACTGTTACAACATATACAAGGTAAGGTCTCGCCTATTGTATTTACAAACCTTATACATACCATCTGCCATCGGGCTAGTCAGACCTCGGATACCTACCGTTTACGCCAACAGCGCAAGTTCATAAACTTGAGCATAGAAACTAACTCCTTAAAGACGAACACTCGTTCAGACGACACGACTTCTTTCGTCTTGAATCTAAGTAACAAACAACTGTCCAACGAGCAGCTGAGTGTTTTATCAAACGGTATGAAATTCGCCGTTATACCATCGAAACCTCCCATCACACAGCTCGCTATGGGCATAGAAGCCAGTATTACCAACCTTCCCGAAGAAACTGCCAACGAGATCCGATTCAAGACTGCCGCAGTCCTCCGCAACACTCGAAAAACGTGCTCAAACCTCAACCACCGCCAACGTGCCGCCCTGTCATCTTTAAGAAAAGACAACTCCATCGTTGTACTTCCTGCGGATAAAGGGCGCCGGACTGTTGTGCTGGACCGATCAGCCTACCGAGAGAAAGCCTTGGCCCTATTACTCGATCCTAACGTATATGAACCTCTACCTGATCCTCCCGTTAAAGTCTTGAAACGTCTGGAAGCAAATGTTAATAAACTTGTCCACGCATGGCTTAAAGATAAGAAGATCCCGACCGCGACTCACCATCTTCTGCGTGGTACTGGCTGTCAACTACCACAATTCTACGGATTACCAAAGATCCATAAACCGGGTATTCCTCTCAGACCTATAGTGTCTTGCTGCAGTGCCCCAACGTATGAACTGTCCAAACACATCGCGAGCCTCCTCTCGCCTCTTATAGGTAATACATCTCACACCGTTAAAAACAGCAGTGAATTCATTAACACCATTAAGGACATTTCAATCCCTGATAACTCTGTCATGGCATCATTTGACGTGGTTTCTTTATTCACCTCGATTCCCGTCCAACAGGCCGTGCACTGCGCCAGAAGGCTCCTTGAGAGCGACTTAAGCCTCCAATCCAGGACGTCACTATCCACTGATGACATCTGTACCGCCCTCAACCTATGCCTCTCTAGCAGCATCTTCACCTTTGAAGACTCACTCTACAAACAAGTACATGGCACTGCTATGGGTGCCCCTGTCAGTTCCGTAGTAGCTAACATCGCCATGGAAGATCTGGAGAAGCAGATACACCAGAACCCACCTACACCTATTACAACGTGGTGTAGATATGTCGACGATATTTTTACCATAATACCACGTGGTTCTGAAACGGTACTACTAGAATACCTCAACTCTCTATCCAATTTCATCAAGTTTACCGTAGAATCAGAGGTGGACGGTTCGCTCCCGTTTCTGGACGTGCTAGTGCATCGCGTAGGCCCACATCTAGAGACCTCAGTATACCGCAAACCCATGTGGTGCGGTCAATTCACCAACTACGGGTCCGGCCACGCTCCAAGCCATCTCAATAGCACTGCCCGCACCCTGTTCTCCAGGGCCTGGAGCCATTCCAGCACCGACACAATTAGACGTAACGAGATCTCCCGTGTGAAGGCGGACTTAACCAGATGCGGTTATCCATCCCATGTACTAAACAGATGCTTGTTACAGGCACAAGAGCTTACTTCCAACCCAAGACCTCCGAAGCAAGTCGGCATATCATCCGCCCACATTCCGTACTATCCAGGAGTGTCAGGACGTATCTCGAAGATCCTGAGAAGTTACAACATAAAATGTGTACAATTACCAGGTAGGAACCTACGTTCACTTGTCTCCAGTGTGAAGACCCCTGTCACACCTGTCTTACGCAGCAATGTAGTGTACCGTATCACCTGTAGGGCCTGTAACAGTTGCTACGTAGGTGAGACATCGAGACGTCTCCAGGATCGCCTCACGGAACACGACAGAGCAATCCGGCTTGCCGAAACTGACCAGTCCGCGCTTGCAGAACATTTTTGGGCTACCAACCACGATCTTGACCCCAAGCGCGACTTTGAGATAGTGGACCACGCGCGACACTTTCGCCACCGCCTATGGCTAGAGTCACTAAACATAATGAACAACCCTAAGGCATTAAATCGCCAGAAAGGCATGCGTATACATCCAATCCTGGAGACAACCGTTTTATTGATGGATGATCACTGGCGCAAGGCAGCACACGTCCGTGCTACAACAATGACGAATGAGTAACGTGCCACAGTTTGCTTGTAATGTATTTAAAAATTCTGTCAGTTGAGAAAGGGACACGAGTTCCGAAAGCTTCTGGAAATATTTTATTTTATTTTATTTTACTGGGTATACTTTAAATAAATATCTGTTAAACTATGGACCCCAGTACTCCAGGCCCATTTGTCACTGTCCTGCATTTGGTTAGTAGCAATCCCAGAATAGTATATGTACATTTGGATGGTTCCAAACTTAAGGTAGCAGAGATTGAAAAAGATCTAGGAGTAATTGTTCAGTCTGAAATTAATCTGAAATTAAGTTTTTGAGAATGCAGATAGGCTATTAAAACAGCACGAGCACAAGGTGTTGTGAATACACAAGAAACAGGATAATCACCTGTTTGTTCAAGCAGGAAAAAATAGGTGATTATCCCATTATATAAAGCAGTGGTTAGGCCACAACTTAAATAGTGTATATAGATTTGGAAACATCATTTTAGGAAGGATGTAGATCAGTTGGAATGGTTTCAGAGAAGAGCAACAGGCTTAGCCAAAGGCACAAATAGGTATTATTACCAAGAAAAACTGGGATTCTATAAATTGTAGTGCATGGTGATCTAATTGAAGTTATAAACTTTAATTGGGTTGAGTAAACTAAATGCTGATGACATCTTTATGCTTTCTCATATGACACATATACACATGCAAAGGGACATCATTTTAAGAAAAGGATGGTTGCAGAATAGATGTATGAAAATTTGCCTTCAGCCAGAGTGATGCATACTTTTGTCAATACTGTATAGCTCTTGTAGGATTTACATCTTTGTTTTATTGGACAGACAATGAAATACACTGTCTTACGAAAGGCACTGATATCTCAAATTGTGAGCCTACCATGAAAAGTTTCCCTATGTCATGCTACTAAGTAGCACTTTTCTAAAGAGAGAATTACTATTTGAAAAGCTACTGACACTGAGGGAGGGTAAGACCCCGTAGATGGGATGGTATGGATTCATTAATATTGAAAATGGTAACATGTTAGTGTATAGCACCCCTAGTAATACAAATGATCCTTAGAAAACAAGGTTATTCCTCATGGGCTAGAGAAGTCCTAATGTTTGCTTAATTCATAGGGATGACCTAAAAAGGTGATGGGAAATTATAGACTGATGAGTTTAAGGTGGCCAAGATCATGGAGTCTGTGATTTAAGGATTCAATAAAGGACCACCTTGACAAGAATTGAATCATAAAGGGATTACAGCATTGGTTTTTGGAAGGAAGAGCTTGCCTGACAAGTCTAGTAAACTGCTATATTGAAGTCATAAAACAGTTGGAATCTAAAAATAGCTGTAATGCTATATTACTAGACTTTCTGTGATGCACTGAGAGGTTATTGCATAAACTGGAGCAAAGTGAGATACAGGGAAGATATTTAAGTGGATTGGGGCCTGGCTAAAATATAAAGGCAGAGAGTGGTCATAAATGGCATTCATAAGAGTGGATTGGTATAGCAAGGGGAGTCCTCAGAGACCAGTGCTGGTGCAAAAATAATAAATAAATTTAGTGGGAAAGCTTTAAATTTGAAGGTGGGGAAGATGTAAACTACTACTTTAAAATGATCTAAACCTTTTACAAGCAGGGGCATATTCACGGGTGGACAGAAGGGTCATATGCCCTCCCTAACCAAAAATTTGAAATTAAAGAAAAAGAAGACAGGGGACATTCTAAATAAAAAAAAACTCAAAACCCTGGTCACCATGCCCCCATCCCCTTTACAATGATACTTGGACCTAGTCGCCATGCCCTCTTACGATGACACACCTGGATGTGCCGCTGTTTACAAGTATTGTTAGAAGAATATCACCAAAGGTTTAATGCTTGTGAATGTAAGGTGTTACACCTGAGTAATAGAAACCCTGGTGTAACTTCACATTGATATCCTACCAATGATTTTTTACACTTTTACAAGTGGATATTAGGATTTCCTTATTCTTGTGTAAAAAGACAATGATGAAACCCCACTTGGAATAGTGTATTTGAGCCTGGAGGAAAGGTATAGAAGTTTTAGAGTGGGTTCAAAGAGAAGCAACCATATTAGTAATAGTAAGGAGCACTAATTGTTCTGTCCTTATAAGTAATGGCTTAGAAAGTATTTAGAAAGTGAGGGAGGTAAATTTTTTTTGTAGTAGAGACAAGACCCAGGGGATACAAATATAAAATTATAAGGAGCAACAGAAGGCTAATTAGGTTAAGTTATGAAATTTACCTACAGACAGCATGTCTCAAAGAACTTGAACTTCCAGGTTATTGGAATAAGTTTCCTAACCAAGTTTTTTGTGAGATGCAAAAAATTCCACTTACTTGCATTTTTTTAAATTTTTTTTATGAAAACCCCAAACACAAGAGGTATTAGAACCTATAGTACTTAGTACTGTGCATGGGTTGGAGGTTGAGAAAACGAAAGAAGATATTTGTTGACATTAGACTTGAATTTCTGTAGACTAATTTTCAGGAAATACGTGCAAAGAAAGGTTGTTCCAGAAAACGGCAGTTGAATGAATAAATGAGGAAGATGAAAAGTTAGTTCTGTGAGTTTGAAGTTGGACAATAAATGGATGTTGGCTGGTGGCAGTACGTGTTCGGTGTTTTGAAAGAGAGAGAGTGGGAATTATAGAAGCCAATTCAGAAGTGTTTGTAGAAAAGACATGCAGCAGAAACAGAACATCTATGAGACAGAGAGTGGAGAGACTTAGAGATGAGTCATTAATTAACCTAACTGCCCTCTTCTGAATGGAATCTAGAAGCCTGAGAGAGGGGTTTTGTGGGCACTGCCCCAGATGTGGGAACAATATTCCATGGTAGGTCGGATTTGCAATTTGTACAGAGTGAACAGCTGTTTGAAAAAAAAGTAACGCCAAGAGCAAAAGAGAAAACCAAGTTTTTTATATGTAGAGGAAGCAATATTTGTAATGTGTTTGTACCAAGAGAGATTAGAAGTCAGGGTAATCCCCAAAAGAGATATATCATCATACCTAGAAATTGGAGTGTCACCAAAGATAAGCATAGGAGCAGAAGAATCCTTTTTGCGAGATAGAAGACAGGACTGAGTTTTAGAAGGATTGAAATCAACTAAGTTTTCTTTGCTCCACTGGAGATCGGCATTTAAGGAATTGGTAGTGGATATTCGAGAAGTTGAAGCTGATTGAGCAGGACGAGGTTTCTCAAACTGGAAAGTGGGATGCAATATCCTATTATCAGCAAAACTATGGATATGATTTCCGGTCAATGGAAGAAGGTCATTAATATACAAGAGGAAAAGAGTGGGAGAAAGAACTGAACCTTGGGGGACACCAGCATTAGTAGAGAAGTTAGAGGACAAAGAGCCATCTACCATCACCTGCAGTGAGCGGTGAGAGAGAAAACTGAATACCCAATTACAAAAAACAAATGGCAAACCATAAAATGGAAGCTTATTCAAAAGACCTTTATGCCAAACACGATCGAAAGCCTTTGAGATGTCAAGAGCAACTGCTTGTGTTTCACCGAACTTTTCCATTGAATTTGTCTGTAAATTTCTTTTTAATACTAATTTAACTTTCTAATACTCTAATACTTCTCTTACACATTGCACTGTTTTATCATTCATACAGGGGTAATCTGGACAGATATAGTATCTACAAGATATTATACTATTGTATAATAGATATTATATTATATCTTGCAGGTAAAGCTTCCTTTCAAACTGCTTACACCATTTGTAAATTGACTTATGTTGTGATGGGTTCTTTTTGTAGCATGTACAAGAGTTGCATTGCAGAATTTGTGTCACTGAATTTGTATTGGGATTAAAAGGAAGTACAATTTGCAAACGGAATGACACAAAATGCTTTTTAACAGTGGGTGTGATTTTTTTTTAAATCAGTTTATGTATCATTTGCTATTTCAAAATTTACTGTGATATGCATAGTTAAGTTTTCATGAATATCTGAAAGTTTATTTTCTTTAATCATTTTGTATATAAAAAAATTATTTTAAGTATATATTACAATTTGAGTAATAAAGAATTTATACTTAATTCCTGAGTAATTGAAATAAGTAAAAAGTATTAAAACATACCTTTTAAAGTGTAATTTATTTTTGCTTTCAGAAGAAAAGGATTGGTGGCTCTGTGATAAACAATTCACAATTGCTGATGTTTATCTTAGTCTGCTTCTAGAAAGAATTACTATTCTAGGACTTTGGGAACGTTGTGCATATTCATGTCCACATACAGCACGATACTTTAAAAAAGTTCAAAAATTGGAATCCTTTAAGAAAACTATGAACTACAACTCCAGATTTTTACCAAACATATGCCGTCTCGGTATGAAGAAGAAGCTGGCAGTTGTTGCAAGTGGTGCAACTGTAGTAATAGGTTTAGGAATTATTGCAAGTATAGTATATCGACGGCTGAAGATAGGATGAAATAACAAGATGGGACAATGGACTATTTTAGCTATCTCTCAGTGGTTTAAAGTACGGGGTATTCACAAATTTGCCTTTGTTTTCAGGCTAATAGAAAATGAATTTAAAAAAAAAAAAAAAATTTGCTGCATAAGAAAATTCTCTCAAAGTTTTATTGGAATGCCTTTTATTTTTAAGGTATTCTGCAAAAAAAAAAAAAAAAATGGAAGAAGGCTAAAGGTTCTCATGCTTCTTGTTTTTTCATATGAGACCAATTTCCACATTTTGTGAATGAATAATGTACTTAAAGTTTGAATTTGGGCTGTGCAGACTCCTTCCCCTACTCCTTGCCATGAAGTTCAGGGAGGTTATAAAACTTATATTTATGAACAACATAGTATAAGTTTTTCTTCCCAAATTTTATACATTAAAAATAAAGTATACTTAGGAAAAAACTTGTCAACTTTGTTACAGGCAGCAAATCACATTATTATATCCTACTTGAATTTTTATTATATCGTGAAGTTGTAAAGGTAATTTGTGAATACCCTGTATTTTGATAGTTCCTTTTTAAAACAGTTCAAGTACAAAGTTGCAAATATGGTAAACGACAATGGTCTTATAAAACTCGTATTTTATAGGACAAAAAAGAAAAAAAAAATCAGCATACACGTTGTTTTTTTATTGTTAATATTACAATTTTTGTATTATTTGATAATTTTAGTTGATTATTTTTTGTAAATCTTAATGAAATTATAAAAGTTTTGTTAAGGCAATTAGTATTAAAGTGGGAGTGCTTCAATAAATTCTTGAAAAGAAAAAATTCATCACAACATTTTTAAAATTGTTGCATGATACCTTGTTACATTGTTTCTCACTGACAACTGCTGCTTTCTATATTATATCCAAAGTTCTCTATACCGAAATACATAATTTTACATGCAAAGTTAATTCTCACTAAAAACTTTAAAAAATTTCGTTGCACTTATATATGGAAAAGTCTTAAAATAATGTAATAGAAAATAAAAGGTTTATAGCTATAATTCTGTTTTTACAGGAATGCATGCAATTTTTTTAACTTTTTTATATATATCATAGGCATAAACCCATTGATCATATACAAATAAACTAGACAAAATTATGTTAACTTTCATTAAAAAAATTATAATGAAAAAGATTTAATTGGACAAAAATGCATTATTTCCAAGCTAATTGCAAACTGAAATTTTCACTTTAAAATCTGCTGATAAAAAAAAAAAAAAAAAAAAAAAGTTGTTTTTAAACCATTCTCTTACATTACCTTGGCCACCTCCACAAGTTGCTTTGACATTATTTTTTGAAGAAGAGGTTCTCAGTTCTCAAAAGATAAATTTTTTTACCTTTCTCCTAAAGGCAGTTCAGCCATGAAGTAGTATGTTTTATTTTTATTTCTGAAAACTTTAGTTATTCAGTACTGTATTTGAAAAATAAAGTAACAGTATTTTCATCTAGCTGAATTTTCATTAATTAAATACTGAGTTTGCAGAAACCTTTTTGAATCTTAAAAATATTACTGCATTTTAATCTTGATATTGTTAAGTGTGTATATGTGATGTTTTATGTTGTATTATATTTTGCTCACTTTTGGTAAATATGCCAACAAAATGAGATCACACCACAAGAAATGTTCATTTATATCTGTGTGCTGGAGAGAGCATGCACAAAACAGTTCTGCCTCTAATGGATTATCAGTTAGAGTATGGCTTATCTGTTCTCTTTAAATAATAAAAGAAAATTTAAATACCTATATATGAATAAATGCTTCATTTATGCAGGTGAATTCTGAATATGTATAAGTAAGACCTGCAAAGTAAGGTACAAACAAGCATGGCAGGAGACAACTGAAAGCATAATTTCTTACCATAGTAGGGAAGTAACAGCTCATATGATAATGGACAGCAGAAAGCTCCATATGTATTTTTGTGCATATGACTTAAGTACTCAGCAGTGATGTAAACATGAACAAATGTTGAGGTGTAAAGTGCCATATAGTACAAGCAAAAGAGCCAAATCTACAAAATTTAGTGATGCTATTCACTGAAAGAGACCAGGACTGCTGTGCAGAGGTATGATCTTGCACCATGAAGGTGCCACATCAAGCAGCCACATGTAACCCAGCAGCGTTTCAAGTGGTATGAATGAGTTTAAGCTTTTGGTGCATCCACTTCAACCCAGATCTTGCCCCCCCTTTAGATCACTGAAACAATACCTGTTGGGGAAGAAATTTGTACCTGATGGTGTACAAACAGTAATCTCTGTTGCAATTGCATGACCATGATTTTTTCAATTGGGTGGTTGTGACACTTGATCCACTTTCCAATTGTGGATCAAGTGTGTAAACATTGGTGGTGATGATATATAGAAAAATAATGAAGTGATGCCATACCTCTACTCTTTTCATACTGTTGTATCCTATGTCAATAAATTGTCATAGCAATCTTTTGTTCCTTAGTTTTGTTTCTTTTGTACTGTTTCCAGCTGTATAGTATTCTGTATAATTAAGAAAAATGTCATTTATAAATTTTGAAATGAAGAAAAATTGTACTTGTAAACTAGAATAGAATAGATAGGCTATATTGTGCCTCCTGCTTTTATTGTTCTTGGACTGTAAATTTAAGTTTGCCTTGAAAAGAAAAGTCCTTTCATATTGTCTTATTACACACAGAACCACTTCATCTTTTCAGCAAATTGCTTAGTACTGCTACTACTTTAAAATTAACAGTACCTCTCAAAATGAATTTTGCTATTCAAAGGAAGGTGTAACTGCTCTAGCAGTTAATTTGATGGTACTGTAATTTTTTCTTAAATGTAGGTGGACAACAGTGCAAACTTGGCAAAACAGTTGAGAAATGAAGGCTAAGAAAAAGAAATGGTAAAAGTTTTATTTGAAGAAAAAAAAAAAAAAAAGCTTCAATCTGTTCTACAGGGTGTCCCAAAAATATTGGTACAAACGTTTAGGGGAGGTAGGTAACATCTAAAGGAATGTGAATCGCATAGGAACCCATAACCGGAAATGTCATGGGAAAGTAGTAGCAGAGGCACAAGAAGCAGAAATGACACAAGACAGTAATTAGTGGCAAACATTTATTTGACATAATATTAACAATGGAGTACGAGATGGATGCATTTCATGATGTTACAACAGATGCTCGAAGGTTCCACCATGAGACGCGATGCATGCGTGACACCAACGCAGCATGGATTGCCGGACACAGTCGAACACACCTGGAGTTTCTTTGACAGTAGCAGCAGCGCAGACGAGTCTCGCCACAAGATCCATTTCCGTCTCCACAGGCGATTCACATGATAGATTTGAGGGCCCCCCACAGAAAGAAATCAAGGCTCGATAAATCAGGTGAGCATGGGGGCCAGGCAATGGGTCCACCACAGCCAATCCATCGACACCCAAAATGCCTGTTCAAATGGTCACGAACACACCTTCCATAATGGGCAGGTGCCCCGTCATGTTGAAGCCAAGGCGCCTCCGTAGCCAGGAGTGGCAGTGCATAACACACGCTTCTTAATTAGACCAGGGTTCGAGCCCATGACCTTTAAATACGGAGGATGCGGAAAGGTCAGGGAATGACCACCACATATCCCCGGAGCAATATGGCCTTAGTTGCTAATGCTCCTAAAAACCTTTTAATAAAATAAATAAATGTTGAAACCAAATGTTGCGTCTCACATTTGCTGGAACATCGTCAAGTAACCCTGGTAGAACTTGTTCAAGAAAGATCCGATATTTAGCAGAGTTCATGCGGGATGGTAATAGGTATGGACCGACTAAGCAGTCACTGACCATACCTGCCCACACATTTATTGCGAAGCGATGTTGTGCCACATGGGGGCACACACCGTGTGGGGCCCTCTGCTAATCCATACACTAGGTGGTGCATGTCTGCCAGCTCACAGTTCGTATATCGATGCATGCTCTTCGTGCGGTGACTACTGCTTGAATGAGTAAACCAGAAATTTTCCCTCTCGCGAACTGATGAACAGCGCCATCTACTGACTTACGGTGACATTTCCGGTTATGGGTTCCTATGCGATTCACATTCCTTTAGATGTTACCTACCTCCCCTAAACGTTTGTACCAATATTTTTGAGACACCCTGTATAAATGCGTTATTCACCTTGGCCTTTAACTTCATTTACCACGTGGTATCCCTACACCTACTTTTGCACCAGTTAGTGCTAACTTAGCAATAAAAACATTGGTATATAGCTGTCCTCTAACAAAATGGCAGTACTATTAAAACAGTTTTCAGAATGATGATGATCTTCTTTTACATATATAGTAAAATATCTTTTAGGAAGTGCTGTTTATTTGAAGGTAGGCTATACTGAGACAAATTGCTAAAAAGGTAGTTGTTTCTGTGTGTACAAAAGGATTTGTATTTTCAATGAAAACTTAAATTTGCAAACTAGGAATAGTGAATAGGATAGTGTCGTTCATTTATTCTGTAAGTACAATCTCATCTGGTCTGTTTCTGAAAAAAAAAAAAAAAAAAACCAACCTATATTATGAAACAAGCTATATATGTTTGGTTATTGATATCACAGTGTGTGAATAACCAAATGTACAATGTACCACACAGTCTTTAGTGAATTATAAATAAAATTTTTTTTTTTTTTTTTCCTTTTTCCGAGAAAACTGCTAATAAAATTTATCATAATGCAATACACAGTTAAATTCTGTTATAATGATTTTGGAAATTAGGAAAACTTGGCTCTAGCATTAAAATTAAGTCAGCTAAAAAAGCTCCATATAAATTGTTCCATTTTACCTTGCTTACGGAATATCATTTCAAAATTGCTTACCTCTGCTAATCTTTCCAGTGCACTGACTAGTAATTTATATTCTGTCAAATATTCAATTGTGTTTAGTGGCATTGTATTTTGAATAGGGATCTACTGTATAGTATGCATTTTAATTTTTTTTTTTTTTTAATGGTGACCCCAAACTTGACAAAAGTCATTAATATACTACAAATTCAAATAGTAATAGAGGCACATGATTCAAGAAAGCAAGCGTATGAGCTCATCAGCCAAAAAAAAAAAAATTAATTCACACAACCATTCCCTCTAAATGTTTGTCCAGTTCCTCCTTGAATTAATTTAAGCTATCAACTTCCACAACAGATGGAAATTTGTTCCAGCAATTAACCACCTGCTGGCTAAAGGAAAATTTCCGCATACCTATTCTACAAATGTCTTTCCTCAATTTGAATTTATGCCCCCTTAGGTTTGTAATCTGAGCATATGGAAGAATCCCATCAGATCATACTGTAAACAATGCACTGTTTCTCACAATAAGACAGGTAACCAATTATCATCATTAAGCAGTTCATGGTTGGATATTCATTTATTATTAAAAAGTAGACATGGACTTTTCCATGTATTACTGATTTTGTGAAATCATTATTATAGTATGTTTCTAGCTGATTGGTAATACCACTTTGTTTTGGCAGTTTCCCAGGTAGTGTCAATAATTTGCTTTCACTTTTTAGTTCTTTTCTTGCATTATACACAAGAGTTCTTGATATGCTGGTAAATATGGCAGTTATTTCACCAATTATATGAACTTGCTTCTCAGGATAGAGTTCTAATTTTCTATAAATATTCAGTACAATTTTCTTCAGACACAACTGGGTAACTGCTTATTCTGAAATATATGGAAATGTATTTCAAATATGTTTTTATTCAGTAAGAACAGGACACCATTATATTGTAACTTCTCTTTGAACTAAAAATGAATCACTGATAGAAGCATAAGAATGTTGGGGTTAATGGTTATAATGCCAAGAATATTGCATTTCCCTCAGTGACACAATTACAGAGTTTGACTGTATCAAGACAGTAATGTTTCTACATGAGGCTTTAGTGCTAGTTCCTATATTGTTTAACTAATATTTGTGCCATAAACCTCCATAAGGAATACTTGTCTCTAAAATCAGGCACCTTTTGTTAACCAAAATAGTATATTGAGGTCCAAGAAAAATGTAGCATGTTTTACTGTTTTTGCAAATGGAATTTTATAGTTATCCATAATCTGCAATAATTGCATTTTTCAATTATTGAAGGCTTTTTATTTTGTTATATGTACTTTCCTTATAATAAACTTCATACTTGCCAGATTTTCCAATAATCCTGGGATATTTCTGGAAGTCATGTCTCATTTGTGGTGTTATTGAAAATTGACTTTTCTTCTGGATTTCAGTTAAGTTTTCATCATTAAAAAAAAGGAAAAAAAACAAAAAAAAACCCTTGTTTGTTTTTCATATATGGACCTTCCAAAAATGGGCTCAAAGCTGCCATTAGGTGAGTGTGCCCCTGAGAAGAACATCTATACTTGAGCATAGTTGTGATATTAATAGAACATGTACATCTTTTCTGTGATTAATTTGTACCATTGTGTTGTTTTTCTGGTTTTTCAAAAATGTTTTAGGTTTATTCTTTTAATAATTTACCCTTGAAAAAAAATATTGCAAACATAAAGCTCACCCGAGGACTGATTGATTTTCTGTAAGCACTGGTGTCAGATATCTATCTACTTCAAAATAAAAGAAAAAGCTTCATTTTATACATGTAAAAAGTTATTTATTTTATGTTCGGATGCTCTTTGCCACTCAAGGGATCCTAGAAGTGGTTCTTTATCGTGTGTATGGAAAAGTAAAGTTGACATTGCATAGGTGAGGGAACATACTTCATATTTTGCATGCTTTGACAGACATGTTTGTTTCTTACATGTTTATGTTGAATTTATTTTAAAAATAAAGATTTATTTAAAATTTTTTTTTTTTTATAATTTCAGTCTTTATCTTTGTAAGTTGCAGTAATTAATCTTGACCTTTTTGTGCATCATATATATATATTTGTAATGCATTTTTTCCCTTAATGAAAATAAGGCTCCCATAATATAAATTTTCAATAAATATTACTATGTATTTGAACAAAACAAAAAGCATAAAATAATAATGTACATGTATAACATATTTGTATAAATGAAAATAATTTTAAGCAATTTATTGATTTCATAATGAAGTGTAATTTTTCCATTACATTAACTACTTATTAATTTGGAAGAAACATTCCAAAATGCCATTCTAGTGTGTTCCACTAGAAAGACAGACCAATGATTACTAAAGTTTCTGGATTTGAATTTCTGAAAGAAGGCAGGTATTAAATTTAAATGGTGTTACTGATATTTTTATTTTTGATTATTTTAATAAATATCTTTCTTAACACTTAATTTAATAAACAGATACTTATATAACAGTTTACAATTTAGCATTTGTAGTTAATAAATAAGACAGAAGCTGCTGTGCTGAAAACAAAATTATATCTGTTGTAAAACTGCCGGAAAAGTATATTTCTTAAAATGTATTCTAGCCTTGTTAACAGCAGGTTATATACACCAAATGGCCAACTTATTAGGTCCCTTTAGCCCCAAGAACAGCTTCCATTCTCATGGCATGAACTTGATGAGATGCCAAAAGTGCACAACAAGGATGCTGGTCCATGATTACTTGATTTTTTCCTACAGTTGTGAATTGGATGGTTTTGGATTTCGACTCTGAAGAGCTCATTCCACTTCATCTCACAAGTGCTCAACTGGATTAAGATATGATGATTAAGGTGTGGGGATATCACTGTAGTAGGCTGAATCCACTTGCACATTCCTAGAACCAGTTCCATACAATTTTGGCCTGATATGGCATATTATCCTGTTGGAAACACTCCCCACACTACTACACTGCCACCATCAGTCTGCATTGTTGACACCTAGCAGGATGAGTGCATGGATTCATCAGGCCAGGCAATATTTTTCCAAGCCTCCAGTGTTCATGTTTCTGAACCCACTGTAATTGTACCTTCTTGTTTTCTACTGACAGGGATGGAACCTGGTTCAGTTGTCAGCTACACATCTGTGAAAAGTTATGAGTTGTGTATTCTGAAATGCTTCTTTGGTTACCACTACTGTACTAAGTTATTTGACTGACTAATCCTTTCAGTTATCTTGTTAGCCCCATCTCATATTAATTAGGAGTCGTTTCCAACTACAGAATTGCCATTGGCTGGATGTTATTAGGCTAATCTGGATCATTGAAATTCCTAAGACATGACAGTGTGCTTGGTGCTCAACCATTCAACATTCAGTCACTTAAATCTTTTCTGCTCTGTCCATTCTCACACTGAATGGCAACCATGTGTATCTGCCTACTAGTTTTATATTGCCTGGTACAAAGAAGTGGTGCTATTACTGAAGGAATATTCCATTTCATGAAAAAGAGTAGGTGTACCTAAGAAAGTAGCCATTCAGTGTATGTTTCTTTAAATGTGCCCTTATAACAGCTGATTATAAGGGCTGTTATATATTTAAATGTAATGGTATTGGAAAAAAAAAAACGGACTAATAACAGATATTTTTTTTGGCACAATGCAACAAATGAGAAAAAAATTTTTCTAAATTGTGCAGGGTTTAAAAATGTGTTTAAAATCTTAGGATTATGTCACACAGGTTACTCAACTTATAGTATCAAAATATTCCTTTTAATTTCAAAATTAAAAAATTGACAAATCCTTGAAATAAACTGAAATATATCCAATTAAGTTGAAATATGCATATAGATTCAGTTGATAATGGCTCTTACTATAAAATGATGCATTTCGATAATTTATCTTTCTTTCATAAATTTTATCATATAGAGTAATAATTGACTATTTCATTGGCCTAGTAAGCTTATAATTCTTGTTTCTTTCTAGATTAATATTTTGAAGAAATAGTTTTATTACTTTAATTACTACTTAAAAGTGGCTCTTAATTTTCCTTTGATATAAGTTATACACTTTTATTTTTGACAATTTTATATTTTGATGATCTTTGCATTACCTTCTTCAAAGACAAAACTCTAATCCAAAAATTACTCCAACAATGAAAGAAGTGCACTGTTTCATGAAAAAATGGCATTTCATTAAAGTATAAGATTTAAAAGTTATTAATTTTTAGTGTAATAACACTAAAAATTAATATTGTTAATAAATCTGAAAAATGTTAAAAGTAAATAATCTTATTTGCACTTACATTTCCCCTCTCAGTAACCTCATTTTTTCTTTCAGTTTCGGTACCATTCAGTAATTCAATATTACATTTCCTGGTTAATGGAGCTTCAGAATCAGCAACAAAACTGAGTTAATCATAGAAACTGCACCTAGGCATATATAGGTGATAAGAATTTAACTATATCCTTGAGTGATTACAAGTCATGATCACTTAATAAAGCCATGTGTTCACTGTTTCAATGATACAGTACAGTTAAATGATTCAAGCTATGCCACTCGTCCATATCATTGATCCCGGCATCTTGCAGCACCATTTTATGCAATTCTGTGTGAGAGGAGAGGTATGCTGACTGAAATATTGGCTCTGACTCAGCTATCAAGATTACACAAGTATAGCATCATTATGATGGAGATTCGTGAATCATGCAATTTTACCTGGTACTCTTAAGGAGTGTAATTTTTCTATAATTTCCACATTTGCCATTGTTTTCCTTATATGTATTATGTATACACACACAAGTACCATTTTATTTATATATGCCCACCTATAGTGAGTAGGTGTCTTTCACTCTCAGAACACCAGGATTTGTCAGTCATATTATTATTATTAAAAGGTGCTAAATACATTTAAAAGCAAATGTCACATACAACTGTTGTTTTTTTTTTTTCCTTCAAATAAAATCAGTATTAGTTTGTTTGTTTCAGAAGTACACTGATGACATTTTTAGACTAAACTGAAGACAAGGAACAATTTTCCCACTGAGAAAAAAGCAGCTGATCTCCTTGTGAAATGATAATGTTTATCCTGTCCTTCAAGTGTACCTGAAATATATTACTTCTGATAAGGTCACTAAAGGGTAGATGTAGTTAACACAGATACGAAACTTGGCATTAGCATTAGTAGAGGCATATGATGCAAGACAGCAAGCTTATATAGCGTCAGCCAAAAAAAAAAAGACCCTTACCATTTCACCCATCCATTCACTAATTTATTTAAGCTGTCAACTTCCACAACAACAGATGGAAGTTTGTTCCAGAAATCAACCACCTGCTGGCTAAAGGCAAGTTTCCACTCATCTATTCTACAACTGTCTTTCCTCAATTTGAATTTAGGTCCCCTCAGGCAATTAATCTGGGTAGGAAGAAGAATCCCATCAGCATTGAGCTTGCTCAAACCATTCAAGGCCTTATACATCTCAGCTTGGCTGATAAACACATTTTGTTTCTGTTTCATTCTTGGTGATATTAAGGCCAAGAAGCAAACTATTTTTCAACCTAAATTTATCCTTTACTCACATTCCTTTCAAGTTGTTGTTATAGTTTTAGAGACATCAGTGACTTAGACCATATTTTTCTGTGTGTATTATGTCTGTAAAAGTGGGTGTTCATGGGCAGATTTGCATCTGTGCAGGCTGTAAAATCCAGAATAACTTACAGAGGGGAGACCCCCATTCCATCCACCTGTGATTAGCTAACTACAGTTGCAATTAAAGAAGGGGATTTCTCCAGTCTGCTAAGGCACTTGAAGCCCTGGACCTCTCCAAATGGCAACAGCAAGAAATCATTATACTGTCACAGAGGACCCTCTTCTATGTATACCACCATATTGGGTAACAGTATTTATTTGTTAAAAGGAATAATGTTATAGTTATGGAAAAAAATTTCCATCTACCAATTTTTGAAACATAAAGAATTAAAAATATTTTCATATTAACTATATATCTGAAGCTGCCTAACCATCTAAAATATACTGTTTACACCATGTTTACCTCATATGAAATATCAATAGAATTCTTGTGGGTGATATTAAAACATTTCTAACTTAACAGCTTTAAGTTATGTATTATGCTTTCTCCACATAAAAAAAAAAAAAAAAAAAGGAACTAAAGTTTGGATTAAATATGAGGTAAATGTTTAAAGAAATTTTTTCCATTTTATAGAATGTCAAACTGCCCTTTGACATACACTGTGCTGTCACTTTATTAGGTACACCCCTGCTGTACACACAAATGGTTTGTCCCACAATGTTGCAAGTCACATGACCTCAGTTGTGGATATAAATGCAGCAGAACAACCTTTCTAGTATCAGTTAAGCATACAAACCGTAGCAATAATGGGGTAAAGCAGTGATCTAATGGATTTCGAATGCGACATGGTAGTAGGTGGAAGACGTGCTGGACAAAGCATCTCTGAAACAGCAGTTCTCCTAAACTTTTCACGCATCACAGTTTCAAGGGCGTATTAAGAATGGTGCAACGAACAGAAAACATCCTCTCGATGGTATTCCTTTGGAAGAAAATTGCTTATTGATGAGAGCGGTCAGAGGAGGATGGCTAGAATTGTGCAAGCAATCAGACAGGCCACAATGTCGCACATCACGCCAGAATACAACCTTGGTGTGCAGAACAAAATATCGCAACGGACCACTAGTCGCACTTTGTTGTGAATGGGCTACAACAGCCGACGGCCACATCGTGTACCTTTGTTATCAATGAAGAACAAGAGAGCGTGCCTCCTGTGGGCACAGCAACACCAAAACTGGACTATCGAGGATTGGAAAACAGTTGCTTTGTCTGACAAGTCAAAGTTCCTGGTGCATCATGTTGATGGAAGGCTCAGAATTTGGTGAAAACAACATGGATCCATGGACCCATCGTGTCTGACGACTACTGTGCAAGATGGTGTGGGCAGTGTTGTGGTGTGGGGAATGTCTTCTTGGCACACATTGGGTCCATTGATACCCATAGATTCACGTCTGAATGCCACATCGTACCTAAACATAATTGCTTACCAAGTGCATCCGTTCGTGTTGACAGTTTATCTTCAGTCAGATGGTTATTCCCAGCAGGATAATGTGCTGATGCAGAAAGCCCGAATCACTATTGAACATCTTTGGGATGAGCTGGAAAGGGCTGTTTGCTGCAGGCCTACACCTCTGTTGAATCTCAAGGAACTGTGTGACACACAGTTCTTGCACAATGTTTTCAGCATACTGTTCAATTCAGGCTGTTTTGAAGGCTAAAAACACGCTACTAGGTAGGTGTACCTAATAAAGTGGCAGCACAGTGTATATGTGCTCTTGTGTGTTTGAAACTGAAACCTGTGTGTTTGAAACCAGAAACTGAAAAGGGGATTTATTAATAAGCATTATTGAACTGAAGTGTTCAACCCAAATGTAAGACAAAGTTTAAAATTATGATCCAAAATGTGTGCTCTTATAAAAGTCACATGTAATTAAAAGCTTTAAAGGGTCCCTGAACTATTAGAAATATATAAACTGTATATTGTTGGTTGTGTGATAATATCTGTTGTTGTATATGTATTTTAGTGAATTAAATTTATACTATTTTAGGTATCTAAGTTTTTATTATTTATTATTTTTTTTAAATTGAGGTGTATGCATTAATTAGTTTTCACTTACTGATGCACCTTACACTAATTACCTTGTGCTGTTTAGACGGCTCACATTTGCAAACAATTTCTTGAATAAATTTATATATAACAGGAATAGGCAGAAGAGTATATATGCTATGAAGTACAGTAATATTATGTATTCCGCATACGATAACAATTAGCATAAAAACAATGCACATGTAATGATATTAAGCACCACTTTAATTTTTAAATATTTTTAATATGATTTGTAAGAATAAAAGATAACAACATTACAATCAGCATAGTGATCAAATCAGCTGGTTAAAGCATGTTACATACTAATTTGCTATCTTAAGGTAATTTCGATTCCCCGCATAAATCGATATATGGTGGAAACTGTTTAATGTGAAACCATGAGGACAGAAATATTTTTTCGTGTTAAAAGAAGTAAACAAAAAAACTCACCAATGTTTTTGATGTCGTAATAATCAAAAGAGTTAAGATAGAAAGTTTAAACAAGTTAACATTTTATGCACTATATAACACTACACAAGGGGCATTTTACAAACAATTTATTAACACTTAACATGTTCAGTGACTTCATCAGATAAAAAAAACACATACAATATGTAAAAATTTTAAAAAAATGTTATTTTTTGTAAAAAAATCTGATTTTTTTTTTTTGCACCATGTTATTTATCATATTATCTACAAATTGTTCAATGTCGTCCATCATTTGGTTCATTTCACCACTCGTATGTACATCTAAATATTTGCGCATACTTTTTTATCAATTTTCACATTTCTGATGTAGTAGGAACTAACAAATTGATGTCATTTTCTACATTATCATCACTATCTTCACCCACGGGATCCACTTCCGTTGGCCAAAATATCACTATCTATTAAAATCGGCGCTGTACACAAATTAGCATCAACTGCAACAAATTCATCCAAAGATACCAAACTTTCTAAAAGAGATGAAGCATGCCCAAACATTTCACTGAATGTCGGTTCAGCTTCTTGATTGTCTCGAGACTCTTAAGTATTAAATCAGTCATTTTGGAAAATCCTGCACGACGAAAACAATTTTCGATAGTCTTTGGTGTTACAAGATTCCAAGCAATGTGCAACGTGCAGTGCATCCATTAAGTTGACAGAGAAATCTTCTTTTGCTTCAATTGCGGCCAAATATTTTCTTAGCAATTGTTTTCGGTGTAATAAAATTTTAAATTCTGTATTATGCCTTGATCACAAGACGGTAAAATGCTTGTAGTTAGTGTTTGAAGGCAAAAATATAAGCTTTATAGCTTTTAATCTCACTTCAGAGTGAGCTGGACAATTATCAACAATCATGGCGACTTTTTGCATAAAAAGCACTTATCTAAATTCAAAAGCCAATCAGCAAATGTTGTCACAGTCATCCACGCCTTCTTGTTTGCTGTGTACTCAACCGGTATTTTTTTTACATTTTTAAAACAGTGTGGATTCGTGCTCTTCCTGATAACGAATAAGGGCAGCTTTTCAGATCTGTCTGAATTGCAAGCCACCATTACCGTTATCCTCTCTTTGGACTTTTTGCCGCCAGAACATTGCTGTCCCTTAAATGATAAAGTTTTATCAGGTAAGCAGCGCTAGAACAACCCTGTTTTGTCGGCCTTAGAGACATCTCTTGTGCTATATTCTTCAAGTGCTGTGGGCAATGTAGACTGCAGCCGATCCGATGTCATACTCAGTGAAATTTGATTTGCTTCATCGCAAACATTTTTAAAAACGATGCCATTTCTTTTCTTGAAACATTCCAACCAGCCTGAATTCACAGTGAATTCAATCCTCATTTGAATTGCAAACACATCCACTTTTTCCATTAATACAGGTCTTGATATTAGCATTAGCATTAGTAGAGGCATTTGATGCAAGAAAGCAAGCTTATGCAGCATCAGCCAAAAAAAAAAAAAAAAAAAAAAAAAAAAAGTAACATAAATAAATAAAAAATAACCACTTCCACTTCACTCCTCTGTTCATTCGAAATACCTGTCCAGCTGAGCCTTAAACTTATTTAGGCTATCAACTTCCACGACAAGGGATGGAAGTCTGTTCCACCTACCAACCACCCGCTGGCTAAAGGCAAATTTCCGCACATCTATCCTACATCTGTCTTTCCTCAATTTGAATTTATGCCCTCTCAGATGATTATTCTGAGCAAGAGGAAGAATCCCATCAGCATTGAGCATGCTCAAACCATTCAAGGCCTTGTACACCTCTATCAGATCACCTCGCTGGTGCCTAGTTTCCAGACACTGTAATTCGCAAAACTTAAGCCTTTCTTCGTAAGAGCACCCCTTTGTCCCATTCACCAATCTTGTTGCCCTTCTCTGTACTCGTTCCAGCAGCTCTACATCCTTCTTGAAATGAGGCCTCCAGGCCTGTATACAGTACTCTAGGTGCGGCCTGACCATTGCCTTATACAAGGGAATAATCACCTCCTTATCCCTGCTAGAAAAATTCCTATATATCATTGACAATACACCATGAGCTACTCTTGCAGCCCGTCTGCACTGCTCAGGGAACTTCATATCTGCCTGCACAACCACCCCCAGGTCCCTTTCATTCTCTACCACTGTCAGTGTAGTACCACAGAGTTGATACGTTGCTCTGGGGTTGCTGTTTCCCATATGTAGTACTTTACATTTGTCAATGTTAAACTTCATTTGCCACCTCGAAGCCCATCTGCTCAACCTTTCCAAATCCTGTTGCAGCAGCATAGTGTCAGTAGTGTCATAGTGTCCTTGACAACCCTGCCAACCTTCGTATCATCTGCAAACTTGGACATTAAGCCTGATATACCATCATCAATATCATTTATAAATACAGAAAACAATAAAGGACCCAATACTGAACCCTGAGGGACTCCACTAATAACATTAGTCCACGATGAGCAGTGTCCATTGATTACCACTCTCTGTCTTCTCCCCCTCAACCACCCCTTTATCCATAGCAGCAATTTGCCTCCAATGCCACACTGCTCCAATTTGTGCAGCAGTCTTCCATGTGCAACAGTATCAGAAGCCTTTCTAAGATCCAAGTATATAATATTGGAGCATTCTAAGACCTAGCTCGTTTGAATCAAACAAGCAATGCAGCCTCCAAATCTTTGTGTTTGGCCATTCTCATCCGTTTCCTATCCGGCTCAAACATTGCAGTAAGTTGGTCTCTATTCTTTATGATTGCCGACAACATAGAGTTAGCGATTCCGACCTTTTTACAAATGTTTGTTTTGAAAGAATCTACTGCTTTAAACAACTCCATTTTAACTTTAAGTAAAATAGCGCTTTGTTTACACCTTGATTTTTCCATTGTACAGTTGAGAGTGATAAATTTACGGATTTTTTACTAAACATGAAATTCATCACTTTATACAGTACGTGTCACTCACTTCAAGACTGTAAATGAAATGTTTTGCCTGCTGACAGGTAATCCCATTTGTTTAAAATGATAAGGGTGGTGTGCAGCATCCTTGTACTATCTACATATTGTTTATTATCAGATGTTGGCCTAGTCAATAGAAAGTTGAGTCATAGTCATAAACAATAAAAATTTAGTGATGTGATGCGGCGGCTGGTATATTTTTTTGTTCTTCTGAGATGCAAAATCTTTTCACGTTAAGCGTTTTTTGTTTCATGTTTAAAGAAAAATGTATGAAATCACATGGCATTTTGTCGGGATCAGAATATTTTTTCTTGTTAACCGATTTTTCATGTTAAATGTTTTCCAGTATATCCATAAAAATGCATTCACCAAAGGGTCTATGAAACAGAAGTGCCTAGGGCCTATAGGGACCTTACTCCATCCTTGACTTTGAACTGAAGCAACCAGGGGCTGAGGGAACAACTCCATTGGGCCCCCCACAAATATTTCTTGATAATTTTTGCTGTTGCCATTATGATTATTATTGGTTACCATCCAAAAATCTTCTGTTTTGAAATTTTATGTACATCCCCTGATGAGGATAAAATAATTTAAAAAGCCTTACAAAAAAAATAGAAGACACGGTTTGAATTGTTATAATGTGACTTATTTGGGAGAGGGCAGAGTTGTACAAACTGTAAAGGTGGAGTACTGACTGTACAAAACAAAGAAAAAATTGGAAAAAGTTTGTGTTCTAATAGAGATTCCAATAAGAGAATTAGGAATATTTTAAGGGATACCTTTTTCTATCAAAACATTTCATCATGTCTTTATGTATTTGGTTGTTTCATAGAGAAGAAGAAGAAAATTAATAGCATACAGAGGGAGTCAGATCATGGTATTAAAACAATATAAAAAGCATTTGCAGATTATATGATAAAATGTAATGCTTTTATGAATGGCTTTAACTGCGAGGACCTCTTCACTTGTGGGCCCTGGAAGAAACTTCAGCTCAGTTCTTTGGTGCCTGGAAACTTAACAGAAGTCAGAATGATGTAGTTACTGTATTCTACTGTAAAGTTTAAAAAAATTGCAGTTTTTTCAGTTTTAATGCAAAAAAGGAGCTAAAGAGTTCTGAAACTTCTGGTAATATATATATAATAAACTTAACTCTAAATTATGTTCATTCAATGCAGGCGGTATGCTTATTTTTTATATATATAAAAAAAATCATCAATTCTTAGCACACAGTTTTACTGTCACTTGACCTTAAACATTAGCTTTCACTTTCAGGAATTGTTACGAGATGAAGCAGAAGATGAGGGAAGGAGAGAATTCCTTATATTCTGGGATATATTCTTGTCATGTGTACACCATATCCAAAAATTTCATTACTTCATATAGCATGTGCCCACCAACTTTTATTACTTCTGAATACACCATGAATTGTCAAAATAATAGAACAAAACTTATCTGCGAAAAGATCTAAACCTCCCAAATACATCCTCATACATTTCAGAAATATACGTGGTCTCAATTCTAACCTCAGTGATGTCCATTTCCACTTAATCTGCCAAACCCCATATACTTTTTTCTGACAGAATCCCAGTTATCGGTTGATTCAACCACTGCTCATCTCAGTTGTCCAAATTATTCGCTGTATGATTCTTTCGCTTCAAAGGTGATACTTGTGCATATGTTCATTCTGATATTCCTTGTCAGAGACTTAGTAATTGGAATCTCCTCTTTTTGACCTTCCCTGCTTAAAATCTCTACCACATTCTGTCAAATTCATCTGTTGCCTCTGTCATTCTCCCAACTCCACTAATCACATGAAAGTCTTTCACTTCCTCTCTTTGAAACTTGACTTTCTCCACTTCAACTTTCCTAATGGTGAGGTAATTTTCCTTGGTAATTTTAATGTTCAAAATTCCAGCTGCCTTCCATTTTCTAGTCACACGGACCCAGCAGGTCTAGTTGCTGAGGCTTTTCCAATTACTAATGACCTTGCACAGATTGTTCATTTACCTACTGAAATATGAGACAATCCTAACTATAGAGCCATCACACTTGATCTTTTTCTCACAAACAACCCTTCTAAGTACACGGTCAAGGTGAGTTGTCCTCTAGGCACCTCAGATCACAACTTGGTGATTGACTCTTCTTCAATGGAGTCTTTCTCTTGTGGCCATTCTCAAGCTCGTGTGGTTTGGCATTACAAGAATGCAAAATCAGATAACTGTTTCAAATCTTCTGATGTATGTCAGTGTTTGTTCAGATCATGTCAATGAAATTATTCTTGTAGGTATGAAATCCTTTATTCCACACTCCACCTTAAAATCTTGTCCTTTATCTAAACCTTGGTTTTCCAATAAACATGCTAAGACTGTTCATGAGAAGAATGTTGCATATTTTAATTGGCTTGTATTCAAATACCCAGGATCATTTTCTGCCTACACCAAAGCTTGCAACAATTGTAAAGCAGTTATTAATCAGTCCAAACTGTATTTCAAACAGGCTAAGAGTAGAAAACTTGCTTCTTGTCCAAATGGTAGATGAGTATTTTGGTCTCTTTCCAAGCTAATGGTTGCAACTTATACCCATCTCTGTGAAACCCAGATGGTTCTATTGCTACTTCAGCCAAAGATAAAGCTGACCTCCTAGCATCCTATTTTTCTTCCAACTTGTGTATTGATGATCTTGGTAAACCACCTCCCCCCCATTCCCACTATGCTTAATTCAATGCCGCCTCTGGTTTTCCGTCAAAAGGATGTTTGAAGGATTTTGAAAAACCTTGATACTAAGAAAGCTCCAGGTCCTGATGGTATTTCTCTACTTTTTCTTTCTGTGCTCCTAAACTTACGCCTGTGTTGCCTTTTTTCACTTTCTTATTCCAAAGGTGTTTTCCCTTCTGCTTGGAAATTTGCTCATATCCAGCCAGTTTTTAAAAAGGGTGACAAATCCCTCCCATCCAATTATTGACCCATTGCATATACTTCTTCTCTTTCTAAAGTAATGGAGAAATAAATTAACTTCCATCTCTTAAACTATATACACACCTTCCATCTGATCAATGATTGCCAGTATGGATTCCATCTATGGACAAATTCAATCGGAAAGTTTGGTGAAATTCAAGGAGTTGCCCTTGATATTTCAAAGACTTTTGATCATGTCTGGCATAAAGGTCTTTTAAATAAGCTTCCACCTTATGGTTTTCCAACTTTTTTGTAATTAGGTATCCAGTTTTCTCTTTGACTGTTCACTGTGGGTGATGATAGATGTCTCTCTGTCTTCTAACTTCTCCATTAAAGCTGGTGTTCCCAAAGGTTCAGTTCTTTCTTCTACTTATTTTCTCTTGTATATTAATAGCCTTCTTCCATTGACTGGAAATCATATCCATAGTTTTGCTGATGATAGCACATTGCATTCCACCTTCCAGTTTGAGAAACCTTTCCCTGCACAAACAGCTTCAACGTCTCAAATATCCATTTCTAATTCCTTAAATGCTGATCTCCAGTGGGGTAAAGATAGCTTAGTTGATTTCAATCCTTCTAAAACTCAGTCCTGACTTATACTCTCAAAAAGAATCCTGCTCCTATGCTTATCTTCAATGATACTCTGATTCCTTAGCAAGACCATATATCTCTATTGGGATTATCCTGACTTCTAATCTCTCTTGGCATAAGCAGATTACAAATATTGCTTCCTCTGCATCTGAAAAACTGGATTTTCTCTTTTGCTCTCAGCATTACTTTTCTTCCAAACAGCTGTTCACTCTGTACAAATTGCAAATCTGCCGTAACATGGAATATTGTTCCCACATCTGGGACAATGCCCTCAAAACCTCTCTCAGGCTTCTAGATTCCATTCAAAAGAGGGCAGTTAGGTTAATTAATGACTCATTTCTGTAACAGAATCTCTCCACTCTGTCTCATAGACATTGTTTCTGTGCTGCATGCCTTTTCTATAGATACTTTCAGAAGGACAGTGATTTAACTTTACTTTTACTGTCCCAAGCACATCTGTATTTCTTACACTCTTTTATATGCCCCCATCTACTGTATAAGAAAAATAATGTTATTACAATGTTTCAGACTTGTATTTTGAGTCATACTAGATCAGTGAAAGGACACTGTTCTTATGAATTGGCTTCTATAATTCCCACTCTCTCCTCCAAAGCAGTCTGAACCATGCCACAACCAGTCAATGTTCTTTTACTGTCCAACTTTAAACTCACAGGAACCAACTTTTTTTCTTCCTCATTTATTCATTCAACTTGCGTTTTCTGGAACAACCTTCCTTCGTACGTATTTTCTGAAAATTACAATCTAATGTCAACAAGTATATTCTTTCATCTTCTCAACCTTCAACCCATGTGTGGTACTAAGTACTACAGGTTCTAATACCTCTCATTGTGTGGGGTTTTTATTGAAAGAAAAAAAAAAAACAGTCATCATAATGAAATGCACAGGTTCAAAAATGAAGCTTCATTGATGTGCTAAGTCAGAACAAG
Organism: Mastigoproctus giganteus; assembly: GCF_048544385.1. NCBI lineage: Eukaryota > Metazoa > Arthropoda > Arachnida > Uropygi > Thelyphonidae > Mastigoproctus > Mastigoproctus giganteus. Next base: position 23,631,133 of record NC_143581.1, on the reverse strand, counting down.
GAGGACCAAGTGGCCTCAACATTAATTCTTGTATCTTAGCCTCTAGGACAGGCAAACCTTTTTAAGGATGCATGCCAAAATTGGCTAAATCTTTTAAAAAACTACCTCGCATTTCAGAACACAAAATGCATAATGTTTTATTATCCTTCTTAATCATATCAAATCTTGCAAAAAAACTATCCTCGCATTTCAGAACACAAAATGCATGTTTTATCATTCTTAATCATATCAAATATTTCACACTCCAAAATTCTTGAAATTCTCTGCTACTCCCTGCTTTTGTTTCTTTGCTGGTTGTTGTTGTTATTTGGTTTTTAGGAGCATTAGCAACTAAGGCCATATTGCTCCGGAGATATGCGGTGGTCATTCCCTGACCTTCCGTATTTGGTGGTCACGGGCTCGAACCCCGGTCTAATCAAGAAGCATGTGCTACGCACTGCTGCTCCTGGCTACGGAGGCGGTGCTTTTGCTGGTTGAGCTGACATTCTAAACAACCTGTAAAGGGCAAATAGCAATTAAAATATTTGAGAATTTATGGGAATTAATGAAGAATAATCTCCACACCACATACAAATTGTAATTGACAATGAAGAAGGCTATACTAAATATTGAATGTGAATAATATATCTCACATAACTTTACCAATAACTTATGTTCTGAATAAATGTGTGAAATATAAAATTTTTTTTCATAATTTTGTTTCACAATTTTGTCAGTACATCTCACTGACTTCAAACAAATCACTGCATGAAGTTTGAAAATTTGTGGGATGGATGCTCTGAATTCTGTGCCCCCAAAAAATTTGCATGCATGCCATGGGTTTGCCACCCCTACTCTAGGACCAGCCCTCCACCACGTGTGAGGTACCAGGAGGCCCAGGATCCATCTAAACACATCGCAATCATTACATTTTCCTTCTCCTGTAGAAGAGTTCAGAAGCCTTATGTTCAGTACACTGCATCCATCTGTATGGTGCAGGTGGAAACAATTCACTGGACCAGGCAACCAGTTTGCAGCCATTTGTTTGTTGCCAGGTGCATTTGCTTGTTGTAGGTCATCATCAGAACTACTGGGATGAGCTCTTGGCATCTGATGCATTTTTCATATTAAAATGGTTGTACCAGCTCCACACTGGATTATGTTGTCTATTGCTCCAATGTAATACACTGGATTCTCTTCTGACTCGTTCTCAATGTATGGCTAGCCTGCATGGGACCCCTTTCTGGTGATCGTTCTGCAGCTAGTCCACTCTCGATACACATCGTCGTACAGGAACACTGTACAAAAGCATTCATGCCTAGCATACTGATCCATCTCTAGCTCACTGTTTGTGCACAACACCAGTCAACTGAATGCTGTAGTGCCAGGCTCTGTCCTTATGTAGAGACAGTGTACTATATGGAGGCAGTAGCTTGATTGATTGATTGATTGATTGATTTGGTAGTTATTGGCGCATCGGCTTCTGTGGCCATATTGCACCTCCCAAGGTTTTTGCAGTACTTTGATCCAAGCCCGAGGCGGGAATCGAACCCGCGACCTTTGGGTTGCCGGGCAGGTACTTTTACCCACTCGGCTAGCCCGGTCGGCGGAGGCAGTAGCAACAGATTATGCACATGAATTATGAACATCCCAGCCATTGTGGTTATGGTCTTTTCTAATGCAAAGTCTAGTTTTCCAGATTATATTTTTCTATTATATGGTTGCACTGAAATACATCATAATCAAAATATAAATTTTCTTTCAAGAACAACGATGTTATTATTAGGAAACCATGTTTCAAATTAAACAATAAAATGGAAATTAAAAGTTGATAATACAACTAATGTCTTTGAGCTTGATGCAGACCAATGCAATGGCAGTATAAGAAAAAAAAAAAAGATTTAAGTAAAATGTAATCATGTAAAAATGTGAATTGTACTATTAACTTATAATGGATTTCAGGTAGTAAACCTTTTACTGCAATGAGAATATGTGAGATAATTCACAAGTAGTTTCATATGTTCTTAAGCTTATAACTTTGAAAACCAGTTTTTCCACAAACAATCAGTGATGTACAGGAATTTGTAGCAAAAAATTTCCATCTGAAATAGCTTGCATGCTAATTAAAATTTCTCCCATGTTCTAGAATGTGTTTGACACCTAAGTTTGTATCACTGATCATGGTTCCCAAGCACATCTGTATTTCTTACACTCTTTTCTATGCCCCCATCTACTGTATAAGGAAAATAATGTTATTACATTCTGTTAATGTTATTACAATTTTTCAGACTATTGTATTTTGAGTCATACTAGATCAGTGTTTCTTAACCTCCTACTTATGGTGAAACCTTTTAGAGTGAAGTTAGAGCCAAAACCATTCAGGGGAGATCCCTATGAACTGGAGATGTGTGAATGTAACTCCAATTCATGAGGGGGGGGGGGATCCAAAAGGCAATGTGAGTAATTACAGACCATAGCTTAAAGTCTGTTCCAAGGAAAATAATGGAATCACATGTTAAAGTATAATGCAGGATCATTTGAACAGGCATGCAGTTATACTGTAATCACAGCATTGATTTGTCAAGAGGTAGTCTTGTGTAACCAATCTGATAGGTTACTATGATGCAGTGACCAAGAAACTAATGTAAAAAATAATTTTGACATCATATACTTTTTTCAAGACGGCTTTTCATACTGTTGCAGGTAAAAGACTGCTGTGCAAACTGGAGCAGTACAGCATTAAGGGCAAGTTATTGCTAGGGATGGTTACATGGAAGAAGACAGAGTATTTATCAGTGGGCACTCATTGCTCTTTGTGGACTAATGTTATTGAGTTCCTCAGGGTTCAGTGCTAGGCCCATTCCTGTTTTTAATATTTATCAATGATATTAATGAAGGTATATTAAGCTTAATGTCTAAGTTTACAGATTCTACAAAGGTTGGAAAGGTGGTTAACGATAGTCATGTGGGAAAATAGTCGATGGGCTGAGAAATGACAGTTCATTTAACGTTGACAAATGCAAGGTACTGCACATGGGTGGCAGTAACCCCAGAGTAACTTATCAACTGTGTGGTACTACATTCAGAGTAGTGGAGAATGAAAAAGACCTGGGGGTAATTGTGCAGTCAGATGAAATTCTCTGAGCAGTGCAGACATGCCGTCAGGCCAGCTGATGGGGTTTTGTCAATGATATACAGAAACCAGTAGCAGGGATAAGGAAGTCATTATCCCTTTGTATAAGGCCATAGTTAGGCTGCATCTTGAGTACTGTATACAGGTTTGAGGCCTCACTTTAGGAAGGATGTAGATATGCTGGAATGGGTGCATAGAAGGCCAACCAGATTGGTGAAGGGAACAAAAGGGTGCTTTTACCTAAAAAGACTTCAGTTCTGCAAATTGCAGTATCTTGAGACCAGGCACTGTGGGGAGACCTGATTGAGGTGTTTAAAGCCTTGAATGGATTGAGTAACCTGAATGTTACTGGTATCCTTCCACTTGCTGAGACTACACACATGCGGGGGCATAAATTCAAGTTGAGGAAGGATGGTTACAGGATAGATGTACAACAGTCAACCAGCCAGCAGGTGGTTGACTGTTGAAACAGGCTTCCATCTGTTGTGGATGAGTTGATGGATTGAATAAATTCAAGGGAGAACTGGACAAATTCTTGGAGGGTATGGATGATATGCTATATAAGCTTGCATTCTTTCATCATTTGCCATTATTATTACTACCACTATGACCCTTGTAATGGTTGAATTAAGCTTGGTTCCCTTCTTTTTCATTATTTGTTTTTATTTTGTTACATTGTTACGTCATGTGCATCATTCACCAGGGAAATCATGCTCCAGTGCTAAAACTGCTGTATTGGAAAGGTGAACCAACAATAAAAATAATCTTGGAGAGGGTAAGCCAATGTCAAAAAAATAATAATAATCTTGGAAAGAGTAAACTAACAATAAAAAAAATAATAAAATAATAATGGATAGAAATGAAATTTTAAGTGGAAAACAGGTAAAATAGAAATCAAATCCACAGCTTGTACTGTACATTCCCCTTGTCTCAAAACCATTCTTCCAGTTAGACTACACTTCCTCTTACAATGTATAACAAATATGTTTTAAAAGGGAAAAAAATAAAAATCCTTGAAGATGTGGAATGTATGGCTTTTCAACTCAATCTAAAGCTGAAAGTGTTAGTTTCAAGGGTTATGTTTTTGGACTATCAAACCATGTATAAGCAGATTACAAGAAATTTTAAGAGTTGAACGTATTATATGGCAAGCTTCTTTTAATTTGAATTAGATTCAAATTCAATGAACTAATCACAAAATTTCATCAATATCAGATAATGTTACATCATATCTACTACTTGGGGATTCTATTACCTAATTAGCTAAGTGTTCCAAATAGCAGATGATGTAAGATTACCTGATATTGTTTGAATTTTGTTGTTTCATCATGATTAATTCACTGACCTAGCTGTTAGACAATACTTTCCCTCCCCTTCCCAGTTTATCCTCTTGGAATATTCAGAGGAAGTATATATATAACTTAAATCTGACACTGCATGTTCTCTCTTTCTCTCAGAGGTCTGTTGGCAGAGGATTTGCCACAACAGTATTTATATGTGACCTGTTTTTATTTATCAAGGTAAAAATTTTTTATAGGTTTCCTTCAACTTTAAATTTACCTTAACCTTTTTGTGTGCTTTTGTTTTAATATTACAAAGCTTCCTTTTTATTAAATATAAGAGTACATATGATAATAACTATTTCTGTTTATTATCAAGTTAAGTGAGAACACTTAACTCAACTGTTCTCATTTGTGCAATAACCTTACATTTTGTACGTGCATGTGTTTTTGTCTGCCAGGTGGCCACAACTTTGCATCTTGTCTAGCAATGTCAAATCAATGTTAATTCTTTTATAATTAAGAATTAAAACTGCCTCTGGAAGAGGTAGCTTTAATTCCACAGGAGTGGTCCTAGACTAACAACCAGAAATTGATGCCCAATACAAACCATAAAATTTGGCACCCTAGGAAAACTAGGGAATCAATACCTCCCAAACCCCAAGAGCAGATGTAAGGCAAGTTTTTTCTTAAACTTGGAAATATTTTGCTCTGCAGCTAAGTTACTGCTTATCAAAATTGTAGTGTAAATCCCCTTGAACTGACATCACAAATTAAAAAAGAATTTCACTGAAATATCTTTATAATAAAAGATTTTAAATGTTAATAAATTCTCAGAAATGTAAAGAAATTAAGTGACATCTTTAATTTATTTGCATTTTTTGAAAATAATTTTCTCCCTCAAATCTGATCCTCTTGGGCAACATTAGTGAGCTGAAAAAAAAAAAAAAAAAAAACAGTAGTTCTGGTTGCACTGTTTTTTCATTAAGAACTCCCTGAATTGTGGCTCCTGTCTACAAGAACTACTTAACAGTCACACTCAGAAAAGCAATTTAACTCTGGTTAACTATTTAAATACAAGTTTTCCTGCATATTTCTTATGCCTGTAATGTATTATATTTCAGATAGATAGTAGAGAGAGAGATTTTATTGACCCAAAGTGATGATTATTAGCAGTATTTGGTCTGCTGTGGCCATGTGAGAACTGCTTATTTGAAGGTACATTCAAGTTTACGTGATATTTCAGATAATACACAGATTGTTAATCAAGTGCAATAACAGTTAACTCCAGGGGCTCACATCTGGTGAGTATGGGCTTGGCAAACCCAGGGTCCTGAGCTGGATATCACCATTCTTCTCTTTCTTGGTGATTCCTTTCTACTCTCTCTTTCTCTCTCAGGGTAACTCGGGAATTTTTTTTTTTTTTGGCTGGTGCAGCATAAGCCTCAGGCTCCCTTGTACCATATGGCTAATAATAATAATAATAATAATAATAACAGTTAGGTTGTGAACTGCCTGATTGGACATCCTGATAAACAAATCTTTTATTATAACAGTCTCTTTAACTAATAAGTAGATTACAAGTATTAAAAAAAAAACTCTATTATGCTTCTGCCAGTGTAAATTACGGGTAAGTCTAATAACCTAACCAAATTATATATATATTTAATGGTGACAAAGGCTACACTGCAGGAGGGGTGACATCATAACTACTGGCAGGAGGATAACAGGCAAGTGCAAAAAAAAAAAAAAAAAAAAAAAAAAAGCAACTCACCTTGCCACCACTCTGGAAGCCTATATAACATTCTTTTATCTAAACTTATGTTGATGGGGTTAGGTTGTTTCTGATTTTCAAGTTCACTAAAGACATGAAGTGACAATATATCTTGTTGGTTGGTTAATTGAACGTTTTGTGGTCCGGTTGCTTGTTCTGCAGGATAAAACCTGTGAATCACAAGGAGAAAATTACCTTACACCATGCCTCCCCATCTGCTACAGGGAGTGGAAAGGGGGGGAGCACTACACAATCTCCATACTGACAGTATTGAGTAAAATCCCCATAAAGAAGAAATCTGTTTGCAGAAGTAATTTTATCCTGTGACTGCTTAGGAAATAACGAATTAAATAACATATATCAAGAACATCGAAAGTTGATTACAATACTGAAGGGCTAAAATATGGATAAAACTTATACTCACGTATCCATTTTCCAAAACCACTGAATGTTTAACTTATAATTTACGATAATTATGCCTGAGCCTAACTACCAGTCTGGTTGATAAGAACTGATCCCAGTAAATGCAAAAACTAATATTCAAGTAAAATAGGTATTTATTCCTTAATACATATTGAATGCATAATATAATTTAACTGATGACAGAAGAATAAACAAAAGCCATTCAATGTTTATTTATTGTTAGCTGGAATGGTGTAAATTTTTTTGAAAAAAAGAGCCTTGAAACAAAATGCTGACAGTGAATGTGTTCAAGGGTATTACAAAATTAACTGATGCAAAACAAATTTTTAATATCACAAAGTAATCAACAATTACCGAACAAAACATGTTCCTTGTTTTAATTTCTAAATCTTATCTTTTATGGCTATTATGAACATTCCTTCAGTATCTGATTCCAAACTATTTCCCGAAACGAATTTGAAGGCGAATACAAATGCAGTTTTTCAACAAAGTATCTGGTACAAAAATAGTTACATAAGTTTTATTAAAATATTAGAGGTTTTTGATTTTTTTCTAATTTTTTGATTTTCATGTTAAATACAAATTTATATAAAGTTAAAAGATTAAGTAGAGCACTCTTAGATATCAGGTGCCACATAAGGATTATTATACTCTTAGATGGGTATCATCTTAGTTAAATTGCTTATGTACTATTAAAAAATTAACAAAGAGAATAAAAACTTTTAAGTCTAAAACAAAACAAGCCTAAAACTCCCCTTAATAAATATTTTATGTGATAAGAACCAATAATACATAAATAAAATACAGGCTTATAAAGCTTGAACAAATATTGTCCAAGAAAGTCCCATAACTGGACACAATGTTCAACTCAAAAATACACGTATAAAGTTTACAATAAGTTGCACTTTAATGAATTAAGGATCATATACATGAGAAATTACTGGTGAAAAGCTACACTGAATCACAGCTTTCCAAAGTATGCCTGTATCCTACAGCAATGTCATGAACATTTATAACGCTCCCATTTCCACAACCACTACTACATTCAATTTTTTTCCCTTTTCTTTAATCTTAACAGCAGTTATAAAAATGCTTTACACACACCTTTCTTTCTCTTCCTTTGTAATTATTCAAATTTCATATATTACATATAATTTAATTCAAAATTTTCCATTTACTAGGCATGTTCAGAAAGAGCTGCAAGAATCCTTTCCGAATATGTCTAGTAAATCTACCATTCATTATTTTATACATTGTTTTCGAGAGACTGGGCGTGGTCGTGGCAAAAAACATAGCTGCTCTAAAACCAGTGTTAAAAGAGGAAAAATTAACCAAAATTCAGGCTGAACTTGAGTATTCTCCAAGGAAGGTCATAAGTAAGTTGAAATAGCAGTGTCAATTGCCATATGAGAATGCTTATAAGGAAGTCCTTAAGTTATTTAGAATTTTTAAATGTGCACTATTTTAGCTCCTGCATATTGGGTTTCATCTTAACCCTGCTTAATAAAATAGGGGCCGAAATTTAGTATCCAGTACCCCTTGTGTTATGCTATGTGACGAACAGAACGTTGCGTGAAGGATGTGAACTGAGAAAAATAGCTGTAATTAGAAGAAAAAAGAAAAAAACCACTTATAAGGTCGTGTTTTCAATCAACTTTCATTTTTGTTTAGTGAAAACATGTTAAGTTTTTATGCAACTTCAGGAGGGATTCAAGCAAAAACCAGTCGTTGGCCAAGGCCAGGGGTTACCAGATACTAAAGTTTTACCAAAATAGGCACTTTTCTAATATGATATCCAAGTAATACATATATAATATATACAAACAGAGTCAAAAATACAATTATAAATGGTGAGTATTAATTAGTAGAATGATGATGATAATCATTCTATCACCTGAGGCCCAAGGGAAGGGGGTCAATAAATCATTTAATAATTAAACATCACACAGCATTTCTGCTTAAAACTAATTAACTGCTAGGAAAATGCTCTTCTTTTGCTAGTTTAAAAAAATAAGCAACTAAAGCCATACGTGTATATATTTTAATTCATAAATAACACCCAACACCCATTGTTTTATTCATAAATATAATCGTGCGCAACTCAGATGTAGTTCTTAAAACAGCAGAAAAAAAAAACACGCTAATGTATCAGAACATAAAAGCTAACATCCCTGTTTATTAACAGCTGAGCAATATTTAACAATGACAAAAAGAAATCATTTTAAATTTGTGCAAGAACAGGAAAACACTTTGCCAAATATAATGAAATTAATTTGTGAAGGATAATTATCACATGACTATGCAAGCCACCCAACCCGGAATATATTTTATATGCTGTCAAAGAGCATAATGTATAAAACAAAATAATTCAGAGGGAGTCAAAATAAATAAGTCCACTTATGAAATTGACATTCTTAGTGACCTCACCGGCTGAATATCATACTTAAATGGTCCTTCACCTGGCAACCCTGGAGAGGCTGCAGAATAGTACCAACATCTGTATGTCATAAACCAGGTTATTATTGCAATCAATCCTCCAGCAACTTTTTGTGCCATTGAATGAAAATATAACACTGTACATACTAACATTACATCCCACAGTACCACCAAAGCAGTCATCACAATAAACAAGATCTTTATATATAGAGAATACTGGTGATAGGAATTCCTCAGGTGATTCAATTCGGTTTCTGTTACAACCCTAAGAGGACTATCTTCATCAAACTCTTCATTTCGTAACAGTTCACCAATTCTTTCCCATCCACGAATACACTTTGCCTCTTCCATAAGAAGAAGACTGCAATAAATAAGTAAAAACGCATGACCTGATACATCGAAACCGATCCACCTATGCTTATTTTTCACACATAAAGCTTTCGTTGTGTACTTCGAATTGGTACAGGATGACGTAAACTTTTCAATAGAGCCAAACAGAGATGTCCAAATAAACCAAGCAGCAGTGCCAACAAGCAAGCGAGTAATATGCCTCCTCACCAGTTCTTTCTTACCACAACAATAGGTCCAACTTGTAAGAAAAACAAAAGTTCCCCCAATACATAGAGTCCAACCCCATCCATACTTAACAAAATATTGATTGAAGATATTATTCCTCGATGAGAAGTATGACCTTGGTAAAGGAAAGAAATCGGTGATTATAGATCCAAACACGAGTGCAACAAAATAGGCACCTATTTTGATTTCTGGTTCAATCAATACTAGCCGTCTGCAGACGTGTAAAATTAACATAAGTGTCACCTGTTGTACTGTAGTAGGTTCTGGAAGGGGTTTTTTACCAGCTGAGGGCCCTCGTCGTAAAGGAACCGATTGCCATTTCGCACTAGCTGGAGCGTTCACCCGTTTCTTACCAGCCATGTTCATTTTGTTTACAGTAAGTAACACTAGATGTCGTCCTATTATTGCAGTCTGCTATTATGACTCATAATGGCAGACTTCAATAATAACAATAATAATAATAATAGACTGCAATAATGGCATTTTATCAAGTCATAATTTACGACATTGATAAAATTTTCATTTGTTCAGTTTTCAAAATTTTTGTAGCGCCATTTGCATGCAAGTCAGTCTCAATCCTCATTAAAATATTAGTTAATTATCCATCAGCCGGTCTCACATGATCGCCTTCGTGGTAGCACAGTTGGTATCCTAAAACCCCGTCCTCCTAACACACTGTGGAAAATACCTGAGTTAGAATCCCGACAATAACACGACGAATTATTATAAGCCTTTTTCACAACGTGGCTGAGGTTAGTCGCCCTCAGGCGAGGGAATGGTTTTTTCTCCCGAAAACTCGGTTTTTCGTCCAGCAAAACAGAAACTCAACTAAAGAACATATGCAATGTATAGACAATTTATTATGAATCAACAGGATTACCTTTATTTTAGATATAGGAAGCTTCTTTTCCAACCAACTCTCCTAGTCCAACTCGCTAATAATTCTTAGGGAAGGCGATATCAATTTTGCAAAACATGTGGGACATCTTCCCCACTGTGAGAACCGTAGTGTTCAGACCGTACGGTCTCAACAATGAGCCTTCAAGACTACTGTCTTCAATCACCATACCTCTGTCAGCAAGGAAACCATTACGTGGATTGACATAAAATTAGATTTTTTGAAGGTCTAAACTGCTTAATAAATATGGACCGATTATTTCTTTTGGTCCTGTAGCTTGACTTTAGAGTTAAATTTAGGGGTCTAATAAAATGGATATGAGGGGATTATTCTCTACATTCCTTAAGTCGGACTAGAACTTTTTGGGGCGTCATGTTCACAGGAACGGAGCAACTCACAATTAATCCGAAACTTTTGTCTTATGTTGTAGTGTTTGTTCTTCACGCATGCGTATAAGCGACCAATCGTCGGACAACAGGAATGGTCTACGGATATTGATTGAAGTTTCATGTAGTTTCATCTCTAAGGTTTCCGTATTAAGTAGTTTGTGGTAGTTGTGTTGAATATTAATAATTTTTGTTTCATTAAAGCCGAATGATTGTCGTTCATTTATTGCGTGGAACGAAAGTTCCGATGCAGTCTGCTGACGAGGCTAGTAGGGGCCAGACGTGTTCAAAGTCGCTAAGTGGATTTTTCTTATTTATTGATTTGAAATTATTGTTTTTCTAAAACTTTTGATTTAAATTTAGTAGTATAGCATTATTTTGTGATTTTCTGATTAATTTTGTGTATTTATTCTTTACTCGGCCTTGCAATTGCATAAAAGTATCGGTAAGGGTATCCACCTGTTACAAGTCGCAACTCCGCTGAACGAGAAGTTTTTTAGCCATATTTAGCCGCTTATTGAATATTTTTTACATCAAATTATTTTTTGTAAGTAGCTTATAGACCTAGTAAGGATCGTTAGTTTATTCTGAATTAAGACAGCGAGATTTGAAAGTTAATTAATACTTAAGTGTCCATAGATTTACCGTTCGTAATTTCCCGCCCTTGTCTTTGTCATACGATCGTTATATATCGAACCTAGTTAGCGTTAGTATAGTATAGGTTATAATATTTTCAGTGATCGGTAAAATCTATTAAACTTGTTGATCTTCGTTGGCATTTCAATTGTACTTTTAACTAAATACATATAGATTACAAACGTAACATAATTAATTAATACATAACTGATACCGAAGTTATATAAAGGGAACTCGGAGATAATTAATACTTGACACTAAAAAATATATATCCCGTTATAACTGTGTTGGGAGATAAGTTAGGGTTATAAACTGAAATTGAAATTTTATTTAAATTAAAAGAAATCATGACTCAGACCAGAGCAGCAAAACAAAAGGCTCAAGCTAATGGAAGTGCTGTGGCTCAGAAAAGAACTGAGGGGGGCAGTTGCCTTCTGAATCACAGCCTTCTAAAATGCACAGCTTGCATGATGTTTTGGAGCACTCAGGTACGGGACATGATATTGCCATGGGGGATGTCTTTGTGTGTGCGCAATGCAAGGAGTGTATCGAAATCAGGCAACAACTGAGCGTTCTTATGGGCCTATATGAGAGCTTGAAGGACAGGGTGGATGCCCTCGAAGGAACTAAATTGAGGGGCCCATCAAGCTCTTAGCTGCCCACTTCAACGCCAGAGCTTGCACTTGGTCATCGCGCAACACAGCGGCAACCCCCAAGGCAGAATGCGCTGGTCCCAAAGGAACTAGTAGTTGTTGGTGACTCTACTGTCAGGGAAACGGGGAACATGCTTTGTAAAAAGGATAGGTGGAACAGGACCAGGGTATGTCTGCCAGGGGCAAAGGTTGATGACGTTGTAGAGCAGATATCGTCTTTTAAGGGCACAAAAGGTGATATACTCTGCCCGTCTCCTACTCTTGATATCATTAGTTGGCACTAATGATATCAAGAGTAGGAGACGGGCAGAATTGCTTAACAAGTACAGGTCACTGTTGAAAAAAAAGCCATGAAATAGGGTTGAATTTGAAAGTGTCTGCAATTCTGCCCAGACACGATAGGAGGGAGTATATGATGAGAGCCTTGTCGATCAATTCGGCCCTGGAAAGATTGTGCAAGGCTCAAGGGGTAGACTTTTTTTCAGCCTGGACTGTACTTGTTAACAGAAGGGACTGCTTCTACAGGGATGGGACACACTTAAATAGAAAGGGTGCAAGAATATTTGCTGATGCCATCGAGGCAGTGTTAGGTGAGTCGGAAAACTGCTAGCTTGGGGGGAGACAAAGACGAATAGATTAACAGTAGCCACTGGCAGAGGTGAAAGAGATTCTTGCACTGCTTCTATTGGAATCAGCAGAAGCCTGAAAAACAAGATGCAGGATATTTCAGAGACTGCTGGGAGTCATTGCGGTACAAGAAAACACATGGGTTGTGTTAGGGTAGCTAAGAATAGAAATAGGTGCATGTATACTTGCGTGTACACTAATGCTACGAGTTTAGTAAATAAATTTGATGAATTTGAGGTATTGCTCAAAACATCAAAGGCAGATATTGTTGGGATATCAGAGACGTGGTGTCACACAGATATAAGGAATGCAGAACTGGAATTTGGGGAGTACGACGTCTACAGAAAGGATAGACAGGATAGGAAGGGGGGAGCGGTTATGCTATTAGTTAAGAAATACATAAAATCCAAGGAAGTGAAGCCAGTGGACATCGCTGGACAGTGCAGTGTCGAGTCAGTTTGGTGTGACATAGCCATTGGGAGATCAAAATTGACAGTAGGAGTGTGCTATAGGCCTAATGACTCTGGTGAGTATAATAAGAAACTGTACAGGGAAATAGAGTGGGCCAGTAAATCAGAGAGTCTTATAATGGGAGATTTTAATTTCCCAGATATTGACTGGAATTTGGGGGCTGGTCACTCACACACTAGCAAGGCTTTTGTGGATTTATTGGATGATTGTTTTCTACATCAGCATGTTCGGGAGGCAACTAGAGGGAGGAATACTCTTGATTAGATTATCAGCAGTGATTCTTCATGCATTAAGAATCTGCAGATAAATGAACCACTAGGTGGCAGTGATCACAGTGTGCTGAAGTGGGATTTACTCAAAGAGGTAACTACCATTAGGGGTAAAGGGAAGGGTTATTGCTTTCGTAAAGGCGACTACGATGGACTGAGACCGTATTTACAGTGGGACCAACTGATGATGTTACCAACAGCAAATGCAAAATGGGAAGCATTCAAAGAACTTATCTTGGAAGCTACTAGGCTATACATACCAACTAAGAAATATTGTTTAAGATTTAGGCCTAAATGGATGTCAGATGAACTGATGAGGCATATGGCAGAGAAGAAATATGCATCGGATACTTACAAATTAACACGTGACACAGAAGCCTATGATAGATACAAGTTGATCTGTAACCAAGTTACAAAGGAGGTTAGGCAGGCGAAGGCAGATTACCAGAAATCTTTGGCAAGGGATGCAAAGAAAAATAGCAAAGAGTTCTTTACTTATGTGAACTCTAGAAGGAAGGGAATGAATCAGATCGGACCACTTGATATCGATGGGTCAACTGTTGATGATCCTGCTCAGGTAGCTAACAAACTGAATAAATATTTTGCATCGACATTCACACATGAGGAGTTATTTAGCGAGGGGAAAGCCAGAGGTGTATTCAACTCTAGCAGTAGGCTAGAGAATCTTGTAATAACTGAGAGTAAATTGGAGGAGAAATTGTTGAAGATGAACACAAGAAAGGCACCTGGGGTGGATGGGATCTGTCCAGTTATATTAAAGGAGGCAGCAGAGGAAGTAAGCAAACCCTTAGCCATAATTATGAGAGCTTCCTTGGACTCAGGGGAGGTACCCACAGACTGGAGATGTGCAAATGTGACCTCAATTCACAAAGGAGGATCAAAGGCTGACACAAGTAATTATAGACCTGTGAGTTTAACTTCTGTTCCAGGAAAATTAATGGAGGCAGTAGTTAAAGAAGCACTGCAGGATCATTTAGACAAGACTTCAGTTATAGCTCGGACACAGCATGGTTTTGTTAAGGGGAAGTATTGCCTGACGAATTTGATTGGATACTATTATGCAGTCACAAAGGAACTGGATGCAGGGAATAACTTTGATATTATATACTTGGATCTTAGAAAGGCTTTTGATACTGTTGCACATGGAAGACTGCTGCACAAATTGGAGCAGTGTGGCATTGGAGGCAAATTGCTGCTGTGGATAAAGGGGTGGTTGAGGGGGAGAAGACAGAGAGTGGTAATCAATGGACACTGCTCGTCGTGGACTAATGTTATAATTGGAGCCCCTCAGGGCTCAGTATTGGGTCCATTGTTGTTTTCGGTGTTTATGAATGATATTGATGATGGGATGTCAAGTTTAATGTCAAAGTTTGCAGACGATACAAAGGTAGGCAGGGTTGTCAAGGACACTACTGACACTATGCTGCTGCAACAGGATCTGAAAAGGTTGAGCAGATGGGCTGAGAGGTGGCAAATGAAGTTTAACATGACAAATGTAAAGTACTACACATGGGAAACAGCAACCCCAGAGCAACGTATCAACTCTGTGGTACTACACTGACAGTAGTAGAGAATGAAAGGGACCTGGGGGTGGTTGTGCAGGCAGATATGAAGTTTTCTGAGCAGTGCAGACGGCTGCAAGAGTAGCTCATGGTGTATTGTCAATGATATATAGGAATTTTTCTAGCAGGGATAAGGTGATTATTCCTTTGTATAAGGCAATGGTCAGGCCACACCTAGAGTACTGTATACAGGTCTGGAGGCCTCATTTCAAGAAGGATGTAGAGCTGCTGGAACGAGTACAGAGAAGGGCAACAAGATTAGTGAATGGAACAAAGGGTTGCTTTTACGAAGAAAGGCTTAAGTTTTGCAAATTACAGTGTCTGGAGACTAGGCACCAGCGAGTTGATCTGATTGAGGTGTATAAAGCCTTGAATGGTTTGAGCATGCTCAATGCTGATGGGATTCTTCCTCTAGCTCAGAATAATCACCTGAGAGGGCATAAATTCAAATAGAAGAAAGACAGATGTAGGATAGACGTGCGGAAATTTGCCTTTAGCCAGCGGGTGGATGGAACACTTCCATCCCTTGTCGTGGAAGTTGATAGCCTAAATAAGTTTAAGGCTCAGCTGGACAGGTATTTTGAACGAACAGAGGGTTGAAGTGGAAGTGGTTTCTTTTTTTTTTTTATATTTTATTTTATTTTTTATTTATTTTTTTATTATTATTTTTTTTTTTTTGGCTGATGCTGCATAAGCTTGCTTTCTTGCATCAAATGCCTCTACTAATGCTAAATTTGAACGATCCGCCCGCACAGAAGCTTCGTGTTGTTTTGCTCGAAGCTGTGCTACTCCCATGGTAGATCCTATATAAACAGCTTCGCAATTTTTGCATGGGATGCTGTATACCAGATCATGCTGTGATTGGAATGTGATGTTTGAAGGTCGATTTCTGAAGAATGTGTATAATTTGTTCATGGGTTTTGCTATGATTTTCATGTCGGTTCCCTTGCATATTTGGTTAAGTTTATTGTACCAGTACTCGACATATGGAATGGTGATGAAATGTATTTTGGTCTTGTCGGATTTTGTGCAATGTTTGTTGCGAGGTTGTTGTTATTTATTTTATCACGGGCTATTGTTTTAACTTTGTTTATATAGGTTAGCGGGTAACCCCTATTTGAGAATCTTCTAGTTCATTCATTTATTTCAGTGGTCAGAGAAATCTGGGTGGAAGAATATTTAAAGGCGTTGCTCTTAAGCCTCTCTTGGTAAGAGGACCCCTTCGTTGCTCTCATCGATCTTACCCTTCTCTGTCCTCGATTTGCCCTTCTCTGTACTCGTTCTAGCAAATGTACATCCTTTCTAAAATGAGGCCTCCAGACTTGTACGCTGTACTCAAAGCGTGGCCTGACCATCGCCTTATAATGTAACAAAGGTGGGTATATACTCCTCGTTTCGTAGTAGTTGGTCGTTGTAGGGTTTTAGACGCATCAGCAACTTAAGCCATATTGCGTCGTACTGAAAATGCTTTTATTCTGTGGTCGATTTCCTGTTTGCTGGACGGAAACCCAACTTTCGGGGAGAAAAACCATGTTGTTGTCGTCTGAGACCGACTAACTCATACACGTAGTCCAAAAGACAAAAAAAAAAAAAAAAAAAATTACTCGCATCATTGATGGAATTATAACTCAGTTCATTTGCACTTGATGTGGGAAGACGGTGATTATGCAAATTGTGCTACCCACGAAACTCGTACAAAGGAGTTGATTTCATTTGATTTCTTTTCGAATCTATATTTCTCGACAAAGTTAACAGAACAAAATATTTTTTATGAATATTTTATTGTGAGCAGTGCCGCCGAAGGCGAATATTTGATATAATAAACATCCCGGTATGCAAATTCGATAGAAATCGCTCTACCACCTGACAGAACCGCACATTATGTAAATTATTCATGCCTAAAAAAACACGAGTTGCGACCTAGAATATCACTTCATTCTAGATTTTTGGCTTGCTCAGTGGGATAGTCACATCTCCAGTACTCAGGATGGAAAGTCATCGTCGTTTAGATGATTCTTTGAGATGGCGATCCGTTGGACGACTTGAAGCAGTCGCAAGCGGAGATATCACATTGGCTTAATGTGTCACGCAGTGTCATCTCGGCACTGTGGAAGCAGTTCGACAACGCGAGCTGTAACTGCGGGCAGGAGGAAACCTGGGAACACCTTATCCACGACTGTGACAACTGTGAGGACCTCAGATGTCAGCTATACACACGCATCAACTCCTTGCTAAGGAACCGAGAAGAAATAATATTGCAAGAAGAAGATAATTACCGGGCATTCACCGTCTTTGCCCGCGAACTCTTTGAAAGACAAAGATCCCTGCCATATCATCACTAACCTATGAAAACACAGACGTGATTACCGGAAATAACTGCAAAACTCTGAACTAGTGACCATCTGAAGTAGATACAAGACATGAACGTGACGAACTGGACCTGACTTCTGGACTTGGACCTCCACCGGACTTACGCAAAGATGAAGATTGCAACTTGGACTCGGACCTCCACTGGACTAACACAAAGGTGAAGATTGCATCTTATGATGCCATAGAGCCATATGGCGCCCCGGCTAGACACTCTGCCTAGCCTGCTTTTTACTCCTCTTTCCCTGGCAGGGGAGGGGGCAGCCTGCTGTCTCCTCCCCCTCCTACTACCCCTCTTTCTCTTCTGGTGGGGCATGAGCATGCCCCACCAGAGGAGAAATGGGCACTATTTCAACAGGGGTCATCTTCCCTATCTATCCCTTACTTGCAATTTACAACCCCCCTGTCTTCCGCCTCCCCCTCCCATGTAGTAGTAGTAGTAGTGGCATGTGATGCAAGAAAGCAAGTGTATGAGTTATGCACATCAGCCAAAAAAAAAAAAAAAAAATCACACCATTCCCTCCAAATGCCTGTCCAGTGCCTCCTTACATTTATTCAACCTATCAACTTCCACAACGACAGATGGAAGTTTGTTCCAGCAATTAACCACACGCTGGCTAAAGGCAAATTTCCGCACATCTATTCTACATCTGTCCTTTCTTAATTTGAATTTATGCTCCCTTAGGTTCGTAATCTGAACAAGTGGAACCCATCAGAATTCAGCGTGCTGAACCCATTCAAGGCCTTATACACCTCAATCAGATCACCGCGCAGGTGCCTAGTCTCCAGCCACTGCAATTTGCAGAACTTAAGCCTCTCTTGGTAAAAGGATCCCTTCATTCCCCTCACCAATCTTGTTGCCCTTCTCTGTACACGCTCAAGCAAATCTACATCCTTCCTAAAATGAGGCCTCCAGACCTGTACGCAGTACTGAAGGCGTGGCCTGACCATTGCCTTATACAGATGAACAATCACTTCCTTTTCCCTGCTAGCAAAATTCCTATATATCATTGACAAAACCCCATGACCTGCCCTGGCACCCTGTCTGCATTGCTCAGAAACCTTCATATCTGACTGCACAATTAATCCCAGGTCTTTTTCATTTTCTACCACCTTAAGTGTAGTACCATACAGTTGGTACGTTTCTCTAGGGTTATTTCTACCCATATACAGTACTTTGCATTTGTCAAGGTTAAACTTCAGTTGCCACTTCTTAGCCCATCTGCCCAAATTATCTAGATCCTGTTGCAGTAGCATACTGCCATTACCAACCCTGCCAACCTTTGTGTCATCTGCAAACTTCGTCATTAAGCCTGATATACCTTCATCCATCAATATCATCGATAAATATACAAAACAACAGTGCACCCAACACCGAACCCTGTGGGTTCGGTGTTGGGTCCATTGTTGTTTTGTATATTTATCGATGATATCGATATATATATTTGTATAGTAATAATAACATAACATTATTCCACTAATAACATTAGTCCCCGAAGAGCAGCACCCATTGATTACCATCCTCTGTCTTCTCCCACTGAACCATCCTTTATCCATTGTAGAAACTTACCCTTAATACCATTCTGCTCCAATTTGTACAATAGTCTTCCATGCGCAACAGTATCAAAAGATAAATTAATAAGATCTATAAATAAATAAAAGCTTCCCTGAAATCCAAATATATGATATCAAAATTATTTTTTGCATCCAGTTCCTTTGTAACCACATCATAATATCCTATCAAATTTGTCAGACAAGACTTTCTTTTAACAAACCCATGCTGTGTCTGAATTATTGCTGCAGTCTTGTCTAGATGATCCTGCAATGCATCTTTAACCAGTGACTCCATTGTTTTACCTGGAACAGACAGAAGTTAAACTAACTGATCTGTAATTACTCGTGTCACCCTTCGATCTCCCTTTGTGAATTGGGGATACATGCCTTTCCCCTTACACAGCGCTGCCCCCACACGTCCAAATTTAAAACACCAAAATTCATGCCCGAACTATTAGGAAATCTGATCACTTCCAGCGCATATCCCTTATAGCCCCATTAAACAGCATATAATATATCATCCCAACTGTGCCCAAAAGAAAAGAAGAATTTTTTTTTTTTTTTTTTTTCAGGTCCTAGCCACTGAAATTTCAGGAAAGCAGGTGGCAGAACCTGCCAGAGCAAACTTTAAGGGAACACCTGGCTGGCCTCCACGTGGCGGAGTATGTAAATATCAGATCCCATCGGGGGCCCGGCGGCTAACACGCCAGATGAACAAGGGGCACAACATATTACACAACACATGACCCACACGCTTTTAAACCTCTGGCCTTGACAGCGTACGGTCCTCGATGCAAAGAACATACTCGGAGATGGGATTAATCCCTGGTGCCGTTAGACCTGAAAATACTCTGTACTCTGTGGAAGCAGTTTGTCTGCGGGTGTAGCACAATGATATCGTCACCGTCCTACCCACACCGGGTGAAAAAGGCCCGGGTTCGAATCCCGTCGATGACGCCAAGAACTTTAATGGGCTTTTTTCACTCCGTGGTTGAGTTAGTCGGTCTCAGGCGTAGATAGCAAGGTTTCCCCCCCCCAAGTTTTTCGTCCGGTAAAACATGCAAATCGACAGAGAACACCCGCAATTTACAGACAAAATAAATATATGGGTAGATGTCATATGGGTATGGTTACCCGTAATCATTTACGGGTAACCATAATTTTTTTTTATGGTAGTAGTTTCAGGAAACAGGATCCATTACAAGAAGAGCTGCCCAAGATCACCCGATGGCTACGTTAACGATGTCCTCTTATCAACTATCTTTTGAGGTTGCTGCTATCAGAGCTGAAAACATTTCCAACCAGACTGTGTTAAGAAAGCTCGATTCCAGTGGACTCTATGCAAGGAAGACAGTGGTTTCGTGTCCCTTTAACTCAAACCACTTGAGAGCTCATCAAAACCGGTGTCATGAACATGTGACTTGGAGCCCTGACAAATGAGATACAGTTCTCTTCTCCGATGAGTCCCATTTTAGCCTACAAACAGATTCTAGACGTTATTTCATCTGGAGGCAACGAGGAATGCGGTACCACCCCTCCAACCCCAGAGAAAGATACTTTTAGAGTGCAGGCGCGGTTCTCGTGTGTCGCGGAAGAATAATAAGAACAATGGCCATATCCCTCTTCATGTTTTTGATAGGGGCACTGTAACTGCGCAGAGGTATGGAGAACAGATCCTCGAACCCCACGTGCGACTTTTTTGGAGGTGAGGTTGGTCTAGATGCTCTTTTCAATAGCATTAGTAGCGGTACATGACGCAAGAAAGCAAGCTTATACAGTATCAGCCAAAAAAAAAAAAAAAAAATCCTTCCCATTTCACAGATCCATTCATTCCAAATGTTTATCTAGTTCTGCCTTGAATTTATTTAAGCTATCAACTTCCACACAACAGTAAAAATCTGTTCCAGCAATCAACTACCCGCTGGCTAAAGGCAAACACTGCACATCTATTATACAACTGTCTTTCCTCATTTTGAAACTATATCCCCTCAGGTTTGTAATCTGAGCAAGAGGAGGAATCCCATCAGCATTGAGCCTGCTCAATCCATTCAGGACCTTATACACATCAATCAGATCGCCTCGCAGGTGCCTAGTCTCCAGAAGCTGCAATTTGCAGAACTTAAGTCTTTCTTCATAAGAGCACCCCTTTGTTCCCTTCACCAGTCTTGTTGCCCTTCCCTATACCCGTTCTACATCCTTCTTAAAATGAGGTTTCCAGACCTGCACACAGTACGGAGGCTGTCGCCTAACCATTCCCTTATACAAGAGGATAATCACCTCCTCATCCCTACTCATAAAATTCCTGTAATCATTGACAAGACTCCATGACCTACTCTGGTAGGCTGTCTGCACTGTTCAGAACTTCATATATGACTGCACAATTACCCCCAGGTCTTTTTCATGCTCCACCTCCCTGAGTGTAACACCACCCAGTTGATACATTTCTCTGGAGTTACTGTTACCCATATGCAGTACTTTGCATTTGTCAATGTTAAAATTCAGTTGCCACTTCTCAGCCCATCTACCTAACTTTTCCAGATCCTGTTGCAGCAGCATACTGCTATTACTGTTATTATCAACTCTGCCAACCTTTGTATCATCTGCAAACTTTGACATTAAGCTTGATTTGCCTTCATCAATATCATATAAATATATAAAACAACAATGGGCCCAACATCGAGCCCTAAGGCACCACTAATAACATTAGTCCACGTAGAGCAGTACCCATTGATTACCACTCTCTGTCCTATCCCATTCATCTATCCTTTTATCCATTGTAGCAGCTTGCCGTTAATGTAATACTGCTCCAATTTGTACAGTAGTCTTCCATGTGCAACAGTATCAAAAGCTTTCCTGAAATCTAGGTATATGCTATCAAAATTATTTTTTTGCATCCAGTTCCTTTGTGACCAAATCATACTGTCTAATCAGATTGATCAGACAAGACTTCCCTTTGACAAACCCGTGCTGTGTCCGAATTATTACTGCTGTCTTGTTTAGATGATCCTGCTATACTTCTTTAACCAGCGACTTCATTATTTTTCCTGGAACAGAAGTCAAACTAACAGGTCTCTAATTACTCGTGGCACCCTTTGATCCACCTCTGTGAATTGGAGATACATTTGCAGATCTCCAGTCCGTGGGGATTTCCCTTTGTCCAAGGATGCTCTCATAATTATGGCCAATGGTTTTCTTACTTCCTTTGCCACTTCCTTTATATAACTGGATATATTCCATATTCCATCTATCCCAGGTGCCTTTCTTATGCGTAACTTCAACAATTTCGCCTCCACTTTGCTCTCAGTTATTACAAAATCATTTAACTATCTTTTAGAATTTGATAAGCATCTGGCCCTCTCCTCCTTGAATAATTCCTCATGTGTGAATGTAGACGCAAAAACTCATTTAGTTCGGCTGCTGTATGGGAATGATCATCTATAGTCAGACCATTGATATCAAGTGGACCAATCTGATTCATCCCCTTCCTTTTAGAGTTTATATAAGTAAAGAAATCTTTGCTGTTTCCTTTGAATTATTTGCCAAAGCTTTTTCATAATCTGCCTTCGCTTGCCTAACCTCCTTTGTGACTTGATTACAGACTAGTTTGTATCTACCATAGGCTTCTGTGTCGCCTGACAATTTATGTGGATCCCATGCGTTTTACTTGTCTGCCTCGAGTCTGATTAGTTCATCTGACATCCATTTGGGCCTGAAGCTAGAGCAGTATTTCTTAGTTGGAACAAAAAGCATAGTAGCTTCCAAGATTACTTCTTTGAATGCTTCCCATTTAGATTTTGCTGTTGGTAACATCATCAGTTGGTACCACTGTATAAAACCTAAAAAATCTCTGAGACCACTTTACGAAAGCATAAACCCTTCCCTTAACCCCTGGTGGTAGTTATATCTTTAAGTAAATCCCACATCAGTGCACTGTGATCACTGCCACCTAGTGGTTCCTTTATCTGTAAATCCTTAATGCATGAATAATCACTGCTGATAATCAGATCAAGAGTGTTACTCCCTCTTCTTGCCTCTCGAACATGCTGCTGTAGAAAACAATCATCCAATAAATCCACAAAAGCCTTGCTCGTGTGCGAGCGACCAATTCACAAGTTCCAGTCTATATCTGGGAAGTTAAAATCCCCCATTATAAGACACTGATTTAGTGGCCCACTCTATTTCTCTTCATAGTTGTTATAACTTATAATTACAAAAGAGATACCGATCCCAGTATTAGGAATAAAAAATATAAAGAAAAACTGAAAAAAAAGTCTTGTAAACAATAATTCCATGCCAATGACCACTTCATCCATTTATAAGATGTTTCAGTGTCAATATTTTTTTCCTCATACGCAACACTCTTATTGGTTGTTGACTATGCTGGTTCTTGTTTTTCATCTTTATGCAAATCCACATACATATAACTTTCTTTGTTGTATCGTTTTTGAAACTATTAGGTTGTTTTTTGTTGAATGAGCACACTCAGGGTAATGTTTACTTTGGAATTTAATATAAAATTTTATAAAAACCAATAAACTGACGATTTATTTATTCATTGATGCAGAGGTCTCTTTTTGCTGCTCTTGTCCTCATCCATGTATTCATTACATACTTTCCTAACCTGGTTTCTTTAGAAACCGGGTTATTTCTTCAGAAAACTCTTCGGGGATAAAAATCTCAGTAATAAAACTTAGTAATGCATTCTTGTTATTCCTAATTTTGTGAAATAGAATTTATTTTGCAGCTAAATTTAATAAATTTATTTTCAAAACGTAATTACATCTTACATAAGAGAGAAAGACTGAAAGTGACTTTTCAAAAAGTCACACATACAAATAAGGTTTCTGTGACCAATGCCAGATAGTCTGGGGATCTTCACTCATATTTTTAAAAGCCCTAAAATTAAGATTATGGCCGTCTTAAACCGATATTAATTTCATTGTTCCGGATTCTTCACGACCTTAGGGCCCCTGGCTATTTCTTCAATAAATCCCGCCTTGACTGGGTCACCAAAAATATACGAAAGTAATGATGAATGGCAACAGCAGTTTGTTGATAGCATTTTTAATATTCTTCAGTCCACCAACAAGATAGTATTCAGTTGGGCAAGAAGTGTTGGCTCGATTGAAAAGTCCTATCACGTCTTTATAAATCATTCCACGGTGATTTAACTGGACTCAAATCAGAGCTCAGGTTTGGTTCACCATATTAATGTCATATTATATTATTTTCTCCCTGAATAACAGTCCATAACAGTTCAGCAAAAAACACAACCTGATCATCCAGAATATTTGTTTGACCAGCATGATTCATTCTGGTTGGTATTTCAAGTACGGGACCCACTTCATAATAGGTAAAACGACTTCAAATCATCATATCACTAACTCACCACTAGCTTGAACGACACATGGCACAGTCTGGACGAACCGCCTCATTGCTGCTCCTGTGAACTCTGGGCCTGGCATCATTAGAACATAAGAAAAATTTGAATTCGTTAGAATACATCACAGAGTAACAATCATCACTAGTCCAGTTTTATTGTCTCTTAGTCCATACTAACAGGGATTTTTATGCGCATCTGCTAACATTGAACATTTTTTTTTGTGGAACCCTAATCTAGAAATCCATGTTATATAATTCTCTTCGCAATATTTTCTCAGAAATACAAATATCATATTTCTTGATGAGTTCTTCTGCTAACTGGTTGCAGCAGGATTTTTTGTGTGTCTTGTTTGAAATCGTTTTTCCTTTACAAGCGATATTCAACGCCGATCACGGTCACTTGGAACAGACTTTCGACCACAGTTCTACCGCTGATTTCTGATTGACTTCAACTCGTACCATACCTTAAAACTGTTATTACCGTTCTTTCTGAAACACTAGTAAATTTAAATTCGGCTACTTCTTTAACATGAAGTCTTTTAGACTTTTCAAATGCAGGTCAAAAGGACTTCGGCACTTCTAAAAGATTTTTATTTATTTATTAAACTAGGCGGTCCCAATCAGCTTTTCTGGCAACCCTACCACCTATTTATAGTATGGTACAAGGCCTCCGTAGCCGAGTGGTCAGGAGCGGGAATGCAGCCTGTTATGTGTAATTTCAAGTGATAAATTCAACACACGAGTGCTACTTCAACAAATGTCCTAACAACAGAAATAAGATAGGACATGCCATCACATGTCAAGTAAATCTGTTCAGCGTAATTAGAGTTGTAACCAGCGAAGCACATCATCCTCTAAGGTGAAGATCGTGAGACCAACATTCCCCACCCGACCCACAAGTCAGCACCTCCATAAATTTAACCCAAAATCGCCTAATGACTACAGACCAATTTCCGTAGTATGCACCTTCCTCAAAATCTTGGAAAAAGCCATACTTCCTGCTCTCACCCATCACATGTTCGGCCACAAACTTCCATACCTCCATAGTGTACTACCTGGACGATCCACGATCACCAACCTCATGGGCACATTCTTCAGAATTGAAGGTACCTTAAGCAACAAAGAGCAACTGGATATTGTGTTCCTCGACATTAAGGCGGCCTTTGACAATCTGTCCACCCATGCATTATGTACCATACTCTGCAACTACTTCAAAATCTCTGGTCACATCCTAGTTCTCCTTAGGAAACTCCTTCCGTCCAGGACCCTATAGATCAGAACCATAATCACCACATTCTCTGCTCCAGAGGGCTCTCCCAAGGGGGCGTTCTCTCTGCCGCCCCCTTGCCGCATCTTTAGAACCCTTTCTAGCAAACCTTACTAATTTTACCATTACGCAGATGATATTAAGTTCTTCATCAACACAAAATGCCCCCAGTCTCTCCAGTCTATTACTGTGAGCTCCAACCGGCAGCTACAAGAACTGGAGAATTACCTTCATGCGATTGGGCTCTCCATTAACAAAGAGAAAACTTCACAACTGTCTATCACCAAGAAGAAAAATACCAACGATGTAAACATCATTATAGCGAACTCTCAAGTTAAAAAAGTCACCCACCGTAAGGATTTGGGTTTCACCTGGGACAAAGACCTCACCTTCTTGCTAATACCACTAATATCACTTTAATGAAAACTTATTCGGCTTTATGGGCAGTAAAGCAGGAGATCTCCAACTTCCATAACCCGGGCCTTATCATCAAATACATTCTTCGATGCATAATCCCAATTCCTTTATATGCCTCGACTATATGGTCCTCAGCACCCTCATCATACCAAGCCAGGTTCCTTTCCCTGGAATATTGGATTTTGAAATGGCTAAATAGGGTTGCCGGGCTAACACCTGCAATCTCAAAATCTGTTCTGGTCACCAACCTTAATACGCTTCCTTGGAGGTATCACATTATCTCTATAAATCTTCTTACCCTCTCTCAGCTTCTATCCGGAAAACTGAGCTCACCTGATATATGGGATATCATCGCCAGACCGTCAGACAGGAGAAGATGCCAGACCAACGCATCCCCATACAGATCGAAGCTGCGCAGCATGTCCTCCTAGACAACATGTTTCCACATAACTCCTTCCAAATATTGAATAGATTAGCCATAGACGGTGAGAAGCTGTTCAAGGACAGAACCTATAGATCTTCCATTCTTGCAGACGTATGCCCTCGTTATGCTCTAGGTGGACTCTCTGAGTTGCCACGCTGTCCACGCTCTGATGTAACTGTATGTACTTTTATTTGTTGTATTTTATGTTTATGTATCTTCACGAGAGACTGTTTAAGGCCGTGTATTGTATCTAGGCTCTGTACACAATGCATTTGTCTGTCATTTATGTTTAATCTCTGTATGTAACTCGTGTCCTCTAGCTGCATAGCTCTAAAGGGATATTTCTTAGGAAATAAATTGATATTATTATTAATAATAATAATAAACACATCCTGTTCCAAAAGAATGGCAAAAACTCGTTTTTGCCACTCACTAATATCTGTTTTGTGCCCCACCTTTTGAATTTGAAACCTTGCTTTTTTAGCCACAGCTGATATACACCTGTACAGTATATTCATTACTACAAGGAAACAAGCATGGAAAGGAAATAAGCATGGAAGAAGCACTTGTTCAATTTGTTATATCTGCGCGGGAAGCACAGTGATTATAATCACCGTCTTCCCTACACTGTGTGGAAGAGGTCCGGATTGCAATCCTATCAATGAAGCAAGAAATTTTTATGGACTTTTTTTCACATCCGTGGATGAGTCAGTCAGTATCAGATGTGGATAGCAAGATAGTTCCTCTCCAAAAGTTGGATTTTTCCTCCAGCAAAATGGTCAAATCGATGAGAGAAAACACAATTCATGGACATAATGCACATGGGCAAACAAGGTAGCTCTTGGGTGGCCCTACTATTACAGTTCCTTTGTTCAATTTGTTATATATTCTGAGTGCAACTGACTAATTTTTTTCCGGCGCCTTTATTACCTTGGACTATAATTTATGTAGGATGTTATAGGAATGATTATTTCTGTGCAGTTTGTTTAAGCAGGGATCAAGACAGAATGGAAGATCTTTAAAAGTGATATTCTTTCTCATAAACTGCATAAAAATTATGGATGACCATCAAGGGACATGACCAAGTTAATTAACTCATAAAATGTTTTTATCCCATTTAGACGGGACTCTAAATGGTCAGACCTTTTCCACATGATATGCTGTTAATCTTAACCACTTTTCCGGTTGCAAGGATTACCCTTATAGATTAAACAGCAAATCAACCTCCATAGGACACGCAATTTACAGACATATTATATATGGCACAATATGGCCTAAGTTGCTGATGCGCATGAAATCCTACAACAACCAACCAACTTGATGACCTGCTCCCGCTCCTTAGAATATGGATTTTATTTATTCCCAAAAAAAGCGAAATCTTTTCTTATTCTCAACTTGGTAGGAAAACCAAATAGAGCATTCTTCTTCTTCCAGTCCCATAGTTCCCGGAGTAGCTGTTGTGGCCACCAACAAATTCCTCTAACTGCATCGACCTGTGCTACACGGGCGGCATCGCATAATGTCACGCCCAAAAGTTCATTGATCCCATCCTACCACCTAGTTGCAGGTCTTCCTTTAATAGCAGTTTTTGGAGTTGGTTTTTGTTATGGTCTCTGAGGCATCAGATAATGTGGTGGTATGCCATTGAAATAGAGCATTAGAACTCTTTAAATAGATAAAGTGGCATCAAAGTTCAATGAAGTTACAAAAAGTTCCCAATGTACCAAATAAATAAATAAATTCTTCCAACAGGAATTATCTCATATATACGTGCTAGAAGAGAAGCACGAGTTGTTCAGTTGTACGGCTGTGTGTCTTTGTGGCTCCGGTTAATCAGTTAAATTAACAGAATTATGCTCAGGTTTATATGATGATTTTTATGTTGGTGTATTCCTAATTTGATGCTGAACAAGAGGATATCCATTGTGTGGCGACCTGGACATCCAGGTATTTATTATTTATAGTTTTCTTATACTGCAAAATTTGCTGTTTTTGCTACTCACGGCTGACCAGAGATACCTATCGCTTCCGGCTACAGGTCAAGGTCAGGCAAATGCGCTGTGGGTTTGTACTTGCGGTCAAGTGACCATGGCAACACACGTCATTTACTGCCTCCTAGCAATTATCCACGCCTCGTACAAGCGGATTTCTACATCCAACAGTTACAAGTCTAGCCAACTAAAATAAGCCGTAATTTTTGACTTATTTTGTATCTGATCGGTAAACGTATCACTTGGAATACGATACGTAGTTAAGGCAACTACTAAACACAATTGTAAACTCTTTTCCAGCCCACTACTAGTAATCCTTTTATCTGCGCCTAAAATCTGAAAATGCCTTTAAAGCAAGATCACCCAAATAATGAAAGCTGTGTAATTTGTGGAATTGTTCCGGACGTAGCTATAAAATGTACTTCCTGTCTCAAGACATACGGAAGCGAATGTCTCGCGTTGGACCTAAAGAGGCTCGGAAAGCAGCGACGGAAAGTTTGGCAGTGTCCCCCCTGTAAGGGAGAAAATTATATGCATTCACTCGGAACAACTGGTGAAACTTTTAACGACGTTAACCAAATTTCGGATTCACCTGAGCACAGGACCCAACCCGAACCTGAGGTAGACACGGAAAAATTGACATCGCCAGATGCACATGTGGAATTGCCACCCGACTCATTACAGGAAGAACAAAATGACCATTCAGATCTCATCATGCAAAAATCTAGTAGCTCCCAACAGGATAACACCCTATCAACAGAGATCTCCGCAATAATTAATCAAACATCACTCGAACACAGTCCACTCCTGGTCTCGCTCCTCACAAATATTGAGACAACTCTATGTATAAAGCTGTCGCCAATTCATAATATCCTCGCAGACCTACTGCTAGAAAACAAGCGACTACGAGAACACAATGAATGCATACACAAAACATTGGAGGTGTTGCGGAAAAATTTTGAGGACCTGAAGCAATCGGTTTGTGATCTTGCTGTTCAAACTAACCATCATGAGCAGCAGCCTCCGGACGAACACTTTCACGCGAAACCGAGAGCTCCTACCCAAACCACCCCATCTTTATTACCACTTGACCCCTCTCCAGCCCCCATTCTTACAACATGTGAGTCTGAAGTTGTGTGCCCTGAACGTAGCACTAGACCAGTATATATTGAAATCACAGCAGATGCCAACGGATACTCAGGAAATACTGCCTCACAGAAGACCCAAAGAATTCATCAGGAGCAGAATCTGCCAAATCGCACCTATTCGCGATCACAAAACTCACATATGGGGTCCTCGCGCTCAAAACCGGATAATGCTTTGGCTGCTGAAGTACATCGCAATTGTAGTTCCGCCTCAAACAACGTGAGAGGTAACCATTATGCAGGGACTACGATTGCATCTAATGTAAAGACCCATAGAGACACTACAACGTATGCAATGATTGCAAGCCAACGAACAAAAGAACAAACACTGACCCGTAATCCAACTGTTAAGGAACTGAGCCCCAATCTTAAAGTTATTGGAACCAATTTGCACTTCAGCAAGATGCAAATTGCGAACACTGGAATGATGAGCAAGCGGATCCGTAATGTCTTCATTAGTAGGCTCTCCCCTGCTACCACAGCTGATGATGTGGAACACCTTCTTGCTGCTTTCAAAATGAATGGTAGAGTCACCAAGCTATCCACAAAATATCCCACCTACGCCTCCTTTAAGATCGATGTGGCTGATGCAGATTTTGAAGCACTCTTCAATCCTGAAATCTGGCCTGCTGGAGCTCTTGTTATGCCATATCTCGGACATAAAGGGCAGCGATATAGAAGTAATGGAAAGGACTCCCACCAATGGTACCCTGATTCATAGCAATCCCAGATCTCGTTACCGCAACTAGAACCACAGACACGGAACACCAATATGCCGATCCCTGTGCTCATCAGTCCTAGACACACCCCGCTGAATCGAGTCGTGCGATGTCAGAGACCACCTGTCCGTATCAAAGTACCTACAGTACCTGCCTGCACCATATTTTATCAGAATGTGCGTAGTCTTAGGAACAAGCTTGACACTATGGAGCAAATTCTGCTCCCCGGATATTTTGACCTGCTCGCCATCACCGAAACCTGGCTCAATGACGATGAAGAATTCCTAGCAGCAGCTGCCCCAGCTGATTATGGGGTCGTATTCACATCTCGGATTGCACGCAAGGGTGGAGGCGTCGCAATATTTTACAAGAAATCCACTTTCAAGCTATTGGATAATAAATCCAGTAACTCCCCTAACTATGAAGCAATCCTCGTTACGTTAAGATACAACTTCGTGACGTTTGACCTCTGTGTGGTGTACATACCTCCAACGCCTTCCCCGCAAATCATCCTTGAAGTTTCCAACTGGATAATCAATCAGCTGCATCCTACAGCCTCTCACGTAGTTTGTGGTGATTTCAATTTACCTCCTCAGCTATCTAATATGAAAAAGGATCTTCTGGCACACTTGAGATGTGCTGATCTACAACTTATTAATGAAGCTCCAACCAGGGGGAATAACCTCTTAGATCTAGTTCTAGCCTCTATCCCTTGCACCCTTGATTACATTGCAGAAACGTCATTCGACTCTGATCATGTCCCAATACATGTGACTGCATATCTGCCAGCCCCCAAATTAGAAACCAGAAGGACAACAAAAAAGGTTGACATCACTAGCCCCGACTTACTTGACGTAGATAAGTGCATCAGAGCCGCCTCTCTCATTCCCTGGGTGGCCTTAGAGACTTGTGACCCAGAAATAGCTGTGAACATTCTCACAAACTGGATCAACACGGTTGCCAAATATGCCGCCTCTAAAAAAATCACAATCAGTCCATATACAAGACTTTGGTGGAATTCAGAACTCAAAATGAGTTTCCAGCTGAAGCAACAGCTCCATCGCACATGGAAACAGTCGCAAAATGTCAATGATCGCATCGTTTATTCTAGGGCACGAGCTCAATTTAATCGCATGAAATCTGAGGCAATCAAATTATATGTTAACCGAGATCTGGCTAAAGGAAAAATTCCATACAAGAAAGTGAACCTTCATTTTCCTCTGCAATTTGATCCTGAATTGTGGCTCGATTTCGTCACAAGATTTAATCGTAATCCTATGCCAAACTCAGATCTGGCTCTACTAACAGAGCCCACCCAGCAAGAAGTGTTGAGCACCATTCAGATCACAAAACAACAGCTGATCGTCGCCATCAATTCTCTACCTGCCTCGTCAACCGCTGGTGATGATGGAGTTCCCCAATTCATGCTCAAATGCCTAAGTCCGTACATTATTCAGCCACTTTTAATTATTTTCAACCAGTTACTCTCGAACCAGATTTTCCCACAGCAATGGGAAAACTATCTTATCAAACCTTTAGCCAAAGTTCAGTCGCCATCGAAACCTAAACATTTCCGACCCATCTCCAACTCCTCCAGCCTGCTGAAGCTCCTGGAGAAGACCTTACTCCCGATCCTCACCAAGCAGATCATGCCCAGTAATCCAGCCCAAATTCACTACTCCCTTCCAAACAGATCAACGATCACAAATCTGCTAGCCACAACGAATACTATCTTGTCAGCATTCGAGAAAAGGCACGAACTAGCTGTGACTTACTTAGACATTGAGGCTGCATTTGATGCCGTCCAAGTAAACCAACTACTCACTCTCCTGGAATGCCACTTCCAGATCACAGGGAACATATTATGCTTTCTCTCCTCTCTTCTGAATAACAGAGTTATAAAGCTTCATACAGGAGATCGCACCCTTACTAGATCCGTCACCGCAGGAGTCCCACAAGGAGGGGTCCTTTCCGGCCTTCTGTTCTCATCTATTATCTTCCCACTGGTTGCACATTCTCGATGTCTACTGAGCTATGCAGATGATATCAAGATACTGACTCCCATCATCTCTGGTCAAGACCTTGATCTGGTAAAAACGGAAATTAACAACACTCTCACTGCAGTCACATCTTACCTCTGCCAGTTCGGGCTCAAGATCAATCCTGCTAAGTCCGAATTCATGGTGTATTCATTGAAGCAAACTCCTTCTTCTCTCCAGCCTTCGGTCGGCAACATCCTCATCCCAATTGCATCCAGCCATCGTGATCTGGGCGTTGTATTCGACTCCAAACTTCAATTCAACGCCCACATAGACATGCTCCTCACACGTGCTTCAAGACTCCGGTGGATAGCAAAACAGCATCTCCTTCATATCAGAGATAAAAAGACAACCGTGAGGTACATAAGAGCAATCATCTTTCCACCTTTACTCTATGCTGCTGAAATTTGGGCGTCAGCGGCACCATCAATAAAGAAACCACTCTTTGCCACAGAATTCTGGCTCCTAAAGTGGGCCAACAGGAAGCACAACCTTCCAGCTCTGATTCACACCACGCAGCTTGCCAACTCTCTCGGGATTCCACGGCTTCCCACCTTAGTCGAAGACCAACGCCTCCTAGCAACAGTCAAGATGATAACAGGCATAATCGCAACACCTTCATTCTGGGATACCTGTGGCTGGAGGATCCCCCCTGCTGCCCTTAGGGCCAATCCCGAGCTCTACTCGCATTCAGCGCGACTCCATCTCTCGGACAGGTTCCTTCCTCAGCAGATGTTCAAGCAAACCCAGGCACTTGACGCCGACCTGAACAAATTCGCTATTGACCGGACTTACAGGAAAAAAATTATGTCTAGTAGGACTAATCTGCATTGACATGTGTACCTTGCATCTGTTCCTGTCTGATTGAGCTGGTGCTCTTATCTCGATGTTAAGTCAGCTCAATCAGACCTAACTCTCGTAAGGAGTTCTCTCCTTTGTATAAAATATGTTTTCTTTTGTAAAATTACCTGTTTTTGTAAATTAATTGTTCTATTTTCCCGGACGTTTCGGGAAGTTGTACAAATGTAAACCCCTGGCTTTTTGGCCGTGAAGGGCATTAAAGATTATCTCTCTCTCTCTCTCTAATCACCTTAATGCACGGAATAGCAGTGCCACCACTCAGTACAACCACTCAAGTTTCGGAGAACTGCCGGTAGATGGCAGAAGAATGTATGTCCTAGAACGCGCTGGTTTTGTTTCTGATCACTTTTAAAATGGTGTGGAATCCAACGAGAACGGCGAGAAAATCCAATGTATTTAAGTACATTGAGTAGTGATAATCTGATACTGGAGACTTAATTATTATTTACATATATTTTGAATAATCCTTTTCTTTTGCTAATAATTAATTTTTCAAAAAATTTAAATTTCGTCTTCGTAACGAATGAGTGATGGTTTTGGGTCTCTGATAAGTCATCTATTTTGGGAACTTTAGGAACATAGTATCCTCTAACAGTAAAAACTAATGCGAAGAGTTTTAATTTCGAATAACCTCTCTTTTAACTTTTAATACATTTTATTTTTAGATACTAAGATTATTAGAGGATATCATGATTTTCGAGATAAAATGTAGAAAAATACTGAATTCCAACGTATGCTCTGAATTTTTATGAATGGATTTAGCTATGAATTTTTACTTTCTGTTTCATTATATTTCTGTTTCAATATTTACGTTATTTTAAAGAGAAAATGATGTAAATATAGACTTGATCTGTAATAGTACCACTTATGAGGTTAGGGAAGCCAAGGCTAAGTATGAGAAAACACTGGCTGAGAGAACAAAGAATGGACACAAGGAGTTTTTTATGTATGTGAATAAAAAGAAGAAAACCAATCAGATTGGACTCTTGTGTACTGAGTGTAACCCAACTGATGATAACACAACCGATGTTGCTAATGAATTGAATAGGTATTTCGTATTGGTCTTTACTGACGAAAGACTCTTTAAGCCGAGGAGAGGCATTGTGAGTGAAGCTGAGCCATATGAACAGGTCTTACAGATTCCATGCCTTGATGTGTGTGTCAGGGTACTGGAGGCAAGAGGAGGACATGTCCATTATTAGATGGGTAGTCATAATGTTTTGAGTGGACAATCTATATAGAACTCTTCCATCAACTTTACTCATTAGGACTCCCCTGTCCAGTGTTTGTGTTTGTTTGTCGTAGGGTTTTAGATACATCAGCAACTTAGGCCATATTGCACCATATATTATGTCTGTAAATTCCGTGCGTTCTGTAGTCGATTTGCTGTTTGCTGGACGAAAATCCCGAGTTTCCGGGAATATAAACCATGCTACCCTTGCCTAACCAACTAACTCAGCCACGTTATGAAAAAAAAAACCATAAAAATTCCTCGCGTCATTGACGGAATTCGAACTTAGGTCTTTTTCACCCAGTGTGGGGACAACTGTGCTACCCAGGACAGCCACTCCTTCATCAGCTTTACAGTTACAGCAATCCAGTCTTCCAAAGTTTCTACAGCTTCTGTGAGATTAACTGTGTCCTAAGTGTTGCAATTTATGACTACCTTGCTTCTCTTCAAATAAACTGCCCAAATCTCTGCTCACAATCGGCCTATGCCTGGTTCCCATAATAGCTGCGAAAGTAATGTGAAGAATTAAAAACTGTTGGATTATGGTATTTTACTCTTTCCACACAATAAGTCTCCTCCTGGCAGACTACATTGCGATTCTATGTAATTGAGAATGCATTAAGAGTTCAGGGAAATGCAAAATCCGAGGAAGCGTGGAGGGATTTGAAATGTCGGCAAAAGATCAGTCAAGTCATTGCCATGGGGCAAAATTTCATTTGCTCTCTGACTAAGCGAGCGCGTCTCTGCAAGCATCAATAATCTTAAATACTGAAAAGGAAAGTGTATTAGAAGCAAAATCCATCAGCAATCGAAGACAACCAGGAAAAAAAAAAAAAAAAAACAATTCTGTCTAGCATAAGGGATGCATCAGGATTGTCAAAAGAAAAAATGTAAAATACCTCAAATTTTTTTATACAGTAATTCCAGTTTTGTATCACATGTTGGTCAAATCTGGTCAGTAATTGCTGATATATTTAAGCTTACTGAGACATCATGACACTCAAAGATACGAGAATTCTTCATCTCGTATCTTTCAATTTCAGTAAATACTGTCTGTAATCACTGAAATTGAAAGAGGGCCAAGACAGGAGGTCTGTTCAAAAAAGCATCCAGTTTATCTTGTCGAGGCAATTCAACCCACTGACTGAGCAAAACATGTTTGGGCATGTCTCATTCTTACCTACGCACAATATAGTTGTTTCTCCATCACAATAATTCACAATTCCCATGGACGACTGGAAGAATTTCTGTAGTCCTCTTCAATCTAAGATGTGGTTAGTCGATCTCAGACGTGGGGGAAGGGGGAGGTACGGTTTTTCCCCTGAGTTATTCCTGCCTTTTCAGCACACATAACATACAAATCGGCCCAATGAACACAATTTCTATAGACAAATATACAAATACGGATATGAACAATAACGCCAATCCCGTTCAAATAATATTGGAAATTTAGTTTTTTTTGTCATTTAGTCGGAATATTCAATGGATTAAGTACATGTCCTTGTGTAGTATTTGAAAATGTGTGTGTTCTTTAAAACTTTTATTTAGTCCTTGGAGGAGTAACCGAGTTGCCAAAACGGGTAACTTGGTTACTCCTTTTAAAATTTCTTCTTTTTTTAAGAAACAATTAACTTCTTTTTAAAATTTCTTTTAAAAAGTTTTATCATTGAGGAAGCTGTTGAAATGGGTCTGACGTCGAATGGCTCACTTATTCTATCGTTTTTTACAAGTTTTTTTCCCTTCCTTTTCATTTTTCTTTCTTTAGAAATGGGCCGAAAAACACTTCTTTTCCTGGAGTGGAAACTATTCAAACTAGAATTTTCTGAAACGGTATCCGTATTGATTGCGCTATCAGTTGCTTTTTTTGTTTCTTTGTTTTTATAGAAGCAACAAAAAACATCAAAAATGTAATTATTTTTCATATTTCTTTATCATAACGATGAGATTTGATGTTAATGCTGTACTGATCAATAACCGTGATTAAAGTTGTCCTAGTTATAAGCAATACTTATGACTTCTGTTTTTCAACACCGTGAGGGAAAAGCTTATATTTGATTCCATCAAGAGAGGGGGAATTCTGAGGGCATTTTTTTCTCATTCTGTCAATTAACGGTTTCGTGAAAGATTTTCATGGAAAATACTCTGGTTTTACATCCAAAAAAATAGTCGAACCAAAACAGGGTCTGTTTTGCTTTTGTACCAAATCAACTACAGAGATAAAGCGAGGTTGTATTCTGTCTATAAATTACATCTATTCTGCGATCAGTTTGTCTGATTTTCAAATTAAACAAAGAACACAAGCTGATCGCAGAATGCACTATGAGCAGTTTGAGGACTATGAGACTGTGTGCATCTGCGATCAGCAAATGAACACAGTCTCATAGTCCTCAATCAGGCTTTTTTTATAATTACGGCTCGAACAATGTAACTTGAATTTTTCAGTTGAGAAAGCCCCTCTGCTAAAAGCATTTGAGTTTTTAATCCTAAATTTCTAAATTTATCGCTTTCCCAGAGGCTTTTATTATTATTTTTTTTAAATATTTTTAACTCTTTCCATTCAAACTTTAGTCGTGACATAACTAAATATACTTAAAAAGTAAAGCTTTTGTGATTCAGTCACTAAACAATGCAGTGGTACTTCGACAACTGACGAATAAGAGCTTTACTCGAAAGTGTGTATTTGTTTATGTCGGGATTAAAAATAGACTGAACAGAGTACAGCATTATCTTGATTTTACATTTCTATATTATAAAGTTAACTAAACGTAAGCAAGGATTTATTATATGCTTTCCTTCCCTCAGTTGGCTAGCCTAAATCAGGGTTTAGAATGGATCCTGGAACGCTGGAATGCAGTTCCAGTTCATCACAAGCATTAGCATATATATGCGTTTACTGCCCTTTTCACGTATTATCCTGAAGAGGGTTCTATTAATTCTATCACGTATTATCCTGAAGAGGGTTCTATTAATTCTATCACGTATTATCCTGAAGAGGGTTCTAAGAGCTCTGAGGTGAAATAAATGTTATATATATATATATATATATATATATATTTGGGCTGCAGGAACTAAACAAATCATTCGAAGACTGTACAAAATTTCTTCTTTAAATGAAGAAGTCTTCAAATTCTGAAGGTACCGTCTTGTTATGAAATTCGCCTACTTTAACAGTTATAAAGACGCCTTCAGATATTCCATCCAAGATATTAATAATATAATTTTTATGTTACGATGCCAGCCAAACTGTAATTTCCTGTTGTGTTGGTAGTACTACTGTAAAGTATGGAGCAACAGATGTATCGAATGCACGCGCATATTATGATCAAGTTAATTTATGGACCAACAGTTCAGCTACCGAGCTTAGTTAGCATGTATTTTCTTATACACACCAACAACAAATTAATTTTACTAAAATGTCGATAAAATTAAGTTACAGTCATAAATTGCTGTAATTGTTCTAAATTCTCTCAAAGAAACTTACATCAGTATAAGAACTACTAAACTTCAATTTAACTCTTCTAAACTTAAGTTATCTTAAGGGGTAAAGGAAAGGGTTTTTGCTTCCGTAAAGGGGAGTACAGTGGTCTCAGACAGTTTTTAAATTCTGTACAGTGGGATCAACTGACGATGTTACAAACAGTAAATTCTAAGTGGGAAGCATTCAAAGAATTAATCGTGGAAGCTACTAGACTTTTCATACTGATTAAGAAATATCGTTCAAGGTTTAGGCCTAAATGGTTATCAAATGAACTAATGAGACTCGTGACAGAGAAGAAAAATGCATGGGATGCATATAAATTATCAGATGACGCAGAAGCCTGTGGCAGATATAAGCTAGTCTGTAATCAGGTCACAAAGGAGGTTCGGCAGGCGAGGGCGGATTACGAGAAATCTTTGGCAAAAGATGCTAAGAAAAACAGCAAGGATTTCTTTACTTATATAAACTCTAAAAGGAAGGGGTGGAATATGATTGGTCCACTTGACATCGATGGTTCGACTGTTGATGATCCTGCTCAGATAGCAAACAAACTGAATGAGTATTTTGCATCTACATTCACACGTGAGGAATTATTACAATTTGAAAATGGCAGAAGGTTATCAAATTGTAGCAGTGTGCTTAATGATTTTGTAATAACTGAGAGCAAAGTGGAGGAGAAATTGTTGAAGTTAAACATAAGAAAGGCACCTGGGGTGGATGGGATCTATCCAGTTATTTTAAAGGAGGCGGCAAAGCAACTAAGCAAACCCTTAGCCATAATTATGAGAGCATCCTTGGACTCAGGGGAGGTTCCCACGGACTGGAGATGTGCAAATGTGTCCCCAATTCACAAAGGTGGATCGAAGGGTGACACGAGTAATTACAGACCAGTTAGTTTAACTTCTGTTCCGGGTAAAATAATGGAGTCGCTGGTTAAAGATGCATTGCAGGATCATCTAGACAAGACTGCAGCAATAATTCAAACACAGCATGGGTTTGTTAAGGTAAAGTCTTGTCTGACAAATTTGATTGGTTATTATGATGTGGTCACAAAGGAACTGGATGCAAAAAATAATTTTGATATCATATACTTGGATTTCAGGAAAGCTTTTGACACTGTTGCGCATGGAAGACTACTGTACAAATTGGAGCAGAATGGTATTAAGGGTAAGTTGCTACAATGGATAAAAGGATGGTTAAGTGGGAGAAGACAGAGGGTGGTAATCAATGGGTGCTGCTCTTCGTGGACTAATGTTATTAGTGGAGTCCCACAGGGTTCGGTGTTGGGTCCACTGTTGTTTTGTATATTTATCAATGATATTGATGAAGGTATATCAGGCTTAATGTCGAAGTTTGCAGATGACACGAAGGTTGGCAGGGTTGTTAATGACAGTAATGGCAGTGTGCTACTGCAACAGGATCTAGATAATTTGGGCAGATGGGCTAAGAAGTGGCAACTGAAGTTTAACCTTGACAAATGCAAAGTACTGCATATGGGTAGAAGTAACCCCAGAGAAACGTACCAACTGTGTGGTACTACACTTAAGGTGGTAGAAAATGAAAAAGACCTGGGAGTAATTGTGCAGTCAGATATGAAGTTTTCTGAACAGTGCAGACAGGCTGCTAGGGCGGGTCATGGGGTTTTGTCAATGATATATAGGAATTTTGCTAGCAGGGAAAAGGAGGTGATTGTCCCTCTGTATAAGGCAATGGTCAGGCCACGCCTTGAGTACTGCGTACAGGTCTGGAGACCTCATTTTAGGAAGGATGTAGATTTGCTTGAGCGTGTACAGAGAAGAGCAACACGATTGGTGAGGGGAATGAAGGGATTCTCTTACCAAGAGAGGCTTAAGTTCTGCAAATTGCAGTGGCTGGAGACTAGGCACCTGCGCGGTGATCTGATTGAGGTGTACAAGGCCTTGAATGGGTTGAGCACGCTGAATTCTGATGGGATCCTTCCACTTGTTCAGATTACCAACCTACGGGGACATAAGTTCAAATTAAGAAAGGACAGATGTAGAATAGATGTGCGGAAATTTGCCTTTAGCCAGCGGGTGGTTAATTGCTGGAACAAATTTCCATCTGTCGTTGTGGAAGTTCATAGGTTAAATAAATTTAAGGAGGAACTGGACAGGCATTTGGAGGGAATGGTGTGATTTTTTTTTTTTTTTTTTTGGCTGATGCTGCATAAGCTCCTACACTTGCTTTCTTGCATCATGTGCCACTACTACTACTACTACTACTACTACTATCTCATGCACACAGTCTTGACCATAGAATGGTTTCTCGAAAACTCGCGTTTTCATGTTCTTAATGTCAAATTACCGATGAACCTTCTTCAATATAGCAATTAAAACACATAAAATTTTCCAAATCTCGGGGCAAGCAAGAACTAATATTAATCTCCATTTAATGCAATATCTCTCCTTTTTTATATGCGAGCTGATTGGTAATATGTTTGTCGCGAAACCCTGTAGTTATGGCTCTCAGTTCTTTCCATTATTTTAACTGCTTAGATATCTTT
The DNA here is from genome assembly GCF_048544385.1 of Mastigoproctus giganteus. Classification (NCBI taxonomy): domain Eukaryota; kingdom Metazoa; phylum Arthropoda; class Arachnida; order Uropygi; family Thelyphonidae; genus Mastigoproctus; species Mastigoproctus giganteus. The sequence continues at coordinate 23,590,610 of NC_143581.1, read as the reverse complement.
AAATTATTTAATATCGAACCGAGGATGAAAGTGCACTTCTAGGGAATTCAAGCACAGTACTTTAAAGTTTCAATCATTTGAACCTTACAATCGTATCAAAACAGTTAATAGGTAAGTTTGGTCCCACAGGCTTTCGGCAGTTAAAATAACTGCCTAATTTTCAAAACTTTAAGAAACGCAAAAAACTTTCAGATTTGACTGCTGCTAATGATAACTGAATGATAAAAATAACAACACAAATATCAAAGTGTTTTGAACGTGTTTCAAAAATTTAAGGCTATAAGATCACAGTATATCATGTCTGGAAATATCATGTGCTATGATGGCTTGATGGAAGAGAAATTTGTACTTTTGGGAATGAAAACCTACAGCTACCAGAGACCTACTAACCTGGCCACCGGGTTGGAAAGCCTTTTAGAGGCGCTACCGTCACAAACCGCTAGCCCTCGCGGGTAACGCACTTGGTATACGTTCTTCACACACTACATGGAAAAGACTTGCGTTGAATCCTTCGATGTCGCGAAGAATTTTTATAGACCTTTTAAAGTGAGTTAGTTGGTCTCAGACGAGGGCAGCAAGGTTTTTCTCCCGGAAACTCGGGTTTTTTGCCCATCAAAACATACAAATCCACCAGAAAACACATGCAATTTACAGACTTAATATATAGGGTATAATAAACCGCTATGAGCCACTATGATTTGGAAACGGAATCGAATGTAGACTTTCCAAACTTGGTGATAATTCATGAAGTCACCATATTTACGCCGTGAGTAATATCAAAAGATCAACTTATATGTAACAAATTATATTATGAAAGATTTATTATAGAAAAAAAAATGGTATGTACAATATATTGTAAACAGACATGCGTCAGTCGGCCATGGTTTTGCATATAATCTGAGAAAATTCTCTCAAAGAAACTTACATCAGTATAAGAACTAGTAAACTTCAATTTAACTCTTCGAAACTTAAGTTATCTCATGCACTAATACACGATATCACGCAGAGAAATAAGCTAAGCACGATTAATTTTCCCACCTTTAGCGAACAATTGAACAACTGATGTCGTATTCGCTCAATGAACTGCTCAGTAGTTAATGCTAGAGAACCGGTTTTCTCTTAGATTTATCCATCCATCCACATGGGCGCAGTTTTGTGAGTAAGGTAGAACGAATGTCATCAGATGAAACAAGCTTTCTTAGCGTTCAGTTTGAACTATCATTATTAAAAGAATTATAAGAGCAAATGCAAGAAGTGGAACGTGTTTGTATCCTTCCGCAGGCGTTCATAAGAGAGGGGGGAAAATACGGAAGAAATAGCAATCATGTTGATCCAATGTGGTTATGAGTTTTGACCAGTCGTTTTGTATAGCAATTTTAACATGCACACACACTCACACGTACATACATATATGAAAGCTAGAAAGGAGTTCCTTTCACAATCGAAAACCTAGTTATCTTAAACTTTTATTCTCCTTCAAGTTCATACTCCGTCACAGTCGAAAAATCTTTGTTCATGAAATTTTTTTTATTGGTCATACAAAAAGAAAAAGTTTAATTAATTATTCATGCTTATACAACCTTACAAAACGATTGGAAGTTGGGTTTTATCGTTGTATATATAAAACTGGATTATTTCATCTTTACAGAAGAAACTCTGACACTCATCAAGAGGAACTGTGTCAAGAAGATGACGGCTACTGAAGTACCAAGGTCTCTTTCATTTTCTGTTTTCATGATATGCTGCACCACATTTTACTATAACTGTGTCACAGCCTCGGAATGGGAGAGTAGTTCAACGTATGAAGAATTTGGACCTAATAAAGGTAACTTTATTTTAATTTTTGCTTATTTCGATTAAATCAGTAAAGGTAAAATAAAATGATATACGGTATAGTTAAACACGGTAATCGAGAAATTTATTTTAATTGCGCTGCTAATTATTGTACATGTTTTATTATTTATACTAGATGTATATTTTTATTCTGTACCGGTTTTGCAGCCAAAGAATATCAATAACAAACATATATTTTCAAAGAAATTAATGGAAAAATTAAATTTTAATAATTACAAAAATGATCATTATTATTTTAGGTTTAATTCATTATGTAATTACATTCTGCATTATTGTATAAATTTTTTATAAAATTTGAATTGGGCTAGTGAATAAGTCAATAATGAATATTTTTGAAAATTTCTGACGAAAATTTAAATTTTTTAAAGGGAGCGCTGGATGTCAGTTCTTACAGTTAAGTGTTAACAGACGATGTTGCTTTATGCTTGAATAATATCGAAAATTGCTAGATTTGTGCCTGTACACTATACAAAGTACAACGACCTGCAAAAACTAAAAGTAAGGATTCATTGAAGTCAATGCTGTTATTTACAACTTTCATGCTGTAATTAAGTAAAAAAAAAAACTCTGAAGCGACTTTAGGAAGAGGTAATTTCTATAAATCTTAAGCATGGTGATCAGTCTACAATAGAGTTTTGTGAGACACTCTTCAGTATTCCGTTTAAATTAGTAGGTAATTTCTAAAAGAAAAAAAATAAGTGAAATAAAATAAAATTAATTAGTGGCTAAATTGTCAAAATTTAATTATTGAATTTTATTCATCAACACCCGATAAAAGATACTTAACGTTGCAAATTCCCAGCATTCCTAGCGCACAGTTCTGATTTGTGACAATCTGCTGTATTATGAGTAATTCAGAGAGAATTTAAAAAATAGTTTTTTATACTATTAATACATAATAGCATGAAAAACTAAAGCTTTCATTTTTAATGAAAGTTAGTGCTTTTATTTTTAATTTCCTGGGCTTAAGCGATGTTCAGAGTGTAGTGTAAGAGACTTGCTGTAGTTTCAGCAATGCAGAAATAATTTTTTTTTTTTTTTTTTTGGCTGGTGCAGCTAAAGCCTCAGGCTTCCTTGCACCATATGGCTAATAATAATAATAATAATAATAATTTCCTTTTTTGTTTTCAATGTACGTAAATAGAAGTTAAGGTATATTTTTATCTCTTCAAAATGAAGGAGCTTTTATTATTTTTTCACCACAAAAACAAACGCCAAGCAAGGAAGGCGCTCTGGTAACTAGTTCTCAGTTTCAAAAAGTTTAAAAGTTTCAAGCATCTTTAAATATAACGACCACTAATTGCCAACGCAATGACTTCCGTATTTTCAAAGGAGTAGAGCCAGGTACCACCATAGCCGAGTGGTAAGGGGACAAGTATAGGATTAGCACATCGTGTGTTTGAACTGACGTGATACCATAAAATCATAAATTCTTATAGTCTCCAGCTGAAATTTTAAAAAATTAAAAATTAAGTACAAAATTTTACATAATAAATTATTAAATTTAATTTATTCTGTAATATAATTATGTTTATATGTAAAAACATCGAAGAGGTATTAATGGGACAGAAGATTATGTGAATTGATCATACAGTTCTTTATTGTTTTACTTGTTAAACGATCCCTAATATTTTGATGTTCAGTATATATGCCATTTTATACGAGTATTGTAAATTGCTCGAATATGTTAACATAAAATATGTTAATTTGATTGTTTAAAATTACTGTTAAGCTTTAATTACTGTTTCTCTTTGGAATTTCAATACAGATAATGCAAAGAGATGCTATGGAGAGCTGGGCTGTTTTGCTTCATTGCCTCGCAAAGAAGGTGATTATCCAAATGATCGAGAAACCATCAGCACAAAATTTTGGTTATATACCAGAAAAAATCAGAAAGATGGTCATCACATTAAGGCAAATAATAAAAGCAGTGTTGACGAATCTTTCTTTAATCCAAAAGTCGGTACAAAAATTCTTTGCCACGGATGGTTGGATAACATGCGACTCTCCACATGGATGCAGGTGAGTAGCGATAGATAATTATCTGTTTGGTTGGTCTCTCTCTCTCTCTCTCTCTCTCTCTGAGCTTGCGGTAGCTTTTATCGCCATGGCCGGCTCTAAGTTGCTCCTGAGATTTTCGGTGCAAACTATGGTCTAGCAATTACTATTTAGTGTCCAGTGTAACAGAGATAGCACGGGCATGTAGGATCATATGCAGCGCACTTTTGCCACTCGTTTATACTCGGTCCTGTCGATCACGGTTCTTTTATACCACGTGAGACCTGGTTCTGTTTCTCAGGTTGGTAGTAACCTGGTTCTGTTGAGACAGAAAGGAATATTTATGGGTTTTTTTTTTTCCATTATTGTTTCTGAATCGTGAAAAGTAGGGTTTTTCATCCCCAAACAAGAAGAAAAATAATTATTAATAAATTATATTAAAATAAGATGTACATATTGTTAAAATACTTTATTACTGCCTTCTTCTTCTTCTTTCGATTCGGACGTTTGACATTTATTCTACTTGTAATGAAACCAATCTAGAGTATTACTTTTAAAAGTAAACCCATTGTTTATTTGTTTTAAGTATACGTTGTTTTTATTGCTGTTGGGTTTAAGGAGCATCAGCAACTCAGGCCATATTGTGCCGTATATAATATGTCTGTAAATTGAATGTGTTTTGTGGTCGATTTTCTAAACGAAAAATCCGAATTTCTGGGATAAGAAAACCATGCTACCGTTGCCTGAGACCGTCTAACTCAGCTACGTTGTGAGAAAGTCCTATAAAAATTCCTCGGATCATTGGCGGGATTCAAACTCAGGTCTTTTCCACCCGGTGTGGAGAGGATGATGATTATATCAATTGTGCTACCCACGAGGGCCGAAGTTCGACGCTAGGAAGTAACAGCGTTTCTGTTACGTAATCCAGTTACGTTATTGGGTTTTAGGAGCATCGGCGACTAAGGACATGACTTTGCTCTGTGTATATTGTCTGTAAATTGCGTGTTCTGAGGTAGATTTTCTATTTGCTGGATGAAAAACCCGAGTTTCTGGGAGAAAAACCATGCTACCATGAAAAAGGATCTTAAAAATTCTTCACGTCGTTGACGGAATTCAAACTCAGGTCTTTTCCACTTGGTGTAGGGAGGACGGCGATTCTACCAGCTGTGTAACCCACCCACGAGGGATACGATACCGTTTTGTTTGAAAAGTTAACTTCGCCATGGACATAACGTAGTCAGTTTGGTGGTACCGCTATGAAGGTGGCGGAGAATGAAAGGGACTTAGACGTACTGTCCAGCCAACATTAAATCTGTGAGCAATAGAGACAGGCTTCTAGGACAGCTCATGGGCTGGCAATATTCCTATATATCATTAACATGATATATAGGAATTTTGTCGGCAGTGACAAAGAGGAGATTACCTCATTGTTAAGGCATCTTGAGTACAGGAAGTTGGTCAGGGGGCCATCATTTTAGAAAGAACTTTGATCTGTTTAGAATTTCTTCAGAGAAGAGCAAAGAACTTAGTGGGGAACAGAAAGGCTTCCGTTCTGCAAATTGCAGCGTTTGGAAATTAGGCCCTTGCGAGATCTGACCGAAGTTTAAGACTTTAAATAGATTGAATGAACTAAATACTGATGGCATCCTTACTCTTTCTCAACAACGTTCATAAGGACACATAAACTTAAATAGAAACAGGATGGATGCAGGACAGATGTGTGAAATTTTTCTTTCACCAGAGAGTGATTGATCGTTGGAACAAATTTCCGTCTGGTGTTTTGGAGGTCGGAAGCTTGTATAAAGTTAAGGAAGAAGTGGACAAATCATAAAAGGATAGAGACAGATGAGGTGGGCAGGGTTTTTTTTTTCTGTATAAGTTGCTTTGCATAATTTGCCACTACCAAAGTAGTACTACTATCGTAATACTAAAATTAGCATGCTCTTCGGTAAAATTGCGTCACACACAGAGGTTACGTTATTCTAGCGAACCCTGGACTTCCTCAACTTGTAGGAGATTACTAATAATACAGGCTCTTATAAAAACTAATAAACTCTTTTAGCGTATTTTGTACTGGGCTTCGACAAAAATACTCCAGTGCAGGTCTACCCTATAATGATAACAACCAAAAAATCCTAGACGCGATTGTATATCGCTGGCTTCTAGTACTTATAAAAATAAAAACCAAGATGACTTTAGAATTTAGCTAATGAAACCACTATTACTTTTGAAATATTACAGTATAAAATAAGTTACACAAACCAAACCATCCGTTCTGCTCTGTTGCATCATACAAACTTCCGTTTTTGATCCATTACCCTCCTTCTAATTTCTGTTATTTCCCTACTTACTCGCTGTTTTCCCACATGGCATTCAAATTACAGGTGGTCATAAAGTAATATGCCGTAAAGATATTAACCAGCATACAAAAAACTTAATAACCAATTTTTATTTCGGGGCTTCAAAGGAAAAGGAAAATATACAAATTAACTTGAGAGCATATTGCTAAAAACACTTCCTCAAAAGCAAATGTCTTGGCTTTTAAATAACGGGAAGTAAAGTAGCAGAACTCTAATGATACTATCTTTGGAATTATTCATACCTCTTGTCCGCTGTTACCACTTCCATGCAGTTTTCGACGCATCTTCACTCAAAAATTGTTCAGTTTTGGTCAATCACAATCATAAGCTCATTGTCTCATTTCGTTCAGGGCTGCACCTTAAAAAATATAGATTGTATCTGTAAATTGCGTGTTTTCTTCGGTCGGTTTGCCTGTTTTTTTTCCGGAGGGGGAAAAAACCATGCTACCCTCGACTGAGACCAACATTCGTCTACGATGTAAAAAAAAAAAAAAAACTAGTAAAAGTTTCTCCCATTTTTGATATTGGATGTTGGTAGTAACACTGTGCTGCGAGGGCCATTACGCCTTGAAACCCCTTCAGGAATTCAAAAATCATTTAGTAGCTAAGTGCTTCCAAATGAACATTTGAATTATTTTACTTACATAATGGTTATAATTTAATGTGCGATCTTAAAGTAATGTTATTTACCTAGTTGGGACAATGAAAATGAGTTTCGCGGATCGGAAATTCAGAAAGAGGGATCTAGGTCAGTGTTTCTTAACTATTGATCTGCCTACATCTGTACGCTCTGAGTGTGGCCCTCGTGGGTAGCGCAGTTGGTAGAATCGTCCTCCCCACAACCTGTGGAAAAGACCTGAGTTCGAGTCCCGTCAATCCCGTGAGGAATTTTTATGGGCCTTTCTTCACAACTGAGTTAGGCGAAGCTAGCATGGTTTTTTTCCCGCAAACTCGGGTTTTTCTTCGAGCAAACAGAAAATCGACCACAGAACACACTCAATTCAGAGAGCGGATACAAAGGAGCAATATAGTAGTGGCTGCTGCTCCTAAAACCCTACTCCAACAGCTCTGAGTGCAGCATTGCTATCCACCAGTCTGAGATACATTTTGGATTAAGAATATCTGATTTAGATGGTCTTGTTTGGTTTTTAAGTGGCCGCTCTCCTGATATTTACTATTTTTTATTTATCTCCTCGTCTTGACTTCGTTCACTTTTTGAAAAAATTCAAAGAATTGAGCAAACCTAGGCCGAATTTCAAAATGAGTGGTAAAAATGTCTAGTTTCTCCATCAAACCGAAAGTAGCTTCTGAGAAACAAAGATATACCTTTATGGATGGATGTCTAGACCGATGGTTTCATTATATAGATTCCAGTGTGAAGCATCAGAAAGTTTAAAAGGTGTGTGAAAGAAAGTATTTCGCTTTTAATAATTCTTATTTTGTTGCGTGTTTTCAATAAGTCTCATAGTTTCATATGTAATAATTTGCAGAAAATTCGTGACGAATTGCTACACTACGATAATTACAATGTCATCTTTACTGATTGGGCCCAAGGAAACAGAGGTACACTGAAGCAAGCTGCTGCAAATTGTATGATCGTAGGAGCCGAAATTGGTCTATTGGTTAATTTCTTAGTTGTGAGTAATTTTTCTTGTAATTTTTATATTTACGTACGATATATTCGAATATACACGTACTAGCACTTACATTTGCCAGTACGTGCATGAGAATGATTCTGTATATTTTGTAAAAGTAGAAGTATACAGACTTGTGAAGCAAAAAATATTTACTTTTGTTTAAGATTATTTAATTGGGTGATTTTCTTAATATTTTGTAAATTTAATTCTTACCTTTTATAAAGTTAATTTTGCTAGGTTATATCCTTTTTTCGGTTCTTCTAAGATTAAATTCTTAAGTTCAGCAGTAGCTAAAGTTTTGGTAGTTTCTTAATTTAAATTCTATAATATTTTCTTAAGTCAATTCTGTAATATTTTGTCGTGTTAATTTTTTAATTAATGGTTGCTACAAGATCAGCTCAGAATGTTTCGTCGAGAATATCTAGTCAATAACTATGATATTACGTGAAAGAGACTGCACATTAAGTTTTACTCTAGGAGGGAAACGTGGATCAAAGTTGCCTTTAAGAATCGCAATCTTGTTTTATCTATAAAAATAGGTTGTTGAAAGTAGTTTCAAGAGAAGCACGTGAATTCCCCTCAATAAGCAGAGTAAGGCAATTGGCGTAGGTGAGCTTGGTAACCTTAGGAAAAGTGTGAAGCAGTCACTTGTGCAGGATGAGGTTTCAGACGAGAGGTCCAAGCAAAGAACCCTGATGGTAGCCACGCAAAACCAATCGAGTGAGTTGCTAAGATCCTAAAATAACAGAAATAGTATTCCTGCTAAAGTAATCGAAATAAGAAAAGGACGGTCAACAACACCTTGTTGTTGTTGTTGTAAGGTTTTAGGAGCATCAGCGACTAAGCCCATATTGCTCCGTGTATATTGTCTGTAAATTGCGTGTGTTCTCTAGTCGATTTTATGTTTCTGGATGAAAAACCCCCGGTTCCGGGAGAAAAAACCATGCTACCCTCTCCTGAGCCCGACCGACTAACTCAGCCACGTTGTGAAAAATGCCCAAAAAAATTCCTCACGTCGTCGACGGGATTCGCACTCAAATCATTTTCATCCGGTGTGGGGAGGGCGATGATCCTACCAACTGTGCGACCTACGATGGCCAACAGCGCGCACACGAGAGAGGACAAACTGTTTCACCATAAGGAATGAAATTCAGCAGTAAAATCAGTGTAAATGGCTAAAACATATTTCATTTGGCTAATGCGAACCTTGTAAAGAAATTCAACTAAAGGTCTTCCATTCCCCGTACTGGGCTAAAACTAAACTGATCACGGGAAATCAGGGATTTTTCGTGGAAAAGCGTGATAATCCTAGTAGTCAATAGATGCTCAAAAGTCTTACCCATGTTAGAATGAGAAAAGCTATCACCGATAGCGCTTTGTAGAATTACTGTTGGACGGCTTTGGAATCAGTTTAAAAAGAGCAGAATTCCATAGCGTAGAAAATATACCAGACATAAATAAGGATACATAGATTGATTTTTCTTTTCTTTCTCTTCAAATTTTTCTCTTTGAGAAAATCTGAAGCGGGCAAGGAACTGATATAGAAGCCATTTAGAATACGTAGTGTTGACTGTCAAGCGGCACCTCGGGGAAGTCATTATCCTCAGAAGCATTATTCGAGCATAAGGGAGCAGCAGCCAAGGTAGCATAACTGTCTGCTGCCAAGTAACAGTTTCCTGATCGTTAGCTGAAACAGAACAAACTTCAGGGGAGGGGATGAATTTTGTCACGAATAAGGCGGTAAATAAGATCCCCAAGGATCAGAATTGTCTGGAGAACGAAGATTGGCCCAGAAGTTGACTTTACAGGTCTTAATTTCTTTTACATCTCTTGGGGTCATGATATTCTTGCTTTAATATATCAACTTCATTACGAGACCAGCTCCGGCTTGACGTTGAAATGAATGTCAAACCTTATGAACACTGCGTAGTTAAATTATGGTTAACTTAACTACGCAGTGTAATTAAGTTATGGTTCCATGATGCTGTTTGGTGGGATGGCACCAACTTCTTTGCTTTGCTGCCTTATAAGAAGCAGAATCATCAGCAGACTGGGTATCTCTAAAGGTGAAATAGGAAAGTCCAAGTTAATAGATTCTTTAAATTTGTCCCAAAGAATTCTTAAAGAGTAGCGATGTAAACCTTAAAATGGTCAGGAAGTAATCCGCCCCTGAAACTCCAAATAAGAAATGTGATATCCATGATTATTAGAACATAAGGACGTCTCACCACACCAGTTAGCCAAAGTAGGGGGAACAGAGTAAGGATCCAACGTAATACGTATTTTCCAACGTATCTAACGCATTTTCTCCATTTAGAAGATTTGGTTAATCTTCTAAATCAACCGTGCCCGTATGCATGTCATTGGTTCGTCATCCCTGCCCTATACCCTAAAGATGATGATCTTCTTGTTCTCTCTCTTTCACCTCATTGATGTCTACGACAACAAAATTGCTTTTTCAAGCGTGTTGTCCTAGAAGATCTCTGTTTTCTCATAGTGTCAGCCTTGTCCTGGTTACTTTTGACATCTTTTGACGGATCACAAAAGACAACGACAATAGCCTACCATGGAAGTAATTAATGTTGAACAAAACGTCGAAAAACATGTCATTTACATTAATAACATCAACCGTTGTTGAACAAGTACGTCATGGACATGTCCTTACTACTCAATCAAGTTTTCATTCATAAAATCAGATGGGGAAAAATAATCCTTGAAAAGAGAGGACACGACAAAAGAACTTTTAAAAGAAATCAGATTTACTCTTGGAAAAACCTGAATTTCAGAATCTTGGGAAAATGAACGACATTTATGGATTACCTTCCTCTCAATAAATTTCGGTGATTTAAATTTGTAATGCGCCTAAAATGGTTGATATAAAATTAAAAAAAAAATGGCTCACCAGAAATTTAATGGCTCCATCGATTAGGCTCTTAATTTAATTAATCGATGAACTTTATGAGCCGGAATATTCTTTAGATAATATCAGGTTTTAGATGTTTGTTTGACCTAATACTGAACCACTCTTTCCTGCGGTTTAACTTGCGGTATTTTAACCAAAAAATAATGTCAATTATTTAGTAGGCTTATCTCAAAGCAATATATATTTAATTTTGTTTTTAGAGTAATTTTGGAGCTAATAAAAGCAGTTTTCATATAATTGGGCATAGTCTTGGAGGTCAAGCTGCTGGAATAGCTGGCTTATACATTAACAAGCCTGGAAGAATAACTGGTAGGTATTACTTTACTAAGGAATTTGAAATTTTGTGCAATAATACGCTTTATGAAATAATAATTAAATTTAGTGGTCCTAGAGCGTTACCGAAATCTCTGCCTGTGTATTTTTTCAATTGAAGTGTGTGTTCACGAGTCGATTTGTATGTTGTGAGTGGTTTTCCCCACGTGAGTTATTCGGGGTCTGAAAGACCCCGAATAACTCACGTGGAGAAAACCTACGCCTTTTGTCTGGGATCGATAAACTACAGCGTTCATTGAAGAGGACTTTAGAAATTCTTCCAATAGACGGGATTCGAATCCAGATCTTTCCAAATGAGTGGAAAGTTGTGAAGCCACTGTACCGTCATCGAGGACTTTTGCGCCATTAAGATGAAACATAAGAGACATTTAGCTAATTATAGAATGTTAACGTTATTGGGTATATGAGCAGCAAGGAGAAAATCATAATTCGAATATTCTAAATAAAAAATCATATGTAAGAGAAAAACTAATAAAGTTTTTTGATCTTCTGATTTTCCTGTATTTAGAATTTCTAAAAGTGAACAGAAACTTAGCTAAATGTTAACGAGTTTCGCAAAGGTACCGAAGTATCGGAGTTCCCTGGTAATGGAGTTTTACTGGTGTCAACAACCCTTTTGTTCGGGATTAAATTTTTTTTTACAGTTATATGAGTAGGAATTCTAATGGAATTCTGTTATCAATAAAATGTGAAAAAAGCTGAAAAAGTATGCCATGTGTATTTATAACTCGTGATTGTATTAATTTATTACAGTTGGCACTCCATCTGTAACGAGATCGCATTTAACACCTTTTGATATTTCTGAAGAAATATTTATTTGTCCTTTAGGTATGTCTGAAAAAATTGTCTTTATTAAACGAGATTCTTAGTGTGTGGTACTTGTCTAGCCCACATTTCAAATAAAAAAAAAAAACAATCGTAAATAGGGAAACCCAATTTTTGTCATATATTAAGAGAAAATCTGAATACCTTGTATTTGAATAAAATAAATTCAGTTTTTATATTAATTTTAAATCCTCCGTGGAAAATGTTTACTTTTTAATTTTTTATTTTCCAGTTTGTTTAATAGGTTGTTTTATGTTGTTCAAGGAAAGCGTTATCATCGAATACAATTCTTATTATTTTTTCCCTTATTTTCTTCCAGCGCTGGACCCGACAGTAACATATTTTGCTGATAATCGGCTGAAGGAAAGGCTCGATATATCCGATGCCGATTATGTAGATGTAATTTACAGCTTCGGTGGTAATGGAGAAGCTTCAGGTGAGTGTGGTGATCTTTCAATTCAAGTGGTGAATTGAAAGATCCACTTAATTTGAATTTGGTGATCAGCCTTTATTGAAGGCTGATCACCAAATTCAAGGATGTAGTGATCAGCCTTGAATAGCAAGGTGATCCTTGCTATTCAAGGCTGAATAGCTTTATCATTCGGCTCCATTTGGGAACAGTTCGAAACGTTTCCGATTCGAATCTGTTTATAATATGGAGAACTTTTTTTCGAGAACTTTGCAGGCAAGAATAAGTTCCTTGGTGGCAGGTCGAGAAGAACCGCCTTTTCCATTAACCACTTTAGGGTGATTTGCCTAAAGCCTACAAGGAAAAACGAAATTTCTTTCTTCAGCTTTAGTAAAATCATTAAAAACGTCATCAAATTTGATACTGGACGTTAGCTTTCAATGCAGAGAAGAGCCAAAGAAGACAAGCGATATTGAATCATAGTTGAGCGAATGTAATTTTTGATCTGCTTCATAAACAAGCAGATCAAAAATTATCTTTCTGCTGCTGTAGAAAGATAGATTTACATGCCCCAAATATATTTTCGACTATTTGATTTAATCAATTTTGTTACATATATCTTGGTTGAAAATTACAAACTCGTCAATGAATTCTTCTTCCAAATCTGATGAATACATAATGATCAAATCTTTAGCTACATGAAAATTGAAACTGTTGTATAACGTGTATGCGGCTCGTGGTTTTTATTTTCTTTTATTTTTGTTGCTATAACTTCAAAACTAACTTTATAGAAATACTTTCAGATTTTTTTAGTCACCAAAGGATTTGAACCTAGACTTCTCCAAACGAGGAACCGAAAAACAGCAAACCAAGCGAATTTGAGCCACCAAATGTCTCTAAAGACGTTCTTTAAATTGTAATTAACTCTCATGGCGTTGGACAGCGTTGGATCAGCATGGGATGATAATGTTAGATTTCTGTAAGCCATCGGAAACAATCTTACTCCACATTGACTTCTAAACTTGTCTGTTGGATTAGCTCAAACTGTTGATTATCTAGGGGAAAAACACGTCCAGTAAGGCGAAAATAACATTTTAACTTAAAATAATTTGCGTGTATTTATAGCCATAGAACATTTTTTGCCTGTTTCCCTGGATAAAATTGAGGGTTTTTGGGACGGTATACGCTTATCCGAAATCTACTAAGTTGGTCACAGAACAGAAAAAGCCGCAAAGATCGTTCCATCTTGGTAGGATTCAAACCCGGGCCTTTTCCAAACCCGGGTATGAAAGGATAGCGATAATAGCCACTATGCTATCAGCAATGGGTGCAAAAATAATAGACAATTTTAGGAGTGTAGAACAGTATTCGTATGATCAAAACCTTTTTTATTACGCGTACATACATCAAGTAGTTAAGATCACAAATTTATTAAAATACTCCATGACTGCAATTTCTAAAGCCGACCTTTAAACCACTTTATTGTATAATTTCGTATAAGAACGGAAGTAGGTTACTCAGCGAACTGTTTATTTAAACATACCATGTCTTATTCCTTTTGACTAGGTCAGTAGGACGTAATATCGGCAACATATCTTTCCTAATAGTGTCTGAAAAGAAAATAGGCTATGAGAATGATTTCTTTTCTGTCAAGTTCAGATATCTCTTCCTCACCCTTCCCAGACAACAAAGAACATATTCATTCGTTCCTCTGCTGCCATCTACTTTATAGCTGCTGCTTTTGTATTTCAGGTCGTTGAAAACACGTCAGATACCGGACTGTTATGATGAAACGAATGCTTTATTGTTAAATCAGTCAAGTGCAAAGCTAAAGTAATAAAATGAATTTGATGTCGTATTTTCAATATCTATCGGTACGCATAAATTGAGTTTATTTATCACTTTGGATTCAGTGTACGTCGAGTGCCAAAGTATCGAAGGCGATGAGGTGTCAGTATTATTATTATCAAAAAAAAAAAACTCATCTGTCCATCCCTGTGATAATATGCCATTTTTCCTTGAATTTATTCAGACCACTTCCTCAACACCAGATGGTAGTTTGTTCCACCAATTAGTTAATCTCGTTGAAAATAAATTTTCACGCGTCTACCCCGCAGCTATACTTTTTCAATATAAATTTATGTCCCCTTGTTTGCGTTGTCCGCGAAAGCGTTACCGTCATCATTAAGTTTACTCAATCCATTTAAAGCCTTGAACTCTTCTTGTGCTTAGTTTGCAAGTGCTGCTCTTTAATAGACCTGAAGTCTTTTGTGGTAAAAGTACCCTTTGTGTTCTTCATTAATATGGTTGCTCTTCTCTGAACTATTTCCAAGAGAACCACATCTTTCTTAAAATGAGTCTTCCAGATCTGTATGCAGCACTCCAGAGCTAAACCAATGCTTTGTACAACGGGACAATTACCACCTTGTCCCTAATGGCAGAATTCCTGTGTATCATTGACAGAACTCCATGAGCTTTCTAGCAGCCTGTCTGCACTCTCAGAGAAGTTCATGTCGAACTGTAAAATTACCCCTAGGTCTCTTTTGTTCTCCACCAGATTGGATGTGGCACAGTGTCGTTGTTGTAGTTGGGTTTTAGGAACATTAGCGGCTAAGGCCATATTGCTCCATAAATGCTGTCTGTAAATTGAGTGTGTTCTGTGGTCAGTTTTCTGTTTGCTGGACGAAAAACCCGAGTTTCTGGGAGAAAAACCAGCTACCCTTTCCTGAGACCGACTAACAGCCATGTTGCAAAAAAAAAGTCCATAAAAATTCCTCTGGGTGTAGCACAACCTAATTGATATGTTATTCTAGGTTTACTGTTGCTCATGTGTGGTATTATGCGTTTATGAATATTTAAACCTCAATTCCCACTTCTCAGCCCATCTGCCTAATTTTTCTAGGTCTTCTTACCGTTATATGCCTCGATTCCCTTCAATGACCATCCTACTAACGTTTTTAATCATCTGAAGACTTAAGCGTGATGTGCCTAAATTAATATCGTTAATCAATACTGTAAACAGTAAGGGCCCAATGAACCCTGAAGATCTCCACGAATAACATTAGTCCAAGAAGAGTTGTACCCATTTATAACCACCCTCTGTCTTCTGCCATTTCAATTGTCTTTTAATCTAAGGCAGTAACTTTCTCCTAATGCCACACTATACCAACTTGTAGAGTTGTCATCAGTTTTCGTTATAACTTGTCGATAAGCCAATTATTTTGATAAAATCATTGGCTTATCGACAAGGTGATCCATTGATTCACTCCTCCGAAGATTGATGATATACATTTAGAAATTTCAAATTGTTTGAAATTTCAAACTTCAGTAATTTTATAAAACTTCAGATAGTCGGAATACAACATTTTCTAGATAATAAAGTACCGTAAATCATTAACGTATAAATTGAAGAGCATGGGAACAAGAGTCGACTTTATCTGTCAATTATTTAAATACCAGATAAAGCTTCGAAGTTGCAATCATTACGTGTTAGAAGACAGATTATAGGACTGCGATTTATGTAATAAGTACATTCACTGGCAAGTAAATAAATCAGAAGCTTTTATTCGATATCTAGTATGGCCACCCAAATTATAGTCCGTACAGATTGTGGCATGGATTCCACTGGATTTCTGAAGGAGTCTGGCTCCAGATTTGACCATTCCTCCATCAGGATATTTTTCATCTGCTGTATTGTGGCCGGAAGAGAACTACAAAGCTGAACTGTCCATTGCAACATATCCCAGAATGTCTGGGATATATTGGAATGAAATCTAAAGAATTACCCGTCAGGTAGATGTTAGAAATTTTGGGAATGTTCCTCGAACCATTCACGTACAATTTTTTCATGATGGATAATTCCATTATCGTGTTTCACGACACATGAGTTTTATGCCACACTTCCCTACCGATCATATGATCGGTAGGGAAGTGTGGATCATATGATCTTTTTCCACTGTTCCACAGACCAATCATTGCGTTGGCGGCATAACTTATTGTTGATAACAGCTTCCTGAAAATCAGAAATATCACTTATCTTTCTCATGAATCGGATCGACTGAGAAGCTCCAGGTAGGCGTCAATACTTATCTAATACCAAAAGCGCCGGACCAAGGCATTTCCGCGCCCCGGGCAGAAAGATTTTTTTGGCACCCTTTACTAAGGATATCTATTTGCCTCATTGTTCTTCTGTTTTGGCACTCCTTAAAGAATGGCCTCCGGGCAAGAGCACTGGTAGCCCGTACCTTAATCTGGCACTGGATACCAACGAACTTGTGATCATGCCTTGTGGCAACTTAGGAGTAACCGCGTGCAAATATACAACTTCGTAGCATGTGGTATACGTTTAATTATCTGTTGACGCCATAGAGGTTTCTAAATTTTTGGCTCGTGGCTGTAGTAAGATAAACAATACACTCTTCTCAAACATAATTAAGTATGAACTGGATCTAATCCTTGAATTTTTTGATTGTAACAAAAATCAAGTTGAATTTCAAATGTATCGTATGCATTATAACTAACCATCAACATTTTATTTAAATTCTATTTCAGGCTATACGGATGTAGTCCCTAACACTGGGCATAAAGACTTCTATGTGAATGATGGTTTTCACCAACCAGGATGTGATAAGCCACAAGCGACCCGGAAGGGTGACAGTGCCTTTGATGGTAACGTTTTTTGTGTTTACTTTGTATTGAATATGTATGTATATAGGTAAGACAGCTCCCAGGACGTTCGTTCAAATCCGCCTCGTTTCGTTGTACATTATATACAGACTCTGCAAAACAGTTACATATATATATGTATATAAAAAACCTCTGGAGGCCCAGTCCAGAGTAATAAAAAAAAAGAAGAAGACTCCTTCACATTCGTTCAAAGCATCCAGAACCAATCAGGCATATGTTGAACTAAGACTTAAATATCAACTATCTATACAGAGATCTAAGTTGAAATACTGCTTTCGAGAATTCTTGAAAAGCATCAAATTTACGCTTCCCAGAGAGAAGTAAAACTTCCTCTCCAGGTATCAAAAGATCCAATAACTCCACAAAGTGCCGTCCTATAGGTCTCATAGATAGAACAATCATACAAAACATGATACCAGTCCTCATTAGCGCCACAGACACCAATCAGTCAAAGTGCAAACAACTTCCCATTCAGAGATCCATGGCCCGTCACCAAGAACAGTGCTTCCAAGCCAGGAGTAAACCAACTCGCAAGACGCCTATTAACCAAAAACGTAACGTCCGGGATAAACTGTCGAGTAACTCTTCCTGTAGTTCCAGTGTCCCATCGTGTTTGCCATTTGTTTGTAATTTCATTAAAACACCGCTTTCTATCACTTTGTATTGAATAAGTAATTTGTGTTTTTCAAGATCACAGTTTTGGAATGGCATCCCTTTTAAGCTAAGTAATTTACTGTATAGTAAAGCGAGAATCGCCTTATTGTTAGGAATCATCATGTAACATGTAAACATACCAATGAGCCAAAACATTATGACCACCTACCTAATATGATGTTGTTCCACCATGTGCAGCCAAAACAGCTCGTACCCGCCGAGGCATGGTCGCTACAAGATTTCTAAATGTTTCTTGTGGTATCTGGTACCAACACGTCACCAGCAGATCCTTTAACTCCTGTAAGGTCCGTGATTGACACGCCGCAGATCAGAGTTGCTGTTCCAACTCTGAAGGCCTCTCCAGCAACTTTCCACTTCCTTCTGGTTTGTGCAATGGCCATCCATTTACCGCCAACGAACTATTGAATTTCTTCAGTCCATTTCCGCTGTTGCCTAGGTTTTCTTTTAGCTCCTCTTGGGTATATCATTCTGTTATTTTCTAAGTCCATCTGTCATCAAGTGTTCGAACTATGTGTTCTGCCCACGCCCATTTTATTTCTTTAGTTTTGATAAGAATGTCCTTTACTTGAGTTTGTTGCCTAATCCATGTGTTTCTCTTCTTATCCAACAGTCTGAATCCCAATATAATGCGTTCCACTATTCGATGTGTAGTTTTCAGCTTCTCTTCCATTCTTTTGGTGAGTGCCCAAGCTTCACTTCCATACGTCATGGTGGGGATTATACATTGGTTCATTATTTTACGTTTCAGACAAATTGGGATATTGCTCCTCAGTATGTGACCATATTTCCTGAAAGCTATCCATCCGAAATTAAACCTTCTCTTGACTTCCAGCCATTTATCATTATTACAGCTAATGACTTGTCCCAGATAAGTATATGAATCCACCTCTTCAATTTCTGCTTCTTCAATGATTATATCCCTTCCTGTGACGTACCTGTTCATCATTACTTTTGTTTTAGCCATATTCATCTTTAGCCAAAATCCTTACTAACTAGCATAACTGATTAAGATTTTCCTCTAATTCTTTGGTATCGTGGCTTATGTCATCTGCAAATCGTAAATGGTTTAGGTACTCTTCATTCACATTGACTCCTTTCTGCGACCAGTCTAATCTTCTGAAAACTTCCTGAAGGGCAGCAGACAACTTCGGAGATATTGTGTCTCCTTGTCGCACTCCTTTCTCGATTTTAAATTTCCCACTGTCTTTGTCTAGTCTAATAAAGGAGGTAGCACTCTCGTATATTTTCTTCAAAATCATAATATATGGGGGTATCTATGCCTTGTCTTTCCAGTGCCCGAAACATTGCCTTACCCTGTATGGAGTCAAATGCCTTTTCATAATCCACAAATGCCAAGCATAATGGTGTTTTATATTCATTTGCTTTCTCCATTAGCTGTGATATTACGTGAAGGTGATCCATAGTTGAGAATCCTGTCCTAAAGCCAGCTTGCTCTTTCGGTTGATTCTCATCAAGTATTCTTTCTAATCTGTTAGTAATGACCCTTGTGAACAACTTTAGATGTGGGATAACAAGCTAATTGGTCTATAATTTCCAATTTCTGATTTATCTCCTTTCTTATGCAGCAAAACTATGATTGCATTATTCCACTCCTTAGGCGTCACGCCTTTTCTAATACATTTTGTGAAGTCTTGTCGGTTTCTGTGTCGTTTGTTCCTCCCAATTTTAACTTCAGTAACTTCATCTTTCCCCGGGCTTTCTGATTCTTCATTTTCTTCAATGCATATTCTATCTCACCAGGAAGGATGTCAGGTATGTTGTATGTGTTACTAATTTGCGATCCACCTTCTCCACTGCTGGCATCATTCCCTCGCTCCTTGTATAATTCTCTATAGTAGTCTTCTGCTATTTGAATTATGCCTTCTCTGCTATTTGAATTATGCCTTCTCTGCTATTTGAATTATGCCTTCTCTACTATTTGAATTATGCCTTCTCTGCTATTTGAATTATGCCTTCTCTGCTATTTATAAGTACACCATTGCTGTTCTTCAGTTTCAGTATCATTTGTCTTTCTGTATTACTGCTCATGGCTGCTGATTTAAGTTCTTTGTTTTGCCTTAATTCTTGTTCTACTTTTCTTGTATTAAATCTTCTTATGTCCTCTCTGTGTCTCTTTCTAATGGCTTTGCATAACTCAGTATACTGAATTTTGTCCTTGTTAGTGTTTATCTTGCTCTTCATTTGTCGCTTTCGGTTCATCATAACAAGTGTTTCTTGACTAATTTTTTCTTCTTTGGATTTCTTTTTTATATAAAGGTTTCTAGGGCTTATCATTTTCAGAAATTTGTTATATTCCTCGTCGATATCTTGGTCCTGAGCAGTCTGCAGAAGCTCCAACTTGTTCTTGTTCCTAAGTTCCAGTACGTACCGCTTTTTCTCCCCTTCTGTTATCTCAAAGACCCTCATATTATTTACTCGAGTCAGTTTTTTTTCTTTCTTTTCTTACATCTATATCAAGTGTACATCTTACCATTCTGTGATCACTTCCAACATTTACCTTATTCAGGACGGTAACACCATTCACAATATATCTTCTATTTGTGAGATGAAGTCGATTTCATTAGCTGCTAATCCATTTGGGCTATTCCATGCCCACTTTCTGTTCACCCTTTTCTAAAAAAAGTGTTCATTACTGACATTCCTTGAGATTCTGCAAATTCCACAAGTCTTTCACCTCTTTTATTTCTTTCACTAATTCCAAAATTTCCTATAGTTTCCCTTTCTGCACTGTTTTGTCTTTTTCCAACCTTAGCATTGAAGTCCCCCATAATAATAGTGTAGTGGGTTTTCTGCTCATCTAGAAGACGCTTAATTTCGGTGTACATTTCTTCAACCTCGTCATCATCATGGCTCGACGTTGGTGCATAAATCATTATAACCTTTAGCTTGTAATGATTTATTACCCTTCTCCCCCAACTAGCAGTTTCTCTGAACCCTTAAGGTATCTTCAATGATATTGACAAAGCCCCTTGCACCACCTTTGTTCAAATGAATACCATCTCTACCAAATAAATTCCTTCTACCTACAAGTGCAGACCATTCTGATTAAAATTTTCCTCTAGAGTCTTGTAGACTCTCTCATGTCTTGAGTTAATCCACAAGGATTTCATCATATAATTCCTCCAATCCTATCTAGTCAGAATTGCAGACAAATACACATTCTGACCTAACCAGAGGCATTTTTTCATCATGGCCCTATATTTATTCGACATATCGCCAGGCCGTGTTCTTTTAATATCCTTATTCCCCCAAATGAATTCATATTATTGAAACCATTAGAACTAAGCGTATAGAGTTCCGTATTTGGTTATCTAATTTTCTTTTTGTGTTTCCCGCAGGTGTAGCACGGTCCCTTTACTGTGATCACTTCAGGGCAGTTGATATATTTCTTATATCCATCAATCTCCAGGATTGCCGTTTTGTTGGGACAGAGTGTGATTCTTATGACAATTACAAGGCCGGAGTATGTGATGACAGAACTACATATAATGTCATGGGATTGCACTCTGATCGTTATGGGTTGAGTTCTGAATCCGGAAGCACTCAAAGAATTTATTTACAAACAAGCGGAAGTTATCCTTACTGTGGTAAGTTGACAACGACAAATACAAACAAAATAAAAGAAATATATATATATATATATATTTCAAGTTTGTTTTGGCACAGTGATGTACTTAGTCATATGACTAAGTACACTACTGTGCCAAACTATTAGTATATAATGGCGTATCTGCAAGTACATGAATGTACATGCAGTAAAAATATAATATTTAACTAATTGCAAACTCGCTTTAAAATAACTTTCAGTTGCCTGGAAATGAGCCCAATTCCTCTTCATGGAAAAAATAGACTATTCGATCACTCTATTCCTACTTACGATGGTTTTGGCGCATTATAGCCTAAGTGGGTGATGCATCAAAAAACCTCAAACCAAAATCCTATTTACGAGGAATGAGCCATTTTTAGGAGCGTTAGCATAAATGTGTAAGCGCCTATTGTTTTCACAATGTCCATCCGTCCGTCCGTCCGCATGTGAGAGTCCGTCCCAGTGGACGGGATTTTCATGAAATTTTATTATATTTTTATGTAAGACTCATGAATGTGAGCAAATACACACATATATATAGAGAGGAAGAAGATCAGTAAATTTGGGCTAAATCGTCATTTTTTTAAATGACGATTTAGCCCAAATCGTCTCTGAATAGAAATGGGCATTACATTTTATGCTATTGCAATATTGATTCGTATTTATGGGATGACCACTTGTGTATTTAAATATTTTTCACTAATAATCAAATCAAATAAACGTATAAAGACATGTACTGAATCCACCATGAATAAAAAATCTCCGGATCGTGAACTTTCGTTGTGTTATTAGGACGATTCATTTTAATGGGCATAACGTCCTGCGTAGTAAAATATTAAAAAAGGAATTAAAGTGACGATTTTATGAACGATTAAGGATATCAGTCAATCATAATTCCGAATTTGGACACACCCTTGTATTGCTACCTCCAACTGCTTTCACTGGACAATTTATTCTTTTCTTTAAGAGAAAATTGCTTCATTTCGATTTTAGTTCATTATTAACTACAGTAGTAACGAGAGCAGTTATAATTATAACATAATCTGGGAAAATCACGAGGCACACCTATTTTCTTTCAGTTTTTTTCTTTTTTCCATTTTTATAGAAGCATGTAGTTCATGATCGTACACACAGAGAGCACTTCTGATGAGTAAATTGGCCCTCCCACCTGTCTGAACAATAAGTTCAATCGAAATGCGCACTGCAGTTGTGCTTATCTGAGCTAATTAGGTCGTCCACCTTTCTCCCTTGCTGCGAATTAAATACGCAGACTCTGCATGGTATCCCACAAAGCGTTTGGTTATTATTTTATATGGATGCTCATAAATCGTTACGTGGATTAGAATTAACTTTTAATTCATCTCCTTCCACGAAAGAGGTGCATTGAGTACCCTATTGCCCATTCTAACTACATGGAGTTGTTGAACACCACCTTTGACGACTGAATATAAGTTTAATATCCAAAATTGGAATATACGCTCTATTGTAGCTGTTAATTTTCTGTTACTAATCGATTTACGTGATCACGTTAGTAATATAAGTTGGGCGGGATACCAAAGTATCCCGCCCAACTTATATTAGTTGTTAATCCATTTGGATTAACAACTAATATAAGTTGTTAATCCAAATGGTTAGAATGGTGTTGTTAGAATAGAATTGTTCAGGTTAGAATGGTGTTGTTGTGGCCCACAGCTTTAAAGTTTGCTGCGAACTTATAATGGAGCATTAAAGTGCTGAGCAAACTTTCAAGGCTGTGTTCAACTCATGTCCCGCGCAATTCTAATTCAAAATCATTGAAAGTTGAGTACATCTTTGGTAAATTGTCTGTCTATCATTCGGACATGCGACCTAATTTATCCAACTCCTATTACAACTCAGTTGTGGTAAGGATCGCAATGTTTTTGACAGAATTTTTAAAGTATTTAAAAGCAATGACAAATTTGTTATGAGCAACATGGGCATAAGACGATCGGATTCCATCATAGCAAAATTACGATAAATTCCTCTTAATTAGGCTGCGATTAGGAAAATGGAGAGAATTGTGTAGGGAATGTGTTTCGAAGGAAAAATATAAAATTCTAATGAAAGTTATTAAAAAATTTTAAAATGTGTTAAATCTGTTTTCTTTTTCTGGAAGAGTGGCAAACTCTTCCATAATATAATTTTTGAACAGTATTTCACAGTAATTTAAATTCTACTATGTGAAAATGATATTTTTCAAATAATAACCACCCCTTTTGAATTATTTCAGTTCATCAGTATTTTGTACGATTTAGCTCAAAAAATGAGTTCCGAACTAATTTTGAGCTTCACTTAACAATTAATGGAACGCAGGATACGGAGAGCTGGACTTTTAAAACAAAGTAAGTAATCCTTTTGTTTCTTTTTAATACTTTTATATCATTCAGTTTTGATAATAATGTACGCTGTTCACTCGGAGGTATTCGGTCAACCCCTGCGAAGGTCATGAACGGTGCCTGTCGAACAGATACATTTAAGAAAGATAAAACTGTGCAAGATCACCTATCAAGATCACGATCACCTCTCAAGACCTGGAACATGAAGAGACATCACACCAAAAAGAAATGAGACGACAAAACAGAGCATATCAAGGACCCCCAGAGGAACTGCCATTCACCTTGGAGGAGATAGGCCAAGCCATAGCCACTATGAGGAATGGGAAATTCCCGGGGCATGGCGCCTTGGAGGTCCTGAAGAGGGCGTGGAAAGTGGTCCGCTGCGCCATGCTGGCAAACTTCAAAATCATCCTGAAAAGTCCCGACAAACCTGAGCAAGACCCTACTTCATACCGTCTGATCGCCCTCCTCCGGATCATGGGCAAAGTTCTGGAAAAGGTCATTGCAGCCAGACTGATTCATACCTATAAAACAAGAGGCCTATACTCATCAAAGCAGTATGGATTCACGCTGGGACGCAGCACCGAAGAAGACGCTATCTCGGAATTGATTGCCACCAGAGATAACTCTAACAGCAAGTACCCTCTAGCCATCTTCGTGGACTTTGCAGGGGCCTTTGACACACTCTGGTGGCGGAGTACTCTCGCGAGGTTCAGGGAAGCCGCCATTTCTGTTCCGCTTTTCTCCTTGCTTTCTGATCACTTTTGTGATGGTTCGGAGCTGTGTTCAGGAAATCAGAAGAAAAATCACAAGGGGATGCCCACGAGGCTCAGTCTTGGGTCCACTCTGTTGGAATCTTGTTTTCGACACCTGGTTCCATAAGACCTTCGAATCGACAACATTAATAGCTTACGTAGACGACCTCACTATTGTCACGGTCAGCAATTCCAGGAAGGAGATAGAAAATAATGCAAACCAAATCCTAGAAGAGCTTGCCATATGGGCGGATAAACACAAATTGAACGTATCCACAAAAAACGATGCAAATGCTGCTCAAGAGGAAACTCGATAGAGAGCGCCCACCACTCATCAAGTACAAAGATCAAAGGATCAAATATACACAAACAACTAGATACCTAGGCGTCAGGGGACACTCAACTTCCTCCCACACACGAAATACTTAAAAGAGAAGATCAAGACCTTTCTGATGGCCCTCAAGCAAAAAACCAGAAGAGAATGGGACCTAAAAGCCCACACGCTAAGGTTATATTATAACTGTGTTTTCCTTTCTATTCTTACTTACGGAGTGAGTGCGTGTGGATATAGAGCAAACAAGTTGATAATAACCAAATATCTGGAACAGGCACAAAGATTGGCGCTCTTAACCATGTCAAGGGCATGCCGAACAACTTCAACAATGGCGTTACAAGCTCTACTAGGGAAAATGCCAGCAAATCTAGAGGTACAATTCAGATACCTGAAGTACAGAATAAACAAAGGAATCCCCACGAGTATTGATAACCTGCAAGTTGAAAAGAAAACGGAAAAGCAAGAATAAGGAATATGACGAGGAAGAAATGGAAAAACACCTGGGCAACCACGGAAACGGGGCAACAACAAGACAATACATCCCGAACGTGCAAGAGCTAATCAAGAAGGGAAAATTATGGCTAGCTCCTGGCCTATATACCTCCTTCCTAATGATGGGCCATGGCAGTATAAACGTCAAATTATACCAACTGGGCCTAACAGAGACATGACAATGTCACTGCGGTGAGCGTGAAACTGCTGACCATGTACTCAACGATTGTCATTGTTACCAGTATCTAAGGCAGGAGCTCTCCTTCTCAGTAGACTCCACACCACCAATTGACAAGGCAAAACTCACAAAAAGCGAGGACAATTTCAAGTCACCTTCGCGACTAAGGCCTTTAAGAGAAGAGAGACCATTAGGAGAGAGGACAACCGGATTTGACAAATAACTACCAACCTTGTTTGTTTAACAAACTTTCCTCTCCACCTCTCTCTCTCTCACTACCCTGAGTGAGAGAGAGAGGTAGAGAGGAAAGTTTGTTAAACAAACCAAAAAGAAATGGCCTCCAAATTCCCCAGACATCAATCCCATCGAGCATCTGTGGTTTGTGTTGGAACAGCAATTCCGATCTGCGGCGTCTCAACCATGGACCTTACAGGAGTTAAAAGATCTGCTGGTTACGTGTTGGTATCAGATACCACAAGACACATTAAGAAATCTTGTAACATCCATGCCTCGCCGGGTACGAGCTGTTTTGGCTGCACGTGGAGGACCAACATCATATTAGGTAAGTGGTCATAATATTTTGGCTCATCGGTGTATATTACATGATCGAATAATGTCGGATAAGAATCTGAGAAGCACCAAGCGAGCAATTGCATCAATCTTCAGGAGGCCTTACAGAACCTGACACGGAATTTCAAATAACATCAGTACTGCACGTAAGTATTCATTGTCCATCGGAAACCACGAGCTTCGCTTTATGCGACAATTGCATTCACATGCACTTAACACCAGCCCTCGTGGCTATCACAGTTGGTATAATCACTGTCGTCCCCACACCGGGTGGAAATGACCTGAGTTGGAATCCCGTCGATGACGCGAGGAATTTTTATTGCCTTTTAACAACATGGTTAAGTAGGTCTCAGGCGAGGAAAGCATGGTTTTTTATCCCGAAAACTTAGGTCTTTCGCCGAGCAACAGTAAATCGACCACAAACCACTGGAATTTACAGACCCATTAAGTTGTTGCGGCTAAAAACCCTATAACAACCAACCAACTTAACACCCTTGAATACTAAACATTTTTTGCAGTGGTGCGCGACCCATCTTTGTTTACTCTGGACCAATGGAAAGGCGCTCTACGCAATGTTCAAGATTGAAAATCGAGTTTGTCATGGAAAAATGTCGTCCGGAGAAAACTACACCATAATTTATTTGTTTTTTATTTATTTGTTTATTTAGTTTATTTATTTGTTTGTTCAATTCCTCGATGTATGTGTTTATTTAGACGTTCTCTCTGATAAATTATGATTTATTTGCCATCCATTTGTAGAGCTTTCGAGAGAGGTAATATTTCCAAACTGCTATCAACTGAGAAAGACATTGGCTACCCTCGCAGTATTTCGGTGAACTGGAGTAAAAAATTAGATCAAGATGATTCTCGAAATTCCACATTTCTTCAGCCTGAGTCCGTCGTAGTCACGCCAGTTGACTTCATGAACGAAACGTAAGTTGCAGAAATCGCCATCTTCTGCATGAAAATATTTAAAATGTCCAGTCCTATTTACATTTTATGTTTTTTCAGTTAACTGCAGTATTGCAGTACTTGTCGCAATATTTTACTATCTTCCTATTTATATATTTATTATTATTTTTATTTTCAGGGAGACCTATCCAAGCGTGGTGTTTAATGCATCTCACTACGAGATTGAAGAAATCACTACTGTCTTATTTAAACCGTAATGGATGCTTAATATTTCTTACAGACATATTTATGTGGATGAACTCTAGCTATTATCCTTTCCTTTATATTTAAAATATGTATGCATATACCTCAAAAGAAATTGCCATAACTCAGCCATTACAGGATCGGAAGTAGAATTTGGTATAACAATAAGATCGAAAACAGAATTTGAATTGCCTTTTGCTTGAGCTGACAGCATTTGAACTCAAAATGTAAAACAACATTTTATGAAAATTGAACGAACACGGTTGCTTGCAACGTTTGTTTAGCTAATTGAAGATTATAAATTAGAAGAATGGACATTTAAGTAGTGATGAATTCATCAAAAGGAGACCACTTGTCAGAGGACAGAGAAAATGAAGCTTATGTTACGTGTCTTAATAGTGAGAAATCCAACTGATATAGGGATGCGAACACTGATGACCTTACTGTTACTTCTATTTAACGAGGCAAGCATTTATATTATTTCGAGCTGATCGAAAAATGGATTTCAATGATTTTTCAATTTATCTCACGCAGCTCCTAGGACGTGATCATTTCGAAATCTCGTTCGCTCCTTCCCCAATAAAAATAATTGTCTACCACTGCTTTATTACTTTACCATTGTCCCAAAGCGTACATTACGTATTTGAACTTTATAAGAGGATCAGCGTCCCAGTTTTACCATAAAAATATTCGTATACTGTAAATATATTAGTACAGGGCCTTTTACCGCTGCATCAATGAGTCGATGGCCTAGTGTACTGGGTAGAAACATGGTCCTCAGATTGATGGGCGACTTGTCACCACGACTTGGGAGCCCTCGTGGGTAGCACAGTTGGTAGGATCACCGTCCTCCCCACACCGGGTGGAAAAGAGCTGAGTTCGAATCCCGTCAATGACTGGAGGACTCAACATGGCTGAGTTAGTCGGTCTTAGATCATTTTTTATCAGAATGGTTTTTTCTCCCGGAAACTCGGGTTTTTCGTTCAGCAAAGAAAATCGTCCTCAGAACACACGAAATTTACAGACAATATGCACGGAGCAACATGGCCTTAGTCACCGATGCTCCGAAAACCCAATAACAACAACCACGATTTGGATCGCCAACTAATTAAATATCGAAAGAACATCAAATTATATTTAAAAAAAAAGCATGATGTTAAAGCGCTCACAGAGAACTTTATGTAAGAGAAAAGTGCCGTTACTTTTGAGTTAAAACTCTCCGTCAGCTGATGAGTATGATTACTGTCCATGACGAAGATGTTGTAGGCGCATCAACAACTTAAGCCATATCGCCTCTATACCGTATGATATGTAAATTGCGTGTGTTCTGTGGTCGATTTGCTGTCTGATGGACGAAAAATCCGAGTTTTCGGGAGAAAAGACCATGCTCCCTTCTCCTGAGACCGACTAACTCAGCCACTTTGTGAAAAAGGACCATAAAAATTCCTCGCCTCATTGACAGGATTCGAACAAATCTTTTCCACCTGGTGGAAAATATTTCAGTTCGAAAAGATAGGTAGGACGATGATTATAGCTGCACCATCCAGGAGAGCTCATAACGAAGAAAACATGGTCCCATATATTCGTACCAAGCAAAAATATAATTTCTGATGGCAGGAAGGAGAAATATTTTTCCTTGAGATAAAATAATGTTCCCCTCCACCACTCCCAAATTTGGCACGCCCTTTAGAAGGTAGAGCACATTTTCCGAGAGCGTACAGGGCAATTTCTGCTTGCTGATTGTGTCGTGGTGCCATCTGGCGAGTAAAATGGAACAAATGAAGACCGTTGGTTAACTTAGATTTTTACGGTCGAGTGACATGATTTAGTCGCCCATTAACCTGTGGATCATACTTCATCTCAATAAATTTATATAAAAAAAAATAATAAGATGAACCTAATGATATGAAATGAAAAGAAATGCTTATGTATATGACTTTAATACACTTAGGTCCTATGTATTTTAGTATCACATAAATAGCATACAGGTTCTTATTTGATGTGATATATATATATATATATATATATATATATTTTTTTTTTTTTTCTGAGAGGATGTCGTTATTCCAAATTTATTATAACTTCAACATATTGTTTCTATGATGTAATTTTGACTTTTACAAACACGACATGCGCCCATAAATTTAATTGCGAAGTCGCCAATTTATTTATTAATTATTATTGATATTTATTAATTTTTATAATCTTTTATGTTGCTTTTCATATTTTGCATTTGAGAACGTTAATTCTGGTCAGAATGGTAAATTGTATTAATTTTAAAGCGTGGTGGTACAATTAAAAAATAAATAAGAAAATAATATATGCTAGAATAAAAACAAACAAAAAAAAAAACTCATTTACCCGAATAAAGAAGTTATTATTGCAAAATTACAACCCACGCAATCTAAAATCGTAATTATATTTAATAATCATTAACCGGTCTTTAGTTTCCCTAGATTCTTTCCATCCTCAGATTTCTCAGTAATTAGCCAAATTCAGGAATTAGTGATGCGGTTCCTGTTCGATAATGATGCCAGAAAATTAGAATGCAGAAGTATTTTTTAAAAATGATGCGTCAGTGACTTTTCAGTTTGTGAAGAGGAAAGAGGGAAACCCAGAGCAATTGAGAAGCAAAACTTCGTAACCATGGCCCAAGACAAACTACGACAAACGAACCAGAAAATAACCAGACCGATTGTGGTTATATTGCAACTGCTATTTTGATTACTATATTCTTATGGTTATCATATATTGTGGTATTATTATCTTGTTATAATGGTTATTACATCATGTATTATTTCCATCATATCATAATCATCGTCTACCGTTATGCTGTTACGATGACTCATTTGATGTACTTTGTGCGATTTGTGTTGAGTAATGTTATTAAAATTTCAGTGTTATGTGATGTATTTTGTTATCATTATGTTAAATCATTATTGATATGTTATTTATTTATATGACGATGCATATTATAGTGGTTCACTCGAACAGCAGTGTGCATCTTGATAAAATGAGACCAAAAAAATATATATATATGTATTGATGTATAAAGCGATTCAAAAGTAACACTATTCATAGTTAAAATTTATATTTATTAAAAAGCATTTATTTTCATAAATATTTTTTTAATTTTTAATCAGTTTAAAGCTGTTCTCATTATTAAATGCTGAAATAGTAAAACCTACAGATTGAAGCTGCAGCATGTTAAAGTATGCATTGCTACAAAAGAGAATTGCAAATGGGTACGAATGTTTAAAAACTGATAATCAAATTTCAAGTTTACTCCTGTTACGAACTGCAAATTTATAAATTTAAAATCTCTGTATACCAAATATCAGATATTGAATATCAGCATTGGATTCTCTCGCTTCCCATTACCCAGTTGCCCCGTAAACGAAGGGAGACTAATTGGTTGAGGTTGTTTGGATTTTTCATTGGATCATTGTGGATCATCGTTCATGTTTATAGTTATTAAAAAGCATTTATTTTCATAAATTAATATAAAGATCTGAGTTCGCAGAAGGAAAAATGATCTGGTGTTCTCCGTCCGAGTCCTAATAGTTCGGCCATGGTGCGAAAAATAAAAGAGAATAAAAACTCTCCACATCTACGAGATTCGAACCTAAGATTTTTGAATAGAACTCATGTTATACCAATAAAACTAACAAACTAACGTTTCTTTGTCTAGCGTTAACTATGAAATGAAATGTATTTATACAGGGTATGTTAAAATTATGTTAACACTTATATGGAAAAAACATTGTCAAAATTATGTTAACACGTGGAAAAAACATTTATTGTAATCAACATTAATCAACGTTTATTGTATTGTATATGTGGAATATTATGCATGTAAGGTCTCAAACTGTTGTCCATTGTTATCAACACACAATAGGAAACGATTGAAAGTGGCATTTAACGCCCTGACGCATAATTCTCTGGGAATAGATGTTACCACATTCGTAATTCTTTCCTTGAGTTCATTGATATTCCGAACTTTCGTGCTGTACACTCTCTCTTTCACCATACCCCACAACCAGAAGTCGCAGGGCGTCAAATCAGGGGAGTGGGGAGACTATTGCAAAGGCCCACATCTTATCCATCTTCGTGGAAATGTGTTATCTAGGAAATCACGAACAATACGACCAAATTGCGCAGGTGCACCGTCCTGTTGAAAATACCCCGCTAAGTGTATTAACAGTGGAAGTTCATCGATGGCGTAGGACTGCAACATGGGTAAGCAGGATTCGGAATTCACTGTTGGGGGTGTCAAAAAAGTAAGACCCAATTACACTAGCAGCGGTAACAGCACACCAGACATTCACCTTTGGGGAGGCACGTTCGTGCTCACGAAGTACTCATGGATTTTCGATACCCCAAAAGATTGTGTTGTCTCGGTTCACATGACCGCTAATGTGAAAAGTGGCTTCATCACTGAACGCCATCCGATACACAATTTCCGGTTGGATGTTTGCTATTTCTGCTAAAATCTGGCAGCATTCCACACGATCACATTTACGATCACATTTTTGACCTTCTGTCGATGCTTGGACGAGTTGGATACGGTACGGGCGCATTCTGGGGTTCTGCGTTAAAATTCTCCACACAGTTTTCTGTTAACTCCCTGTTTCCAAACTGCATCATTTTTGTAGACTTTCCTGGACTATTCAGAATTGATAGCTGAACAACAGGATATTCATTTCACTTCTACCTATTCTGGGACGTCCGGCATTACCCTTGTAGTTGTTCGCAACCGAGCCAGTTCGAACAAACTTTTCGTATATACGATAAATCGTTAAACGGCTTGGTGGGTCTCGTTGAAATTGTTCTTGGAACTTGTTGCGGACTATGGTTGGAGAACGAAACACTTCCATCAAGTTTATCACCACTCTTCTTTCTTCTAGCGTTAACCTATCTGCCATTATATCTGAAAAAAAAAAATAAATAAATAAATAAATAAAATTCAAATGTTCATTCCATATAAGAACATAATTTTGACAATTTTTTTTCCCTATAAGTGTTAACATAATTTTGACATACCCTGTGTTATGCTTATGAAAAATGTAATTTTCAAAAATATTTAAACTTCACTGTAAGCATAAAATAATTTTTGGAAATGCTAATTTTTTTTTTTACAAGTTATTTGAATAACATTTTCAGTAGCTCTAATTTTGCTGGTAAATGACATGACATTGGAAAGATAAACTTTATAAAAATCTCGCTACATCACTTTAAGAATGAAAATTTATTCTCACAATCCTTTTAAAAACGAGAGTTTTAAGAGTAGTGCAATACTGAAATAACCCGCCGAAAGTCTATTTCCTTTTCAGGACTAAGCCCATAGATTTTTCATATGCTGCTTAAACTTTGTAACCCGAAAAAATATATATAGATGATACAGTGCGCGTTTCATTATGTATGGAAGTTAATTTAGATTTCAATTTGAAAAAGATGTGGAGACTTTGTCCATATTTAACCAATAACAATGAATAAAAAGATAGGAGCCCTCCAGGGGCTTTGTTATAACCTTAAAAAGATTATAACAAAGTTTCACACTAGACGGCGCGACCATCGTAGCTTAATTTCATATTGATATTCTGTAATGAAAATTTTTTCTCTTGAAATGAGAATAAATCTACGCAATTTACAGTAACCTAATCTGAAGTAAGGTAATTGAAAGGTAACCTGTCCATATTGGTCCCTCCACCGACATTGGTCCATGTGACTGATTTCTTTCCCAAGATGAACTCTGTACCAGGTGCATTTTACAAGAATATGAGACATCTTGCGAGACATATGGATGTGGATAGATAGCAAGGAAGGTCATTAGTGGAGATCTCGAATTACATAAGTAGGAAAGCGAACATCTGTATAACATCTATCCATTGTTACCTATACGTATACGTAAATTGTGGAAGTTAAGCAGAGATGGAAAAAAGTTAAAGGAACGTATTGAAATTTCATGTAAGTTGCAATCCGAATCACGATGGACCGTCGAATCCACACAGTTTACAGACATGGTATAGTGTCCCTCCCCTCATGTATTTAGTCGCTTTGGTGCCTAAAGGAAAAACAAGCAAAATATGGCTATGGCAAAAACTGGTGTTTAATATTAAACAATTTATGTAATTTCTTTTGAACTTTGCTGTGCGTGACATAACAGAAGAAAATTGCAATCATTGTAGTAATTGCCAAGAGCGATGCTTTAGCCTAATTTCATTAGGACACTTGAACTTTTTTCATGTTAATCATTCATGTTTCATGTTTACCGAGCTTAAACATTTGTATTAATACACTTTTGTATGCAATTTCTCAATTGAGATGGAGGATGCATGGATGGATGTATATTTTTTCTGACATTTATATTTCGCCAGCTTTCCTATCGAGTGATTGTATTCAACAGAATAATGTTTTGTTGATTATATGTTGTGCTACATGGTTTGAGATCATTATACTTTATTTTAAAGGCAAACATAGTTAAGTCACCAAAACAATTGTAGAAAAAGAACCACTCATTACCGCGAAGCAAATGCGGCGAATTAATGTTGTAATTTGGATTAGACTTCATCACCTTCAGCAATTTTCATTGCTGAAGGTGATGAAGGGATGCATCCAAGGAACTGTTCGTTATTTTATTTGGTAAATTAGTTCGTTTCTACAACAGTTACTATGTATTTGATGTAATGCATTTGAGACATTCTTCATGATCAAGGATTTAACTGGAATCGCTATGACAAGCATCATAAAATGGCTTTCATTTTCTCGGATTAGAGTCTAAGTTTAGCGCTGCTGCTTTTATTTTTCGGTTAAAGAGGGCTGTGGCTGAAAAATGCAATTCTGATTTTATGAGTTTATCTCCAGAAACAGGTTACAATTCGTGAAAGGTAATATAATACATATTAAAAGGCAAATGCAGTGTATATACAACAATATATTCCTTGAGTAGACCGGGTTCAAGCCCCTGACTGCTAAATACGGTCGATCTGCCAACCCGCACTGGACCAGCGTGGCAGATTATGGTCCATTTCCCTCAACATGAACTGTTGAGGAGGCTTCCATCCTGCAGTGGGTTGATAATGGCTGCAGTATTTATATTATAATTATAGAACATTAGGGAACAATTGGCAGTAATAGTTTCCAAATAATTTTTGTTATTCATTTCTTTAATAAAAATAAAATAATAACATATCAGCGAATAATAGTAAATTAAAAATGATACATAATGAGTACAATGTTACGTAATAATCAAAGTAAGGAAAATGTATGATTAATTAGATAGGGATTTCCAGAAATTAGGATACGAGAGTAAGCATCTTTTTTGAATTTTCTATTTTATGAAAAGATGTCCAAACTCGTGTCATTGAATGATTTTACAACTCCATTAAAGAACTGAGAAGTTAAATAATTTGTTCAAGATATGACTATTACAAATGTTGGAAAGTGTCTAAGATGTCTTGGCGGGCAATTAAGGTTAATATTTTTAAAAGGAGAAGAGCAAGACCTCGGAGGATATGAATGGATGAAGTACGGGAGTGCATGACAGCACGAGGTTTAACTGACCAAGACACCTTGAACCGCACCTTATGGAGAGAAAAATTCCTACCAGAAAATAATTTGTAGGCTGAAGAAACCCATTGTAAATGGAAGCACTCCTCTTGAAGAAGAAGAAGAATATTTTTAAATATTCAAAGGCTGAAGTCCAGTATAGCGCGCCGACGTTCTAAAGGCCGAAAATGAAAATGGGCTCACCAGTCATTATAGGATTTAGTAAAATAGTTTAATCGCGACTGGACCTTCCAAAACTTTAATGTGGTTAACACAATAAGGAGACTAATCTCGAACTTCATATTCCAGAATGGGGAGAACAAACATTTTGAAATTGGTAATAATAGGAGCAGTTTTGAGCACTCCTTAAATATCGTTTGAGTAAGCATAATATACGATCAGAAAGTCAAAGGTTCTATTAATACAATTAGTTCGCAATCGATAATCAAATGTTATTAGAGATTGTCTTATGACATTCATGGAAAGTAAGAATAAAGCACTTTTCTAAGTTAAGTTAAGACCATTAGAATTCACCCAACTGAACACACGTTTGCCAGCGAACTGAAATTCATGCAATCAGACAAAGCAGATATAGGGCAGAAAATTTTGATATTGTAAGCATAATTAAGAAGTGACATATGCGGATGCACCAATCCAAGAAAATATGAAAATAGCATTCAAAAAATTCCAAACAAAAGTGGACCTAGGGTAGAACCCTAAGTGACATCCCCGTTTAATTGAAAGAGATGAGAAGTAATACTACCTATGCATACGGACATTTAAAGAGACATGCCAACCTGTTAAGGGGTAAATTCTTGATGCCATAAATTCTTGTTTGGTTAAAAACAATCAATAGGAACGTATCGAATGCTTTACTTAAAACAAAGTAGATTGCATCACGTTACAGGTTACAAGCAATAGTGCAAAATATGATCAGGTTGGAAAATTATGATACTATAATAACACAAGTAAATTAATCTACAGTATTTGTTGCCATGTTGAAGGTTGTGCTGAGTATCTTGCTGAATACTTAGTACAGCTTTCCGTGTTTTAATTAAAAATCCACCCTCTTCTTAAATCACTGCCTTCGACAGAGTGTAATTATCTAAGCCATTAAAGTTCAACCATGAACAAGACTTTGTAATGTCCTGTTTTTCATTGCTCTGGTAACTTAAAAAACAGAACATAGCGAAGTCTTGAGAACCAGGAAAATACATGTATAGGAGAAGAAAAGGGGCTAGCGAAACTTGGGTCTATCTCTATGATGCGAAAGAGGAAATAAGTGGGAAAATTACTTGCCAAAACATGGCGTTTCAAATGGTCTACTTTAAAACTTTTATTCACATATTATTTCTCATACTCATCACCTTTACCTCTGCAGAACTGTGATTTGGAATTTCCCACAGAGTAAAGTGAAAATTTGGTAATTAACTCATTCATAGCAGGCTGTGGTACAGGTAGCGGTAATTGCTCAAAGAAATTATTAGATATTAAAAAGAAATTATAAATTATATAAAAACTGCTCCAAATCATCTAAATTCACTGTTACTGGAAAAAGATAACGTAGTTTAACGACTCTCGATTTAAACTTTCTTGCATCAAAAGTAGGGCCAAAGTGTGACATGATCCTCATGAAGCCATGCATCCAGACTGTCTCATGTGCACCACTCAAGCGGCTAGAGGTGGTATCAATGTATGGGCTGTACTCTATTGGTACGCAATCGGTCCGCGCATACTGTTAGAAAGTCGTCTTACCTCCAATAAATGTCTTTCAGTCGTATCGGGCCAACTTTACCCTGCGATTCTTCTGTTTCACTCGAATTGCTATGGACTCTTTCAAGACGACAACGCGACTATTCACCATGGAAAAATTGTATGTAAATTTTTCGAAGAACATTCCCAAGATTACCGACATCTATCCTAGCTGTCCAATTCTCCAGATTTAATCCAATTAACAATGTATGAATTATGTTTGAAACGGCAGTTGGACTTCGCAGTTCTTTACCCACCACGATGCAGCAACTGATATGACCGCTGTTGTAAACCAGGATATTATAAACAGTTACTACACAACCACTGGTGAAAGAGATAAAACAGTTAATATATACAAGTGAATCTAGACTCCTTCAAACATCTAGTGGAACCCGTGACACAACGTGTATGGGCTAATTCAGATGGTCATACTATATATTTAATAAAGGTTGCTAATTTTTTAGCCATTGAGTGTATATTTCACACTTAACCACTCAGGCAATGTTCAATATAATTAGCAATTATACGTCAGAGGTAAGCTTATTCTTTAAAATTCATATGCTACTTGCCCTTTATCTTTAATAGATTTCCTCTGTGCATTGATAATTTTAGTAAACTGGTCACTCATCAATAATAAAGACTTTACTTTCTGTTTTAAAGTATTCATTTCCTCCAAAATTGTGGGCTGCTATTATAAAAAAACAACCAATTATTGTGAATATTTTCACTTCGAATACAATTGAAACTTTTAATTCCCTCATCCGAATATTTAAGTTCATGGAGGTCTTAAAAGAATTTCAAACGAAAATTTACAGCAAAATGTGTAAACCTTTTTCTTCAAAATCAACAAAAACTACCTAGAGTCTCCCAATGATCAATTATAGGAAGTGACATATTTATCTGTTCAGTGCTTCAGTGCAAATATTGGGTGTTGTGTATTATCTGTTCGTATTGAGGATGAATTCCGTGTCATTTATATATACGGTATAGGAAAAGTAATACTTTTCGAAAAACGCTTTATGCCTCACTTGAGATATTAACAGGCACACCTATACCTATAGATAAAAGAATTTATGAGCATTATGAAAAGGAATTTTATCAGCGCAATCTGTCACACCATATCTAAACACTCAACTATTTCGCTGTGGCTGAAACTGGGCCAGGGAGCGACTCTTCCACCTGCCTTGGGGTTATAGGACAGGATTATTTGATTTTGTCCCCATTTCGATATTTAAATAATATTGTCTACATGCAAAATTTTTCATTATTTTTTCCAAATAATTATTTACCTGCAATTTTATGGAATCCAACTTTTATTTCTTCTTATTTTTCTTTACTTTCTGAATCGACTGCTACCAAGATTATGAACACCTTACTGACCATGTCCTTACTTTTACCTAGTAAATACTGGAGCAGAAAGAAAAAAAAAAACGAACAAAAAAAATAAATTTACAGCTGCACGTACTAGAAAAACATTTTTTGGGTCGCTGAAAGTAAAAACAACTTTGATAGTTTTTTATAAGGTTTTTAAACATTTGGATCAAGTGAAAACCGATCAAGAAAATTGGAATATGGGGAATGTATTAGTTATGTGAAGCCTGTCAAGTAAGCCACTAAATATAAGTTATTCAGCTCTAGCGTTAATGTTGGTCTTCTAGTCCCAAAAGGGATTTCTATTGAAAGTAAGATTGGAAATCAAGGTAGTTTTCTTTGATTTTGGTCTACTATTGCTAATAATGATTATAGGACCTAAAATGAGGTAAGACCTTTTCTTTGCGTCCCGTTTAGTCAGCTCATTTGCAATTAAATGGTATTAGAAAAAATAATTCTAAAAAATGTGAAGAACACTCATTGATAGTTTCTTTGCTGTTTTTTCTAAAGAACGCAAATTACATCCTCCTGCAATAACGTTCATATATGAGTTTCATGAAAAAGGAATTTACTTTTTTATACAGACATACACGTTAATGTTCTTTTTTAATTTAAATTGTTTAGGTAGCTACCGCATCGTTCTTTCATATGGAATCTGAATGGTGATTGTTGGTATCAAATTTTGTGTCTACTCTTGCCCCAACAAAAGAACAGTTATGCAGAATTTATTTCTGATGAATCATTTTCTTAAAAATATATTCACTTTCATTACTACTGTTTGTGGTCGTTCCTCAATAATGCTTTCAAAATAGTAAACATGAAGGGATCAAGATATTCTAATCTGTATTAAGACTGGCTGCTCCAGTACGGTCACAAGAATACAGTTTGGAAATTAATTCCACTGCTAATACTAATGCTAAACTTGTAAAAAAGTATTGGGTAAGATTCCTGTAGCTGGCCGAAACTGAGAAATATCTACTGTTGGTGACAGGAGGAGTTTGTGGCTTCTTTTCATGCTGTGGCCAAGTTATTCGGTTTCAGCCGAAGGTCGTATAGTTTTTACTCATGATGGATATAATCGAATGATTTCCATAATTGAATGATGATTTCAGTCGAGAGATTTCAGTCGTCGAAATAATCGAATAATTAGTAGTTAATAACTACTACATTTGAATGATTTTCCATAATCGAATGATTCGTCATGATCGAATGAATAATTCGAACGATATAGTATAATCAAAAATAATGGAATGATTTGAAATAATGGAGATAATCGATTATGACCTTTGAATTATGCACTGACTAGTTTTTACAATTCAAACTTGGTTTTCATCCCGGAAGAGTACATTTAAAAATAAACAAAAGAATAAACTTTTGTTTATTCTTTTGTTTATTCATTTAACTCTGAGTTAAATACACTCAGCTCAATAAACCCATTCATCTCCTATCGTAGGTTTATCTATTCTAGTCAAAGTTATATTCGAAATCAATGAACATTGTACTTCTTCCTCAATAGAAAATTTTAAATGTGTGTGAATATTATAAAGATCTTTGTAATGGAACCAATCAATTGAAATTTTATTTGCATATCTATTCTTGAACATGTTTGCGTTTACATTCTCTGCTGAAGAATAAGTTTCTTGTATTCCACTCAGTGGATTCCTGTTTAACTTGCACATCAGAATCTCGTACACAGATTCTCATTTAATTTCTTTTTTTTTTTGCATAACATTCGTTTTATTTGTTGCTATTTTACTTTTAAAATAGTTCCGATTGTACATATAGAATAATTGGAAAATATTAAGTATTTTTTTGTAGTTATATACATATAACTTTTATATTCTTCGAAAAGTAACACCCTTACTTTTGTTTGCCCATTGCAGCTTGAGTAGAGTATCACCTTGAAAATAGCGATATAGAATTGGAAATAATGCCACAGCATATCGATTTGTGTCTTCACCCACAAATTCGTCTTACTACGACTGAACGACCATAATGAATCTCCGTTCGAGATGGATGCAGTTCCTGGTATTGACCATTACTCGTCTTTGTTTGTATTATACCTTCGATATTACCAACGTACTTCTTTTATGCGGTGGAGAGCTAGGTCAGCTTTGCGGGAAATCTTTGATAAAAACAGGTACGTAGAACGTTTTTAATATTGTGTACTTTTATCTGAACTTTTCAATCCTAATAGTAGATTAAGAACTTATTGAGCCCTTAGGTTTTTAAATGGACAATGCAAGAAACAGGGACATTCTAAAAGATCTTTATGACTTCCGTGATCAATTAGTTACTAAAATACCGCATAGAAGTTTACCAGTGGCTTAGTAAGGGTTAATAAGAGGTTGGTTGATCTTATAGGGTTTTAAGCGCATCAGCGATTTAGATTCCTTCTTATATAATATGTCTAAATTGCTTATGTTCTGTGTTCGATTTGCTGGACAAAAAACCCTAGTTTTCAGGAGGAAAAACCATGCTGCCCTCGCTGGAGACTAACTAATCCAGCCACATTGTGAAAGAAAACCCATAAAGATTCATGGCGTCATTGTCGGGTTCGAAATGGGGGTCTTTTCCATCAGGTGTCGGGGAACGGTGATTATACAAACTGTGCTACCAATGAAGGCTTAGTAAAAGGAATACTGCTAAGAACTGAGTACATGTGAATGTGAAGTAAAACACTGAAATAGCCATTAAATGTTGCATATAAGTGTTATACGTCTATTCGTTGGAACTACGAGTAACCCTTTGAAATACTTTGTATTTTATCCTTTCTGCTGTGACGGTATCTTTCAACTGGGTGATTATCAGAGGTTTGTTCGTT
The DNA here is from genome assembly GCF_048544385.1 of Mastigoproctus giganteus. Classification (NCBI taxonomy): domain Eukaryota; kingdom Metazoa; phylum Arthropoda; class Arachnida; order Uropygi; family Thelyphonidae; genus Mastigoproctus; species Mastigoproctus giganteus. The sequence goes on along the minus strand of NC_143581.1, from coordinate 23,549,967 downwards.
AAAGAACCCACCATAGAATGAGATCTAGGAGGAAAAATGTATTTCGAGAAAGCCACTGAAATGCGCGATATTCTATCAGTCTCCGTTAGATGTTATCATCTATCCACTGTCGCCCTCGTGGGTAGCACAGTTGGTATATTCAACGCCCTCACCACAAAGGGTGGAAAAGACTTGAGTTCGAATCCCTTCAATGACAGGAAGAATTGTTATGGGATTTTCCACAACGTGGTTGAGTTAGTCTGTCTCAGGCGAGGACAGCATGGATTTTTCTCAGAGATACTCGAGTTTTTCGTCCAGCAAACAGCAAATCGACCATAGAATACACGCAATTTACCGATATATATGGCGCAATATCTCCTAAGTTGCTGATGCGCCTAAAATCTTACCATAATCAACTAACCTATCCACTGTCTAACTACTAAATGAAATGAGAGGACACCATTTATGTTTGAAACAAAATGTCTAGCTTTAAAAGGCATTTCATTAACGCAGTTTTCCAACGTCCCTTGCAAAATATTTATTTTATACGATTTTAGCTGCATGTATAAAATGTCTTAATGCATTTAAAGTGCTTTATTAAAGTAATTGTTACGTTAAGAGGGCCTCAAGTAGCCTTATATCCAACCTATAACGCCCCCGTCCCCTTCGAGAAGTTCATCAGCTTAATCCTCAAGAAAGCACAACTTGGGCTACAGACCCACAAGCCTATGCTTTAAGACGATTTTGGTTGAGGCGTACAGCGTTTACAGTATGTATGTCCTTTAAAATTCTAAGAGCATTTGATTGACTTGTGTGGGTCTGTAAAACTCTTCCTTATTGACTTTTCGGGTCACTGCTGATGCACTATTTCGGTCAATCGCTAATCTACTTAAAACATAAAAACATTGAGACATTTATGCATTTTAGTTATGAAATATAAACATTTTCATGACATTTAAAATATCGAGCAATTTAAAATGTTTCTACATGTACTGAATCATTTTGCAAATATCTGTAGAAAAATGTAGTAAATGTACACTGAGTTAACTATGCATCAGCTAATACGTGTACCATCGTGGGTAGCACAGTCCCCACACCGGTAATGAAAATCGGGTAAAGGCCCTTAAACTTTCTTCATATCATCGACGGGATTCAAATCTTTTTATGTTATAGGTCATTATCTCCATGGTAGGACCTTGGAAATATGACCTGAAAAATAAAGGCATCGAAAGATGTCTTGGTTTGCGATAAGTATATTTAATTTTTCTTAATTAAATGATTGCATCTGTTATTTTGCTGTTGAAGTACAAAGTGGAATCCTTTCATTTCAGTTACCAAGAAATACTTCAAAGGCTACGGATACATAAATTGCAGCTCGTGCAACTTGCTAGCCATACCACTTATTCCATTATGTCCACGTGCAGATCCAATCAACATGGTGCTGTTTACTGCAAGGAATCCGCATGGTAAAATATTCAATAATATTGACTGCTCATCAATAAACTGTCCAAGGAGTGCAGTTTTGTACTTTATTATTCACGGTTGGGAACCTCAATTAGTATGTTATGACCAGCTAGAGGTAAATATGCGAACTTCATTACATGTAAACAGTGAAATAATCTATTCACATTAGAAATACAATCAGTGGAAAATGTATTACTACCTCATTCAATACCTTCGGGCATCAATTCGTTTACAAATCAATAGTGTTCTTCTAGACGTGGATTTATCTAAATGAGAATGACATTGGTCTGGTAAGTATAATCAATTAGGCGACGACATCATTGAACAATTCTTGGACACTGGACTAAAGTAAACCAGCCTTCTAATGGCGTGATTCTGCGCTTATACAAATTGGCCAAGTTAGTCGGTCTCGGACGAAGGTTACATGTTTACGCTCTCCGGTTTTTTACACAGTAAAGGTAAACCGACCAAAGAATATGACACACACGCACAACCTCTGATTGTGTAGTCCAAAAAGGTAAGTAGGAATCACTATCATGCTACTAGAACCACATCCACACCATGCTTGTCCAGAAGATATTTTGCATATCATATTGTTCCACTGTCCTCACCGTCATGTGCTATTCCAACTAAGCGTAATAGATCCATAGATTTCTTTTTTATACACGGAGAAAACAGTGGCGTAGAGTGGTGTCCTGAGATGTAATTTTGGCCAACCTAGTTCATCACGCCTTTACAGTTGAATGAATTGTGTTGATTTGAATTAGCTGTAAAGCAAATAATTCCAAGAGGGTTCAGTATAATGGGGCTGTCTATTGGTATATTTATCGGTCTGTTCTCATATTCCTTTGTATCAAAAACTCGGAGAAAACTTCTGAAACCTGAAACTGCACTATAATTAGTCGGCCTCATCCAAAGCCGACTAATTATAGTGCAGTGACACTGTCCGCTGAACCACCCACGAGAACCACGGTTAGGTTATTTAGAATAGACCTATAATGTTGTATCTGTAAATTGAGTCTATCCTATAGTCAATTTTCAGTTTTGTGGGATGGAAAATCCATATTTCCGGGAGAAAAAAATTCATGAAACTTACCGAAGACCGACTGTGCATTCAGTTCAGATCTTGAACAGCAGCGTCAAATCATTGAGCAATACATTAAAGCTATCAGATCATATAGAGTGAACTTATACACACAATGACCACTGAACAATGACCACCTACCTGCACTGAGTGATCACTAAATTATGACCACATACCTGATACCGTGTTGGTCACCGTTCGTATGAATAATAGTCGCTATTCGCTTAGGCATTGGCTCCATTAGATGGCTGAAGATCGATAATATCTTCACTGGTTAATCGAAACACTGGTGCACAGTGCAATCCCGATGACATGCAGAATTATTATCTTGGAAGATACCGTTTCTGTCCGGGGAAAAATGCAACATGCTAGGGCGCACATGGTTTCCTAAGAGGTGCGGGTAGACCTCATCAATGAAACGTTGGTATGTACCTAGTCCTTGAGCAACCACCGCCACATTCTTGGATAGTGGACACCATGCACGACAGTTCCATGGACTCGGTTTCTTGCGCGACACACGAAGGCGTCCATTGGCATGTTGCACCAGGTATTTGGACTCATCCGACCACCACGCTTGTTTCCAGACCTCCAGTGTCCAATCACATTATTGTTGACACCACAGCATTCGATTGACAGTGATCCGTCTGAGTGTAATGCGCTTCGTCATTTGGGATATTATTTTTGCATTCTCTCTGCTGCATTGCGATGTCAACTGTCTAAGTCACCTCCTGTTGAGCCCGCTCAACGCGCAGCATCCTTCGCTCACCAAGAACGTTCCCTCTGCGTAATCCGTTACAATTCTGCCGGCAGGAGATGGTTTTACCTGTTAGACACCATTCTTTGTACACACTAACCACAAATGTACCGTGAGCAACCCCACAAGATGTGCTGTGGAAGCACCCGACGCACGAGCTTCCATAATATGCTCTTTTGAAGCTCCGTGATATCTATACTACGTCCCATAACTGCTACTTTACCATTTTGGCTTGCTTGACCAGTTGCAAATTACCACTGCGCTAGGGTACGAAGCTGTTCGGTTTATTAAACTGAGAGCTATGAGGCATAGTTCATTAAGGATGGGATGCTCATAATTCAGTGATCACTGAGTGTATATAACAAAAACTTGATTTCCTATGAGCAGTATTCTTAATAAATTTTCCACTGAGTATATAATCACATTGTGTTTTATTAATTTCTTATAGTATAAGATAATAACGTAACTTAAAACATTATGAATGTTAATCTACTGATGTTAAATCAGTAGGTTAAGAGGTGGATGATTTTTGAATCTTCCACCATTTATTTACCGATTCTGTCAATGAACATTCATCCATATATTGAGGTACTGATCTGTTCAAGAGCTTCAAAGACTGAACCTACAAGCGGATTGGTGTCTTGTGACAGGATGGAGCCCTTGCTCGCCATGCCACCTGTGGCAAAGAATTCTTACAAAACATGTTTTGGTAAAGGTGGTTAGGGAGAAGTCAGCCCATTTGGAAACACCAACTAATTAGCCTCCCACAAGTAACCTCGCCTCCTTAGATAATGAGCTGTGGTGTAAATTAAGGACCATGCATCCATGAAAGACACTAAACAGCAGAGTGGTTGAAGGAGGTTGTGAAGATCGCACAAATCGACAAGGCCATGCCGCCCAAATCTCAAAGGGCGTGATGAAAGATAATCTTGTGCCACAAAAATTGTGGTTGTCATACTGATCTGAATTCCTTAAAGAGCTCCCTCCCTGAATGGTTTGTAAATAAGAACTTGTTTATACACATTTTCCTTTCTTACATGGTGGACTCTCTCACCAACCCGTACAATTAGGTTTGTTATTAGTTTTATTAGGTTCCTCTGTGGTTATAAATGTAAACTTTTCACTTAACAGGAAATCATAGCTACCCTTATCAAAAAGAAATCGACTTGTGCTGTCATTGCAGTCAATTGGAGTAAAGGGGCGAATACGTGTTATGCACAGGCAGTGGCAAATGTACAATACACCGGTGCTTTCCTGGCCAAATACATCAAACGATTAGCCGTGAGTATTGATTTAATTTATTTTTATTTTTCTTATAATGGTTCAGAACACACAATATTTAGCAAATATTCACTGGCAAAAGCGTTTTGAATAATTTCATGTATTTTATAATGATAGTTCGACATGCTAGATGAGCATCATGGCTGGGTTCCACCTTCCTTGATAGCGCTGTTCTTTCATACTTACACTCATCAGCCAAAACATGGAGGCAGTTGAAGACTTGAAGAAGGTGGATGGTAAGAAGGCTTTCCACCAGGAATAAGAAATTAAAGGGACAAAGGAGACCCATAGAGGCAACCCACTCTTCAGAGAAGGGACTGTTAAGAGCAGTAGAAAGTGTTTAGGTTGGTAGAGCCCACCAGGAAAAGAATTTGGGGGTGCGAGGTGGTGGGATGCACACTGCCCTAGGGATAGGAAGGACTAAAGTCGTAGGGCTACAGTGCCCTTGGGGGGAGTAAAAATGGGGGTACTGGTCACTAACTTGGGTGCTCAGTCAGGTGTGATATCCCACACTGGCTAGACCACCTGAAACCAGTGTCAGCATCCCACGCCACACTGCTAGAAAGAGACCTGAGTTCGAGTATTGTTGATGACTTGAGGAATTTTTATGAGCCTTTTTAACAATGTGGCTGGGTTACTGGTCTCAGGGGAGCGTAGTATTATTATTATTATTATTATTATTATTATTATTAATGGCCATATGGTACAAGGAAGCCTGAGGCTTATGCTGCACCAGCCAAAAAAAAAAAAAAGAAAAAAAATCCCAAGTTGCCCCCTGAGAGAGAGAAAGAGAGAGAGAGAGAGAGAGAGAGAGAGAGAGAGAGAGAGAGAGAGAGGGAGGGAGAGAGAAGTAGAAAGGAATCACCAAGAAAGAGAAGAATGATGATATCCAGCTCAGGACCCTGGATTTGCCAAGCCCATACTCACTAGATGTGAGCCCCCGGGGTTAAATATGGCTTTTTATCTCGGAAACTCGAGTTGTTCGTCCAGCAAACAGAAAATTCGTCACAAAACACACACAATTTACAGACACAATTATGTACGGGGCAATATAGCCTTAGTCCCTGACGCTCTTAAAAAAGAAAAAAAAATAACCCCTTCTGTTGATTTCCCTGTTCGCTGGACGAAAAACTCGAATTTCGGGAAGAAAAATCTGCTCTATCCTCTCCTGAGACCAACTAACTCAGGCACGAAAAAGGCCCATAAAATTCCTCATGTCATTCACGGGACTCGAATGCAGATTATTTCCACCCTGTGTAGGGAGGACAGCGAGGACAGCAATCAGAATCTCAGCAATAGACAGCCGCAGGCATTGTTGGCTGTGCGAAGGTGTAGCGGAAATGGTCCGAAGAAGGACGTATTACCATCTAGACTGCCGGGACGGGAAGGCCACCACTGGTTGAGAGTCAAGATAAACGGCATGTGCTGTCCAGGACAACAAATGGCAGATAATCCGTCAATTACAATCTCCCAATTAATGGCAAACTACGACCATGGTGCACCACGAAACGTTTCCGAGCGCACCACCCAGCAGATGCCCTTGCGGATAGGCCTATGGAGTAGGCGAATTGTTCATGTGCCCATGTTAACGTACCATTATCGGCAACCCCGCCTACAGTGGGCACGTGAGCACCGTTCCTGGATATTGGATGATCAGAAAAGAGTCAGCTGGGTTGATGAATCAAGGTTCCAGCTCCGCCATTTCAATGCATGGTTGCGTATTCAACGTCGAGCAGGTGAACAGCTGCAACTGTGCGATTGGACGAAAACAGGCCAGCGGCAGTGGTACCATGCATTTCATGTTCTCCCCTGGTTGCTAAATTCTTCCGACATCAATCCCATCGAAAGTTTTTTGGGATGCGGTGGGACGACGCATTCGCCAGTCAATGTCATTGCCTAGCACAGTTGCCGAACTACAGGACGTCCTTCTGTCCAGCTGGTCAATTGGACAATTTCCCTGGTCTCGTGCAGTCGATGCCACGCCAAGTGCAAGCGGTTATCATGGCCAGAGGTGGCCCAACACACTATTGGTCATAATGTTTTGGCTCATGATTTTATATACTGGTTGAACCAACCTTTCACTTTGTTCATCACTAACAGCGCTACGTTATTGAGGAGAAATCCAGATGCGATTGTAAAAACTTTATTTTAAGATGCAATGTGATGGAATAAACAGTGAACTAGTGGAATAAGCGACAGAGCTCTGCTAGTTTTTAAGAACTTTTCTTTTATTTACTTATTTATTTTTTTAGAAATTTAAAGCAAAATGCGATTTCTCTTTTGATCTTATGCTGTAGATCAAAAGAAATATAAAATAAATGTATTTCACGGCTTGGGACCTTATATCTTTCAAAGTCCTTTGAAAATGTGATGCGTAAGATTTCGACATATCGGAAGATAGATTTGCACAATTGCATAATCGAGTTTGAACTACCAGTTGCGTCACCAAGATGAATAAAAAACAAATAAAGTTTCACAATAATAAAAATTCACATTGCGTATGGTCCATATTGGTGATCAGCCATATGAGATGACTGATCATGAATGAAACAGCTGATAGAAGCATTTTACTTGAATCTTTGTTATCTCTTTAATTAAAAACAATTTCTTCTGTTGTGGGGAATATCTGTATAAAATCTGGTATTTAAGTAGCCAATAACCAGATATAGCTTGGGTTAAATTCAGTGAACATGAAAGCCATATGCGCAAAACGTTAAGGGAAATTTCTCTAACAGGAAAATGTTCGTTGTGAATCTCTTTGATTTGGTAATCGATGCATGGAGGAACATAGTCATGCATGAAGATAACTTTTCCTTTTGCCACTCGCTCTTAGACATCGAGTATGATCTTTTGGTATTGCACTACTGTGTTGAAACACAGCAATGTACTGTAATACCACAGTTGAGTTGATGGTTGCATATATTTGGTTTAACGATGAACCACAGTGAACCACACTATATTGTCATTGTACGGTGAAGATTCTAATCTAATAAATGCATACGCTGATACTTCCATAATGTAGTATTATATTATTTAAATAATCTAGATGCTAGATGATTTAAAAATTTTCAATCTACCATCTAAAATTTTTCTTGTGAGTATGCAATAGAGAGAACTTACGTGTATTTTTATTCAATCTTCCAGAGAAAATGTGGGGTATTACACAGCCAAATGAATTGTATTGGACAGAGTCTAGGTGGTCACGTATGCGGGGCAGCAGCATTGAGGATACGACCAAAAATAAATGCCATTATTGGTATGTATCTACTATCTTTGATTTTGAGACAATGTATTGTTTTAAAAATGATAGAGACAAGTCACTTTGACCAAAGAGTGTGGTCAGTATCGTGGCTTCATACTAAATTGACTTCAATTAACCTTCGATCATATTTAGCAATGAGGTACTGACTACGGCCTGCAACTTGAGGTTGAATAGAGTTTATTTTGTTTCTTATTTAAAAAAAAGTATTTGCGTTTTTTGTGTTTGCTCCTAAGCTTCTATGTACCACTCTAAATTCAATTGCATAATTATAGGTTTGGACATGGCTACTGCGTGCTATTCCGACTACGAGAACATATATGTGAACGCCGCATATTACTCACAGAATATGGTAACGGGAGGAGGTGGAGATCCTTGTATAAGTAAGTATTTCTAGTAAGTTTAAATAAAGTTTTTTAGTAAGTAAGTATTGGACGGGTGCTAATGAACAGCCTTCCTGGTCATCACTGCTCCCAAGTATCTATAATAGGCCATCTTGCAGGGTTCTCCTGGCCATCTTGCAGGGTTCTCCTGGCCATCTTGCAGGGTTCTCTATTCGTCACAGTGTGCCATGGTGAAGTTGAACTAACGCACTCACCTTATCAGTGACACTTCCAAATATTTTTCAATAAACATCTTACATCCGCAAGTGGCGCTGTATTATTTCAGGAGGTATGAGGTATGAGGTATTGAGGGTCTAGCGGCTCCTGGGATTTCTCCCATCTCCGCGAATGTTCTATGTATCGGTGACAGTACCCTGTCAAAGCCAGAGATTTAGAAGTGTGTGGGTCATGAGTAGTGTTATATGTTGTGCCCATTGTTTCTCCGGCTTATTGGCCGCCAGGCCCCTAATGGGACCAGACGTTGCCCATACCTCGCCACGTGGAGGCTAGCCAGGTGTTACCATTGAGTCAATTGTACTCTGGCAGGTCCTGCCACTTACTTTCCTGGGATTTTAGTGGCTAGGACCTAAAATAAAATTGGAACGACCGCGGTTGATTTTAAATCACTTACATTAAAGCACTAATATGGGGTTTGACGCTGAAAGCCTGTTTCTAAAGTGCCTAAAAGGTTGGGCGAAAATTTTTGGTGTATTTTAAATTTGGACGTGTAGGGCTATACGCTGTGCAAGAAAAAGTGCTGGGAGGGGAGAGTGAAGGCTGGGGGTGAAATAGGAAGAAGAGGGTCGATAGGGTAGGTGACCCCCAATTTTTCAGTGAGGCATGCCCATGCCCCACCAGAGGTAAGAAATGGTGTGGCACGGAAGAGAGGCGACAGCAAGCCGTCACCTCCCTCCCCTGCCGGGAGTGGGAGTAAAAGAATTGCACTGCACAAGAGAGTGCAGAGCATAGAGCCAATATGGCTCCGTTGAGGCAGCAACTTGGAGTTTCTCTATCTTCGTTGGTCTTCTCTGTCATTGGTAGCCATATTTTTCCTCAGCTAGGAACATTGGTCAGGTCCATTGTTGGTCTGTTAGCTATGGCTGTGGTTCTCTTCATCATGGAAAGATCCGCAGCTCCATGGGGTTATTCTTGCGATCGCTGGTTTTAGATGATTAGTAGTAAGCAGGTTCCTGGGCGAGGTTCTCCTTGAGTCATCTCCACGCGTGTTCTGTGTCTCCTTTTTTTTTTTTTTTTTTTTTTATCTTCTTCTGTAGATGGCTATCAGTGTTTTACGCCTACCAAATAGTTTTTGGGCATATTCCTTGAGCTCCCTGTATTCCTCAAGTGAGTCCAATAGATGTGATTCCAAGTTCTTGGGGAGGTAGTGTATTGCAGTGATCAGTCTGCACCTGAGGTCCTCATAATGGGTGCAATCATACATAATGTGCTCCCAGCACTCAAGCTCCCCACAGGCACATCTCGGATCCACCTCAATCCCCAGCGCTGCCAGCTTGGCTTTAAAGGCCCCGTGACCAGTCAATAAATAGGTGGTATATAAGCCAGGTTGAAACCAAGTTGGGGGACTGGGGTACATCCTGTCGATGTTCGGAATGAATTTCCTGGTGATATTTCCCTTATTTGAGTTGGCCCAACGCTCCTGCCAAACTTGCATCAGGTGTTTTTGCAGCCTTGTCTTTTCATTTTTTTGTGGTGCATTAACGTCCACAGTATAGCCATGGTATGTACAAGGTATTCCTTTCTCTATGTGGTAGTTCATTCCCCTACGCATGATCTCTAAGTCAAGGGGAAGAGCTCCGGCCAAGACCTGCAGCGCGTGGGTACTGGTTGTCCTACAAGCACGTGTAACTGTCAGTAGGATTGTTCTTTGCGTTGCATCAAGGATGCGTCGGTTTACTACAGTTCCTGTTTTGGAAAACCATATTGCTGAGGCGTAAGTGATGATCGGTAGGAAGGTTGTTTTATAAAACAATGACAGGGTGCGTTGGTTTAACCCCCAGTCCCGCCTGACGATCCTAGCCACCAATCCAGAGTATCTTTTGATTTTGGCTCTGATATAAGTTAGATGGTGTTTAAAGGTAAGATTACCATCCAGTATAACTCCTAAATATTTTAACTGGGTCACTAATTTTATTGTGGTAGGTCCCACCTTTATTTGTGGCGGTCTACGTATATCAAGCTTGCCTTTTAGCAGGACGGAGGACGTCTTTGTTGTTGATATCGTCAGGCAGTGGGTTCTGGTCCAGTTTTGCAATATCAGCATTGCCTGATTGGCCTTTTCCTCTAGCTGGGCCCGGCTATCTGCAGCAATGGTGAGGACCAAATCATCAGCAAAGGCCTGGGAGCGCACATCACCGAGGTGCAAAGCCAAGAACCCATCCAAAACCATATTCCACAGGAGCGGTCCCAGAACAGAACCCTGGGGACAGCCCCTGTGGACATCACGATGCACTCTACCATAAGGTGCTTCCACGATGATGCGTCTCTCGGAGAGATATGACCTAATTATGGAGTATAAGTTGATCGGAACTTGTGCCAGCCTTAGTCTTGCCAGTACGCTCGGCCACCAAATGGTGTCGAACGCCCCAGCGAAGTCAACGGAGATGGCTAGAAGATATTTACTATTGCAGTTTGCTGCTAATTCCGATAGGCTACGCAAGGCTTCCACAGTAGACGAACCCTTCTTGAATCCGTATTGCGATGTCTCTGTGAGTTTCGCTGCCTGGTAATGCTGATGTATCCTTGTGCAGAGTAGTCTTTCAAGCAGTTTGCTTGCAACCGGCAGTAGGGCTATTGGCCGATAAGAGTTTGGCAGGTGGGGTGGTTTGTTCGAATTTTTGGCGATTAATTTTACCTTTGCTGTCTTCCAATTTTTGGGGAAGATGCCCTTAGCCAAGCAGCTGTTATATAGGTGTAAGAGGAGGTCTGGAACGATCTCCACGGTCTTCTTAATAATTTCGGGTTCTAAGTAGTCCAGGCCTGGACATTTATTATTTCTTATCAGGGTTGCCATTTGTTGTAGTTCATCCCGTGTGAAGGGTGGCTCCTGAGTGTCTGTTGAATAAACTTCATTATCTTGACAGATGATAAGTTGCTCTGGCAGTGTTGGCTCTATTGGTTTCGGGAAGATGGCATCCAATATATTGCTTATAGATTGTTGCCACGTGGTGGTATAATCACCTTGTGGTGTCTGGGTGGTTGAAATGACTTCCCCCCTGGGAAGTTTATTCGTCACTATCTTGTATACCACACCCCAGGGTTCAGTGTTCCCTGTTGTGCTAACAAAGGTCTCCCAGGCCTTGCGTTTGCTCTTGTCGATCGCATTTGTCTAGCTGTTTCTGGCTTCTCTATATCTTTCCCTTAAAGCTTCAACCTCATGGGCCGGCCATGTGCGCCTTGCCCGTTGGAATTGTTTTCTTCTTTTAATTGTTTCTCGTCTGAGCTGTTGAATTTCCAGGGTCCACCACGGGACAGCCCCCCGGATCAGGCTTCTTCTTTTTATTACTGCATTGCTGGCTTCTGTTATTATCTTGGTTACTTTAGTTTGGGTTTTATTGGGTTCCTCGAGCTGATTTGTCTCAGTTAGATGTTGGGCCGTTGCTGGTATTAGGATTTCCTTAAAACGTTCCCAATTTGCTTTGCGAATGGCATAGCGGCTTTGTATTTGCTTGGATATTGGGGCTCTGTCAAGTGACCTTGCTATCTGATAGGTAATCACTCTGTGATCGGACGTTGTCCACGAATCCCGAACAAGCCAATCCTTTATATAGCCTGCGACGTTCCTAGTGGACAGCGTGACGTCGATCGTGGCCTCCCACAGTGTGTTACAGAACGTGGGCAGTTGGTGCGGCCGATTTAGTACCATGATCGGGGAGTTAGAAAGATATTCGTCTAGTATTTGTCCGTTCCGAGTTCCGCTTCTGTCCGGAGTCAGGCTGTGCCAGGTGGGGGATCGGCAATTGACATCTCCCCCTATGATTATTTTCTCGTCTGGGAGCAAGTCTACCAAAACTTGAAGGTATTGTGTAGCTGGGGTAATGTCCTCCCCCGGTCTACAGTACAGTGCCACTATGTAGAACTGGCCTAGCGGCGTCAATACGTGGGCACAAGCTGCCCATGACGAGCATAGTTGTTTAACTTTCGTGACTGTGTAGTCTGGGTTGCGTACCACTACCGCCGCCCAAGGGGTATCTTCCTCTTCGTGTACTATCTTATATGTGATTGGGTATCCACACACCCGTTTAGAATGGGTGTACGGCTCCTGGAGTATGAGAATGTCTGCATTGATTTCGTCAGCTTTTATCCTTAGCTGTTCTGCCACTGCTCTGGCTCTTTGCGCATTTTGTTGGATGATCTCTATTTTGGATGTATTATATTTCTTATTGTTTGTCTCCATAGTCGATTCTCTTTTGGTATTGACCCTTTGCTTTGATATAGACCGGGCAGTTTGGATCTCTGATCGAATGTGTGTATTCCATTTTGGCTGCTTTACAATTGGCACAGGTTGGATCCTGTTCCCTGTTGGGGCAAGTTTTGTATTCATGGCCCTTGCCAGAGCAATGGCCGCAAGTAGGCGTTGTCTGAGTACAGGTGTGGGTTGTGTGTCCGAACTTGCAGCACCGAAAGCATTTCGGCACCGCTGCATGCTCCCGGAACCGGTGGGATCCCCATTCTATATATATTCTGTTGCATTTTTTCAGCTGTTGCCATGCAGATGGGTCTAGTTCAACTACCCAGTTCCTATTGGTTCCCGATCTGGTACCGGTTGAATACCTTGGTGTTACCATGCATTTTGTTGTGCGTCCTGGGCTAAATTCCTTAGATTTCTGGTGACAATTTCAGTTGCTAGTTGTTCAGGCGTTACGTCTTGGTCTACATTAAATATTATAATTGAAGGCCCACGCTTTTTTGGCGGCTCCGCTGTTAGCCCTAACTTGACAAGTTTTGGGTTTTCCATTATTGCCTGTATATCTTCCTTATTTTCTGTTTCTATTATTATTCCTGTGCTTCTTGTTTTTCTTATTGTTTTAATTCTAGTAGTCCTCAAGTCATCTTTCATCTCTTTCATAAATTTAACCTTCAGTTCTTCGCTGGATTGGACATTTTCAGTGTTTTCCAGGGTTGTCGGTCTGAGAACCACCAAGTTTGGTGTTTTCAAGAGTGGTTGCCTTTTTTCTTGTTGCCCTTCTTCGTTTGGTTGTAACTGATTTGAGCCATTCCTCAGCGCCTGGACATATGTGGGGGCACGCTGTTGCATTTGATTTGCCCCACATTGTTCGTAGATTTGTATCTTCACGTTTGCCTTTTCATTTTCTAGGAAGGTCTCTATCAGCATGGCTTCCATCTTACTGAAAATGTTTACAATCTGCGATCTAATACCTGTTGTAATTCTGTTTGATGGTTCTTTGAAAACATTCTCTAATGCCGTCTTCAAGGCTAGAGATTTTTCATACACTGTGCCTTCAGGCAATGTAGGATCCAAGGGAACTTCTGTTGACTTCTCTTCTCCAGTGTCCTTTGTAGATGGCATACTCTCTGGTTGGTCCCTTGCTACAGTTTGGGAACATGTTCCCCCACTCAGACTAGAGTCAATCTCAGATCGTTCTGATGGACGAAAAATAACCATGTTATTATTGTCAGACTGGAATTCAGGAGCCCCGCGAACAGAACCGCGAGCACTCTCACGATTTCCAACTGACTTCGATAAAACTGGTTCATCCTCTCCAATCAAACCACTTCCAACAACCTTTGCAAGTGTTTTATATCTAGGATTCAAACTTCCTGACTCAGTCTGCGTCGTCAACAAATTACTAAAAAGTTCCGCACGAGTCTCATGCTCGGCTGAGCGTACCTTTAAGCGCTCATTGTCAACTAGTGGAGTCGTATTCACTGCTTCCACATCTGCCCAAAAGCCCAAGATGCGACTAGCAGCAACAGCAGTAACCCCGCTTGATTCTGAAAACAAAAAATCTGTGAGGGCTTTTTTAGTCCTTGAAACCGCAGAACATATTCCAGAGACCTCCTGGACCTGTCCAGAAACGGGATCATCATCAAGTGGAGAGCTCAATATCGATTCCCATCTCTGTGTCACTTCTCTCCGATTCTTATATGATACAAATGAACTGGAAGGATCAGACACGTCTACTTCCTCTAGCTCCGTTAACGTGGATGAGTCCACAATTAGCTTAGGGGGGCAAACTACATTATCTTTATCTATATTACTGATTATGTCCCTGTCTCCATGAGGCACCACCCTAGGGGTCAAAGGAACCTTACGACCTTTTAATGTTTTAAAAACCTCGGGAGATCTTAACGCTGATGACTCCGAGTCAGTAGAGGTACCTCCCTCAGAATCGCGTTTACCTTTTTCCACGTCAATAAAAACAGATTTTTTCCGTTTAGTTTTACTTTTATCACCCTTAGAACTTCCCTTGATTGATGTAACAACATTTTTACCCTTTTGTTTCTTACGGGGTTCTGGTTTATCCCCAGACTCGCCAGAGAACACCCCCTCTATATCTAAATCCCCAGCTATCTCCCTACTAGATTCTATATCCATAATGTATGTTTTGTTTAAAGAAAACTACCACGATTCTCCTTATCTTTAATAAGTCCTCTTCTTCCTGTAATAAAAGTTCTTTATTTATTTATTAAAGGGATCCTCTTCTGCTTGACTGTCCTGTATTCCTTACACTTACCTCTCACCTACAATAAAAATCTGGTTCAAAATATATATATTTTCCAATGTTAACCAATGGGCAAAAATCAGCATAAAAGTTCTGATTTTGCCTAAACCTAGTTCCTGTATCTCAGCTCCTAATCACCAGATGGAGCTAGAAAAAATCTTTTAAATAAGTAATTTCTTTAAGAACTCACCTACCAAAGATGAGAACCTCAATCCCAATAGTTAAGCAGATATTGATTTTTAAAAGTTTGCTAATTTTAGCCCAAAACCAGCCCACCATAAATCCTATGTTAACCTATGGGAAAAAGTCCATCCATAGGAAAACATTGAATTTTCAAATTTTAATAACAAAATTCCACCTGAAATTATATAACCACCACAGATAGGTGTCACTATCCCTGTTATAGTGTATCCCTGGACACTAAAAAAGAAATAAAGCCAGGCAGCCATCTTGTCCCATATAAAGTCTATGGACCAATGCAACTTCTATGGGAAAATTCACTATAGGATTTCCACAATGCTTTTCCTATGGAGCAATGTTTCTCTATATGAAATGAGAGCACAAATTGTTGTAAAATTTAAATCAGTTATTTCTGTGTAAATATTCAACCCCAACTCCCAAAACTTAACCTCTAGACTCACCACCTCATATATTTTCACTGACACATATTTTTCCAGCTCAGGGGTTGCTAAAGACGCACAAACACATCCAAAAAGTAGGAGCACATTTTACTTGACTTCACACTAGTGGCGCTAGTATATTATTTCAGGAGTGGAATGTGAATAAACGAAAATATTATAATACAAAATGGAAAGGTCCAAAACGTTTATTAATTAAGAACACTTGACAATATCTCGCCATTAATTTTAGAAGAAATAATAAATTATGACTAGTCAGTTTACTGGAGACGAACGAATTGATACTTAAAATATCCATCATATTCCAACAATTTGGTTTCTATTGAATTTTGTTCCGAGGCAATTAAGGCCAAAAAGAGGTAGTTTATTGTCTTTGTATTCTCAAATAATTTTTTTTGGTTTCTCTGGATGAAAAACTGCGTTAACCTTGATAACGATTAATTTGCCACGATGTGAAAACAGTCCATAAGAGTGTCTCACTCGGGACAGGATTCGAATCCAGGTATTTTAAATACAGCATGGATGCACAGCAATTAAATTAACACTTCTGCAATGAAATTCAGTATGATTCCACTTGGATGGAACACTTTTGATTGCGCCATTGAGCTTACTTTCACGGTACATTTTTTTAAATTGCAATAAATAGCTGTGTGGCTGTTGTTGTTGTTGTAGTGGGGGTTGCAGGAGCATCAGCAACTAAGGCCACATTGCTCCACGTATGTTTTCTGTAAATTGCTTGTGTTCTGTGGTCGATTTTCCGTTTGCTGGACTAAAAACCCGAGTTTACGGGAGAAAAAACCAGGCTACCCTCGCTGAGATCGACTAATTCAGTCACCTTGTGAAAAAGGCCCATTAAAATTCCTCCTCTCATTGATGGGACTCGAACTCAGGTCTTTTCCACCCGGTTGAGGAGACGGCGATTCTACCAACTGTGCTACCCACGAGGGCAGCTGTGTAGCAGTTCCCTGTTTCCTTGAATCACGCGACTTGTACTGAAATAAATGGAACTGAATATGCACAATAACATATTGTGGATAAATAACCAATTAGATTTTCTCTTTAAAACTAATAGAGTTAAACAAACTTTATAAATCTTATTATGAAATACCTGGAACTTTTTGTTTTAATTTGATAGACTCTCTGGAAACTTTTCAAACTGCTATAATTCTTCCTCCACAACAACTGATATTCAAATTGGTGTCAACTCCTTTTCTTTTATACTTTCAACTGATTCAATTCTATAATTTTATACTTTCAACTGATTCAATTCTATAATTTTATACTTTCAACTGATTCAATTCTATAATTTTATACTTTCAACTGATTCATTCTTTTATATGCAGGATTATTTAAAGGCACAAGAATCCCCAAGTTTGTAAAAGAACAGTACTGCATGAACGGTGGAAGGAAACAGCCAGATTGTTTCGAAGGAGAACTTGCACTGTGTAATCCAAAGAAGAAGGCACTCTTAGATTTATTGAAATATGGTGAGAAAAAAATTTATCACGTATTAAAATTATATCTACAAAACTATGTTTACTCTCATAATGTATAGAATTTGCAAATTATATTTCTTGTACCTTTTGTGCATGATCAAGAAGGTTTCGCGAAATATTACGTATATTTAAATACGCTCAGTCCTCTGTCTTACCATACAGCAGGGCAATCCTCAAAACCCTTACTATACAACAGGGTAATCCTCTATGTTCCCACATTTGCCCTATTCTGTCTACGCCCTCACAGAAATTTCTAAGGAGGTTTAGGGCTTTTGCTCCTGGATCCGTTTAATTTACCTTAGAACCATTCCCCATACCATGATACCTGGCATCATGGTATGGGGAATGTTTTGTTAGCACGGATATAAATTAACTTCTCCAGGATCCAGCCACGAATTTCTGTAATTTCGATGATGAAGATGAATCAATCCAGAAGGATCTTCGCTTATTAGACTCAAGTGCCGGCAGATGTATTAATTGAATCCTTTGTCGTTGTTTATATTCTCTTAAACACAGTGGGTGGTGGGTGGGTTCTACGATCGACGTATTGTGGTACTTGGAACCGAGAAGATCATAGAATTCCCTGTTCTTCCATTTTTGCAGCAAGTTGCCATTTATCTACTTGAGAATGTTTAATTCCTGAGAAATTTCAAATTACTGCCGCGCATAATTTCCAGCAATCCGTGGTGAATCCTTGCTTGAATATATTCAAGCAAGGATTCAATTATGAGCACTATTTTTATTAAAAAATTGAGTTGTATAATTTCCATCGTAAAATTATAATGGTAATCGAACTAATTGTTAAATGGTGGTGCTCTTAATTTAATTTCAGGTGTTACTTATTTTTACTGTGATCACTTCATTTCCACGGACTATTTCGTGCAGTCTATCAAAGGTCGAAATTTCACTGCCTCCCAGTTCAGGTGTTCCAATTACTGCAATTCCTGCGTGGAATGTAATAAAGATTGTAACAAGGCAGGTTTTGGTTTTGAGCGAAATAAATACTCTGGAATATTTTCCGTGAAGACGTAGTCGCTATTTGGGTAAGTTACTAGAGATTTTGTAAGTTACGATTTAACCTTCGCAGAGCTTCTAAATCGGTGATTTAGCGCGAATGTTGCATTATGTACCTATAATGTAGTGCATGATAGTAGAATTGTAGGTTTTTAATTGGGATAAATAAGGATAATCTAAATTGGGATGACTCGATTTTCTAATCATGCAGGTTGGCATATCTTTTTTTGTTTTTAGCTAAGAAATTTTACTATAAGTAAAGCTTTAATCATGGAGGAAGCTAAAGCCTCCTCTATGATATTAACAAATACTCTTGCATCTCCCAAGTTCAACAATGTTTCATCTTTATTAGGGAAGTCCTCCAACTGAATAGAGCAGGCCATGCTGAGGGGAAATTTCCGCCATATTGCCAGGGACGACAAATCACCAGTTCCTATTTCCTGACGTGGTTGTAAAGAGAAGAAACTAGCTAGCAGCCAAGATTGGCTGCTTGCCTCCTTTACTGAGAGTCTGTGCAAGGTGGAATAATCTAATAAGGCTAAACCGAATAATTAATCAACACAGATTATAAAGAACGCCAAAAACGTTTTTGCAGTTTTTTTCCTCTTTTTTACGATGGAAAATTAAATTCTGTAACTGCTGATTCAAACCTTGAAACGGACTTTAAGAACTATTTTTGATTACAGTTGAATAAATTGATAAGATTGATAAAATTGATTGAATAAAAAAATGTACAAATAGATAAACGTACTTGCATTCCTTCGTTATATTTTTTCTGAATGATAATCAAGGTATTCTTTTTGGATATATATATTTTTTATTTTTATGTAAACCCCAAACACGAGAGGTATTAGAACCTATAGTACTTAGTACCGTGCTTGGGTTGGAGGGTGAGAAGACGAAAGAAGATATTTGTTGACAGAAAACGGCAGTTGAATGAATAAACGAGGAAGATGAAAAGTTGGTTCGGTGAGTTTGGAGTTGGACAGTAAATGGATGTTGCTGCACGTGTTCGGACTGTTTTGAAAGAGAGAGCTGGAATTATAGAAGCCAATTCAGAAGAACAGTGCCCATGGAAGTATCTGTAGAAGAGGCATGCAGCAGAAACAGTACGTCTATGAGACAGAGAGTGGAGAGACTCTGTTAGAGCTGAATCATTAATTAACCTAGCTGCCCTCTTCTGAATGGAATCAAGAAGCCTGAGAGAGGTTTTGGGGGCACCACCCCAGATGTGGGAACAATATTCCATGGCCGGGCGGATTTGCGATTTATACAGAGTGAGCAGCTGTTTGGAAGAAAAGTAACGCCGAGAGCGAAAGAGAAAACCAAGTTTTTTAGATGCAGAGGAAGCAATATTTGTAATGTGCTTGTGCCAAGAGAGATTAGAAGTCAGGATAATCCCCAAAAGAGGCGCCTCCGTAGCCAGGTGGGAAGGAGCAGCAGTGCGTAGCACACGCTTCTTGATTACACCGCGGTTCGAGCCCGTCACCACCAAATACCGAGGGTGCGGAAAGGTCAGGGAATGACCACCGCATATCCCCGGAGCAATATGGCCTTAGTTGCTAATGCTCCAAATAACAAACGAGGTAAATCCCCAAAAGAGATATATCATTTTGCCTAGAAATCGGAGTGTCACCAAAGATAAGCATAGGAGCAGAAGAATCCTTTTTGCCAGATATAAGACAAGACTGAGTTTTAGAAGGGTTAAAATCAACTAAAAAAAAAAAAAAAAAATTTCTGTTTATACTCCGGCACGACAACCAAGTCAGTAGAGTTTACAATAAATCGTCAATACAAATATTTATCGTATTTAGTAGTCACGGGCTTGAACCCCGGTCCACTCAAGGAACGCGAGCTACGCACCCTCGCTCCTGACCACTGGAGCGAGGGTGCGCTTAAAATTCCACAACAACAACAGCTTTATCCAATGGAAAACTTAGGCAAGTCCTCAGGGCAGCTACCTTCAAATGACATGTGCTTAAAGTAAGATAACTTTTTTGACCAATGTATGTGCTTTTAATGTTTTTCAAAGAAGTCAAAAAGTTGATCACAGCGTCTCTCCGCGTAAGAGTTAAATTACTGCCTTGTACATGTTCTTTGATTTACAGGTGGGGCTCACGAAGCACGAAATTCCTGTAAGCTTAAATGAGCAGTGTTATTTTGGAGCTCATATGTCATCAATTCAAAAAACGTATTCAACAGTCCTGGAGTTCGTAGAAGAAAATACCATGCAACCCTGATTAGAGGTACTAATAAAAACAACAACAAAAAATGAAACTCGCATAAGTGGAGCTAATAAAAAAAACATGCAAAACTCATAAAAGAGTTTAAGATGACTTGAACCATTTTATCCACTCAGTTCAGTGGAACAAGCAGCAACAGTGAAAACAGTTGCAATTCAACAAATTTCTGATATCAACGTATTCCATCAATCAATTGGCCTTGAACTACATGCAGAAAAATTGGCCCAGATAACGTTCACAAAAAAGAAGGTAAAGTCCAATGCTTATCTCAATAAATTTCCAAATTAAATATCAACTCCTAAAGGATCTCTTTGTAGGAACTAAATTTTTGAAATTTCAATCTGGGTTAGTCTGAAATAGGAACCTCATTTCAGTGGCACTTCAAAGAAGCACTAACTAAATTCATCGCTGTCCTTTAGCCTATACGACAAAAGCTATTGGGTTTCAGCAATAGTAAACTTATCAATAAATATTTTTTTTCACATTTCTGTGGTACTGGTAGCTTTCTGTGTATTACAGATTTGGTAATCTATTCACCAATCTTCCCGCAGCAGCTCTTGGGGCATGAGCATTCACTTCTACGATTCCTCATTAAAACTTTTAAGATATTCCCTTAAAGTACTGTAAATATGACATTCTGAAGGACTCCCAAAGTGGCTTGGTTAAGGGAAAATCATGTTTAACTAACTTGGCTATTTTTACAGTTACTCATGAGCTGGACTTAGGAAACAATTTCGATATAGTTTATTTGAATTTTAGCAAAGCATTTGACTCGGTCCCTCATGTAAGGTTACTGTACAAGCTTGAAAAGATTGGGATTACTGGTAAGATTCTAAGATGAATTGCTGGGTGGCTGCAAGGCAGAAGGCAGAGGGTTGTGATTAATGGTTATTCTTCAGATTCGTGTAACGTCAGGAGTGGGGTTCTTTAAGGATCCCGTCTTTGACTAATGTTGTTTCTTATTTTTATAAATGACATCGATGAAGGATTAGAGGATGTGATGTCAAAATTTGCAGACTACGTAATGATTGGTAGAATCGTTAATGATCAGTGCGAAGTAACGCTCCTTCAGGATGATATGAACAGACTTCAAAGATAGTCAGAGAAGTGGCAGCTATGTTTTAATGCTGTTAAATGCAAGGTCTTACACTTGGGGAAGGAACAGCAACCCACAAATAAATTATATATTTGGTGGGGTTGAATTAAAAACAGTGGAGGCGGAAAGCCGATGGTGTCCTATCGATGATTTATCGAATGCTGTCCTCTGGAGATAGGGAGGTCATAATCCCACTGTATAAGGCAATTGTACGACCACACTTGGAATACTGTGTTTAAGTGTGGAGACCTCATCTGAAGAAAGACATTGAGCTTCTTGAAAGGGTGCAAAGATGGGCAACTCGAATGGAAAGATCGGCAGAAGGACGATCCTATGAGGAACGATTTGGATTATGTGGACTAGAGAGCTTGGCAACCAGGCACCTTAGGGGTGACCTGATTGAGGTTTATCAGGCTTTCAGAGGGATTAGAAAAATGAATGAAGGTGGGATTCTCACCGTTATATAAAATTCCAGAAGTGGGGTCATAAATTACAGGGTTGAAGTTTAGATTAGATTGTAACAAGTTTTTTTTTTTTTTTAGCCAGCGAGTCTTTTGATATTTGGAACAAGTTGCCCTCGCAGGTAGTTGAGGCTGACAGTTTGAATAAATTCAAAGGTCAACCGATAGTTACCTGTATGAGTAGTAAGCATTTTTATTTCTGCCAGTGCAGCAAAAGCCGGTGGATTCCTTGTACTATATGGTGAATACTTGGGAAAGACTGACAACTGAATCGTTGTACTAATGATCAGTTATACAATATTGGCCACTTTACTGTAAAAATCAAAAGAGTAGCTACAGTGATTGTCATCAAAGAAGTCGCTAACATCACCATCCTCCGCATATCGGTTGGAAAAGACCTGATTTCGAATTCATTCAATGATGCAAAGAATGTTTTGGGCATTTTTCACAATGTGGCTCAGTTAGTCGGTCTGAAGCGAGGGTTTCACGGTTTTATCTCTGTAAATCGGGATTTTCGTCCATCAAACCGACCATACAACACGCAATTTAGAGACAATATACACGCAATATCATCTAAGTCGCTGATGCGCCTAAAACCCCAAAACAACAACAACTCTTTCTTTAATCTCTAGGATTTGATGCGGTTCCATCTCCACAACAAAATACTTCAATCTGCGTAATTCAGAAAGTTTGCAATTTCTGGTAGAACAGTTCATGTCCCACAAACCTATTGGAATTGCTATTCCGTTTGGCGAGTTAATGAGATTTGAAAGATTTTTAAGAGGACAATTAATGGTCATGGATCGCCAATCATTTGGTGTTCTGGGATGACTCTTCTTCAGAATGAGAATTACGCAATAGGTATTCCAAATGGATGGGAGGATAACTGTATTACAGATCTGCATATACATATGCGCAAATTTTGGCAGCAAGTATTCAAAAGTTACCAGACTCTATAGTTGTCGTTAACCTTCAGTTGAGGAAAACGAGAATAGCTTTATTTAGAACAGCTCAAGGAAAATACTTTTCTAAGTGCAATTTTAATTTTTAAAATTTATTCCTCTAATTTTTAGCCCACTACTGATACATGAGTCCCCATTAGTAGATATAACGTTGCATTATGAAATATCAGCAGTATATCTGTAATTTGTTTACTGGAGGAAAAGCAGAATTTCTGGGAGTTAAAACCATAGCGCTCGCCCGAGACTGACTAACTCAGCCGCTTTGGGAATAATCCCTTGAAAATTCATCCCTTTGGATTGGCACCAAGCCTATTCCACAAGAGAGTGTAACTTAATGTACTTGTTTACTAAATTTTCCTGAATTGTAGGAGTTCTTTTACAATCCATTGCGCTTTTGTCATCTGCGTGTACCTTAACTTTTAAGGTACACGCAGATGACACGCGAAAACCTTTAAGGACCATTCCCATTTTCGAAATACTCGAGTTTCCAGGAGAATGCAGTCAGCGATGCAAGTATATGTTTCATATTCGAATATAATCAATTTATACTCGCATGTACTCGGTGGAAAAGACCTTAGCTCGAGTCCCATCAATGCGTAAGGAATTTTTATGGGCATTTTTCACAACTCGGCTGAGTTAGTTGTGTGTGTGACTTTATCTAAGACTTTATCCAGACTTTTCAAGACAATCCTAATTTCTTGGACTGTGTTGTCACTGGAGATTGTGCTGGGTGTTTTGGTACAGCCCTAAGAAGAAGCAAAATATGAAGTAGATTTCAAAAGCATCACCAAGGCACAAAAAGGATTAAGACGATGCTGATCATGTTTTTTTAAGAAACAGGATGTGATTTACAAGGAATTTATATTTGAAGGAGAGAGATTCAATGCTGTGTTCATGCGGACAGGTGCTTCAAAGACTATTGAAGCGCATTCCCGGGTAAGGCCGCAATTTCGAGAGAAAGGCAGCTGATTCTTGTTGAACGACAATGCCTCTGCCCATTCCGCACTTGTGAAGACATTTCTGACGAAGCATACCATTGTGCAGATTAACCATCCACCCTACTCTTCTGATCTAGCACCAGAGAACTTCATCTTTCTCAAGGTGAAAACTGCGCACAAAGGAAAGCGATTTCAGCATGTTGAGGCATAAAGAAAAACGTAACTCTTTGGATGCCTTCTCTGACTCTTTTCATAAACTTTTAGAACGGTATAATAAGTGCATTCACTCAAGTGGTATTTACTTTGAATAAAGATAAAACCATTTTTGAACTCCTTCACTTTATGTTCTTTTTATGCACCACTCCAGGAACTTGACTGTCATACCTCGTATATTTAATAATTTATCAATAGCTGTTTATGTTTATGATATTATCACGACCTTCACTGGTCTGCAATGCAGTTGACATCCTAGAACTACCACCAATTTATGGCACGTGTTCCTGGCGTTTCAACCAGCACCATTGTTATTTCGTAAACATAGCTGAACACCTGCAGAAACGCCTTTCCTATTCATACAGTTCTGAAACTGCCGCTATTATACTGACTTCAATCTGAACGTTATCCGTGTAAAGTTAAAACACGGTTGAGTGGATGCGTTCTTATCTTTTTGACCATAAACATAGATCCCGCCGCGTAGACCATCCCCTACATTAAATTTCACGCTTCAAGCGTCACCCATATTTAGTGATCAAGGACGTTCATCAGATTTAACCACAGACTACTGGTACAACCTTTTCTTCCTCTCTTTGATGTTCGTTTTCCAAATATGAATATATGACGTCATCGAGACGTTGGTTACTGGTTTGTTTGTGGAATTAAACACTGAGTGATCACTTTATTAGGTACACCTATCCTTTTGATAAAATGGAAAGCATTCAGTGATGTAATCGTAGAAGCTACCAGGCTTTTTATATCAACTAAGAAATGCTGTTGAGACATTGTTCAAGATAAATGGGAAAGGGCACATACGGTGGATGGGATCTATCTAATTATATTAAGGGAGGCAACAAAAGAGGTCAAGAAACCTTTAACCATAATTATCAGAGCTTCCTTGGATTCAGGGGAGTCCTATTGAATGGAGATCTGCGAATCTATTCCAAGTTCACAAAGGATGACATGAGTTATTACAGACCTGTTAGTTTAACTTCTGCTTCAGTGATGTTAGCTTAACGTCTGTTCCAGAGAAAATAATGGAATCATTGGTTAAAGAAGTAACGCAGGACCAATTGGATAGACTTTCCAGTATACTGCAATCACAGCATGGATTTGTAAAAGGGTGGTATTGTCTGACCAATCTGATTGGATTCTATGATGTAGTAACAAAAGACCTCTATATAAAAAATATATTGATATCATATACTTGGATTTCAGAAAAGCTTTTGATACTGTTGCCCATAAATGACTTCTGTACAAATTGGAGCAGTGTGACATTAGAGTCAAATTACTGTTATGGATAAAGGGAGAGTTGACTGAGAGAAACCGGAGAGTGATTATCAAAGGACATTGCTCATCGTGGACTAATATTATTAGTGGAGTCACCCAGGGTTCGGTGCTGGGTCCATTGTTGGTTTCTGAATTTATTAATGATATCCATGAAGTTATATGAGGTTTAATGTCTAAGTCTGAAGATGACACGAAGGTTGGCAGGATAGTTCATCACAGTAAATCAGGGAATGCTACCGGAACAAGATCTGGGCAAATTAGGCAGATAAGTTGAGAAGTGACAGTTGAAGTTTAACATCCTCAAAAGCAAATTATTTCACACAGATAGCGGCAATCCCAGGTTAACGTACCAACTGTGTGTGTTACCACACTCAGATAGTGGAAAATAATAAAAAATGTGTAGGGATAATTGTGTAATCACGTATGAAATTCTATGAGCAGTGCAAATATGTGGCTGTGAGGACAGCCCATGTGGGTTTCGTCAATGATGTACAGGAATTTTACCAGTAAGGTTAAGGAGCTGATTATCCCTTTGTATAAGGCAATGGTCAGGGCACTTGTGAAACACTGCATACAGGTCTGGAAGCCTCATTTGCGGAAGGATGTGGATCTGTTGAAGCGCGTGCAGAGAAGAGCAACCAGATTAGTAAAGAACACAAATGGGTACTCTTACCACAAAGGTCTTTGGTTCTGTAAATTGCAGAACTTGAAAACTAGGCACTTGCGATGAGTTCTGATTGAGGTGTTTAAGGCTCTTAATGGATCGAATAAGCCAAATATTGATAGAATGCTTCCTCTTAGACTATGCATATGAGAGGGCATATATTCAAATTGTGAAAAGACACTGGCTCATTGATAGAGAATATTTCAAACGACTTCTTCCTTTCGGGAATCACTATTAAGGTCTGTTAGAACGTATAAAGATCGTGTCCTGAATATGAAGGCTTTATTTGATGGGACTACCAACATGCTACTTTTCAACATAGTCCTTTGGTAGTCAATACACTTTTGCTACAGATGCTGCAATGCGTCAAGTCCAGCT
Organism: Mastigoproctus giganteus; assembly: GCF_048544385.1. Taxonomy (NCBI): domain Eukaryota; kingdom Metazoa; phylum Arthropoda; class Arachnida; order Uropygi; family Thelyphonidae; genus Mastigoproctus; species Mastigoproctus giganteus. Next base: position 23,523,666 of record NC_143581.1, on the reverse strand, counting down.
GCGAGGAATTTTTTCTCTTGGGATTCGAGGAATGCATCAGCTGCAGCAATGGCGCCACTGTCGGTGGGAAAACTGATGCCAGTAGGATTTTTTTTTCAAATTAGGAAATAGATGAAAGTCTGATGGTGATAGATCTGAAGAATATGAGGACAGTCCAAGATTTCAAAGCCGTACTCACGCAGTGCAGTCGTGGCAATGACAGAGTTGTGAACCGGTTCTTTGTCCTGGTGGAACTCCTGTGTTGAGTTTTCCTAGGTGTTGTCTTTAATGTCCTCACACAAACGCTTCACAAAGTTCATCTCCGTAACGAAGTTTCATTCCGAAATGAGCACAATACACATTGTTTTCACAAATTCTGAGGACTACATAACTTCCACAAATATAACAAAATAAGTTCGAATTGGTCAAACACTTGCGTGAAGACATTTTACTCACCGTCAGCACAAGTTTCCCAAGATAACTTCAAAAATAAACTGAGCTCAAAAAATCAGATCGATGATAACTACAGCATGGAGCTCTCATGGTCAAAAAACGAATGACTGAAGGCAGTGTAGCCAAGTGAATATTTAGCTTACAAATTCCAAGCATACCTCCAATGTTTCCTTGAGTGCATCCAGTCGTGGTAGAAGGGACCAGCTGCCCAAAATAACTACTTTCACGGGTACAAAACAAATATTTGGTAATTTCAATTTCAATTTACCTGTGGCATCATTGCTGGAACTTTTCAGCCCACACTGGATACTGTACATGGGTACTATAGTATTTGTGATACTGTTGAGACCACAGTACACCTTGTCTTTAACTACGCACATGTTTTGGTCGATTTGCCGGTTTACTAAAACAAAAACAGAATTAATATAGTTAGGTAAGTGTCTGTAAGTTTTTTATTTTTATTTTTATTGTAGAGTGGATATTAATTATAGTCATTAATTTTCCTGAAAAAAAAGAATTTCTGGGAGATAAAACTATGTATTTCTTGCCCATAAAAACAATAAGAAAATCTCTTTGAGGAATTGGAACTAGGCATGTTCCATACTTGATCATAACTTAATGTACTTCAGATTTCACTAAAATTAATAAATACTTTACAGTTGATTGCACCGTTTCCAACTACATGTACCTTAACGGTTGCCCCTGAATATATATCCTGTATATTGCTAATACAGGATATGTACGAAACATCAAAGTGCTACTTGGAACAGGCGGTTTCAACAGCCTGTTCCAAGTAGCACTTTTTGTCTGTAAATTGCGTGTGTTCTGAGGTCGATTTTCTGTTTTGTTGGACGAAAAACCCGAGTTTCCTGAAGAAAAAAAACATGCTACCCTTGCCTGAGACCGACTATCTCAGCCACGTTGTGAAAAAAAGCCCATAAAAATTCTTTCCATCATCGGAGAAGAAGGGTTACTATTTTGATTGATTGATTTCCAACTAATCCGGCAATTATTCCTTCTTAAATAATGAACTCCTCAGAATGAGGATATAGTGTACCTATGCACTTCTTGAATAATGAACTCCTTATTCTGAGGAGTTCATTATTCAAGAAGTGCATAGGTACACTATACTCCGGCATACACTGGGACATTGATATTAAAAAGTAATCCGCAAGGGATTTAATGGACATTGACAGAATTGGAAGATAGTTTCTATAAGTTTTTGGTTTGTACAGACTGGCTAGTTCTTTTCTTAAATTCGGACGTCATGTCCTAGCTCTCAACTGTACTTTCCAAATATCCTAATCTGGATTTAGATCTTGGCTCTGGGATGAAAATAGCAAGAGCACGTATTCTCCTAAAACTGTATTTTCTGACACTGCGCATTGTCGTAATACACGCCCTCCTTTTAAAGACCTGCCATTTATTTTATTTAAGACTAGAACTGCAGAATAATTCAGACAGTTTTCACGCTTCAACAACAGCACCTTTTACGTCATGGAAATTTAATTTGAGTATACGTGTGGGTTGGTAGCAAGGCCAATGCGTCTTACATCGAAATATCGAATAACTAACTTTTCATAACAGGAAATTCAATGCATTTTCATAAAGAATATACACACGTACATAGCGCCCGAAAAGCCATATAATACAAGCGGATGAACCACTGAGTCATTACACTGAGCCATTAATCATAATGAATCCCCGTTCGAGACTGTGTCAGATCGCAGTTGTGATCGCTGTTCCTCTTCATCTCTACTGTTACACCCCAGAAATTCTCTGTGGTGGAGAGCTGACTGGATTGTGTGGCATATCTTTAAGCACTAGTGGTGAGTACCACCTTTTCAATTGTTCGTGTTTTTTCTATTATCTTTTCATTTCATTCTGATGGTAACCGTTGGTTATTGATAGATACGATCACTGTTCTTCCACAGTAAGTGGAAAAACCTGGTTGCTAAACTCAGTAATCTATCTCGGGGGAGGACCATATGTTTAAACTGGAGAGTTCTTCATTGTTCAAAACATAGAAACCAACTATAGAGATATCTAATTTATATACGGCTTGAAAATTAAGTGAGATAGCTCATAGAACGTGTTTGTAACCATCTTTAAAACACATTTAAGCTAAATGTCACCAATTCCTTTGTCGCCTTCCTATACAACACCGATTTCATATTGGAATATGAGAAATAGTTACAGTTTATAAGACATAAATGAAAGGCCTAAGGGCCTTTGCTGTCCTATGCTTCTTAAAATTACTTTAACAACGTTGCTCTACAAGGGTCACTCCAAAACACTTTTTGCAATCGATGTTAAATAATAAATAAATAGTACCATTAAAATCTACGTTCTTTGTTTACCATAAATTCCAAGTTTTATCAAAATCCTTCACCAAAAGGGAGTCACTCAATGTATAGATTGTTCAAGTAAAAATAGCGTGGAATAAATATAACAACTTCTTTGTTATGGAATGATAATATTTGTTTTTTTTTTTAATTAACCATAATAACTATTGCTATTGGTTAATGAGGAATAATTTTCTTTCAGTTTCCACCAAATATTATGAAGGTTACGGAAACATAAGCTGTGGCACGTGTACCTTCCCCTACGAAGACCCACGATGTGCAAATGAAGACCCAGTCAACTTGGTGCTGTATACTGCACAGAATCCAAATGGTGTGAACTTCAATGATATCGACTGTTCGTTGATAAACTGTCCAGCAGGCTCAAAAGTTTACTTTCTTGTACACGGCTGGCAACCACAAATCACATGTCTGAGACTGCTAATGGTAAATCTATGTTATACATATTATGTAAACGATTTAGTTATCTGTTTGTGTGTGATTGCAATTGCACTCAGCGGACAATTTGTTAGAAATGAAACCGTTCTTTTATAGCAATGCCATCGGTGGTGGATTTATGGTTTGCGGGGCCTTCGCTCAGCTCTTTTTGAAGTCCTTTTGGTTATGTAAATATAATAACATGGTATTTTAAAAATGATAATGATAAAAAGACGGAGAGTGCCTTAACTCATCCTCAAATACAGCCGAATCAATGAGTAAATTTCCAATAACTTTTTAAATACAAATAGAACTTACAGTTTCAATTATTAATTTTTGGTTTCCTTCTAATATTGTTCCTTCCTCTTCAGGTTCACAGGAAAATGGCTTTTTTTTTGTAAAGTTTGATATTCAAACTTTCACCGTTATTTGCTATACCTTCGTCAAAGACAATTCTTTTAGTTCTATGGAACAATAATGATTATTGACTTCAATAACGAATCTTTTAAGAGAATTCAACAACTCTACAGGCATCAATAAGTCCCAATTTTTTGGACTTCGGTGATTTTCTAACAGCATTCGTTCTAACAGCGTTCCACAAAATTGCAAGAACAGTGCATTCATACTTTTCAACTTGTGCCAGAGGCTTCTCAATCTCCCCTACAGCAATATTAAAAAGGGAATTTTTAATATCATGATGACTTTGCTTCAAAGCAATATGACATCAGCTATCGCTGATTACTTTTGTATCACTAATCCTCTTCGCTGTTTCTTTTGTTGTAGATGTAATTTCATTTAAATAAACTCCACCGATGTGTGGATGCTGAAAAAAATGTGTACACTTTCTGAAAAAATGTGTACACTTTCTTTCATCCAACACCTGAAAGCTGTTGGATGAAAATCCAACAGCTATCAGGCTGTTGGATTTTCTACATTTGTGCAGAAGTGATATTAAAATATTAGAAGAAGCCACTGTCCCAGCTGGTGAGAAAAACATATGAATTCTATTTTGGATATATGATCGGAGATCAAAGTAAAGTATGGGCTCCAAAGATTTCCTGTAGTTCAAGTTCAAAGACATTCACAGGCTGGCTTAGAGGTAGTCATAAATCGATGCATTTTGCTGTTCCCGTAATACAGCAAGAATCACGAGACCACATAAACAACTGTTACTTTCGCATCACCAATATTTCTGAGTTTTCTGGGAAATTTAAGCATAAAGTCTGTGTCCCAACATACATTCTGTTCTAAGACCGGTTCCTCACGATGATGCAATGCCATTCCCAAAGCTACGAGAAAGTTCTGAAGTTGACTCTGATTCAGGATCGCAAAAAGAATCGCCAGAAGATGCAGACCACAGAACGAATACAGATCCAGACCTTTTCAACTCGTGATACTTCAAGGCCGCTTCTAATTACTCAGGCAGAATTGAACGATTTGAGATTTTGACCTCTCCAACACCAAGGCTCAATTACTAGGATCTCGCCTGCAACAGTGAAATCTTCTTGAAAAAAGAGTCAAGGTGTCTTTTTATTCGAAGAGGCAATCTACCATAACTACTTATTACTCCATGGATGGTGCTTTGGTTTATTGTAAGGATGCTCAAGAATTAATGAACGAGTTGCATCTGGAACACGTCCCGGAGGAGTGGAGGCTTTTCATTGATTCATCGAAGATCAGTTTGAAACAGTTTTACTCCATAATGAAAGTTCACATGAAGGAAACTTACGAGAACCTACAGAGGTTCTTTTGCAAAAAATATATGCTATCAAATATACAAACGAAATATCTATGCCGACCTAAAAATGGGAGCTTTGCTGACTGGGTTGCAAGGTGGATACACTAAATACTGCTGCTTTTTATGTGAGTGGGATAGCCGAGCGAAGGATTGCCACTAAAGACTATAAAAATGGACAGACCTTTCAGAAACTACACCAGGCCAGAGAAATTATACATCCTCCTCTGCTAGATATGTTCCTGTTTTAGGCAAAGTTGCCTCAAATCAGCGAGGCCAAAATAAAAAACGGAATTTTTGTTATTCCTCAAATAAAACTGCTGTTCCAAGATGAATAATTCACTAAAAAATTAAATGTTACAGAAGTATGAGTCTGAAAGGAATTAGAAAACGTCTGCCGGAACTTTTTAGGCAATAAGAAATCACAAAATTACAGTGAAATTGTGAATGAGCTAATTTTAGAGTACAGATTGTTGGGATCCTACATGTCTTTAAAGCTTCATTCCTACATTCTCATTTAGATTTTTCTCCTGAACACCTGGGAGAGGTCTCCGATGAACAGGGTGAAAGATTTCACCAAGATATTTCTGAAACGGAAAAAAAGATACCAGGAAAAATGGAGTCCAAATAGGTTGGTAGACTCCTATGGAGTCTACCAACTGTGGAGTCTCCAAATGGAGTCCAAATGGGTTGATAGACTCCTGTTGTAATCTCATACAGGAGGCACCAATGGACGATTATAAAAGGCAGAAAACAACAAAATATATGTTTTTTTTTATCAGATAAACATTTTTGTATATAGAATACGATTAAGTGATCCATTGTTCAATATTTAATACTGGATGTAACAGAGCTTGCTCAGTCCAGACAAACGCTGCTATGAACTTGAACAATGTGTATACCCAATTCTCCAATGTACTCAGATTATTTCTTTATATTTTTAAGAAAGATTGTTTATTTTTGCACTTTGCAGTTTATAAGTTTTCGATTTTTCAGCAACTCGGAGACGCACTTCTTAAGACTCAATCGACTTGTGCAGTTATTGTAGTGGACTGGAATGAGGGTGCAAATGAGTGCTATGCACAAGCAGTGGCAAATGTAGAATACGTCGGTGCTGTCCTGTCTAAATACATTGACACATTAGTTGTAAGTATTGACTTCTTACATTTTTCCTTTCTGTCTTATATTTGTTAAGAAACTTCTTAAAACATTCCAATCAACTCCACCCAATTCTCAACCAATTTCAATTTCAACTTGAGCAGAACAGATAATAACTAACTTAAATGTTTTTTTAATTAATATTTCAGAATAAATGTGGGTTACCATATGACAGCATTTCCTGTTTTGGTCACAGTCTTGGCTGCCATGTATGTGGGGTGGCAGGACTGAGGACCCAAGGTCAAATACTCGCCATTTATGGTATGTATCTTTTCTGTTGAAATGTTAATAAAACTATTTCCAGATAAAAACACCAAATAGCTAACTTAATGAATAAATATAAATGAATAAAGGGTCGGGCCAGCCTACTTTGGGAAAGCATTGTACAGTTCATATCTTCTCATTTTTAGTTTGGGAAAACAAGCAAATTTACCATAGAATACACACAGTTTACAAACATAATAGATGGACTCGTAAAGGCCTTTCTATTTTTGTCTCAAAATCCAAAAAAGAACAGCGTTTAGTTCGATACACAGTTAAAGATTTTTGCAACTCATGCACAATGTTTAAGCTATAAAATGTTAAACCTTTTCTCAAAATTTAACCGAAAAAGAAAAATAATAATAACAGCGCGCATAAAAAATGTAAACTAAGCATATGTATAATCGATAATTTATAAATATTGTAAAAAAGATATTCGAACCACTCAAGATGGAGCGAAATCTGAACCCACGCTGATCCGAAGGAGATTATGGATTAAACGATTTTTAATACGTTTATTTTTTTACTGAACACAAAACTTGGAACTCCATGAATCCATATTAGTTGAAGACGTTTTTGTGTAGCTCAACTTATCCTGGACGACTTGTTGAATTATTAACATTCAACACGTTCTTTTGATATTTTCATTTCTTTAAGAATCTTGTTACAGAGAGAAGAAATTTTAAACCACTGAACAAACAATTGTTTTGTTTGCCCAACATGTCTTTTTCAACTACAACTTCTTTGGTCAACTCTCAAACTTATCTCCTGTTTTCATCACTTAAACCTGTTCAGAAGCTACTTCCATTTAAGTTATCTTTTCAATAAATTTAATCCAAAAGTAAGATATAGCAGAAATATCACTAGAAAGACTTAACCGATTAAGCTCAGATACCTAATTCGACTGGTTCTTTCAGATTTGTCAATTCAGGCCATTATCAGTCTTAAAATTTGCATTTTTTTTAATTTATGAATAAACCTTCTCTCATAAAATTTACGAAGGCATTGAAGTGTTAAACAATCGCTCAAGAACAAACCAGCTATACGTTTTAATAATAATGAAAATACACTCATTGGAGAAAAAAACAATTAGAAATCTATATTCAACATCCTGAATTACAACCCGTACATATATTGGCATTGATTCCACTATGTGTCTCAGAGAGTCAAGCTCCAGATTTGACCAGTCTTTATTCAGGATATTTGTCAGCTGCTGTATTTAGGTTGGTAGAAAACTGCGAAACCGAAATGCCCTTTCCAACATATAGAACGTTCTCAATTGGAATCATATCTTGAGATTTCTATTAGGAAGGTGGATGTTGTGATTCTTGGGATTATTCCTCGCTCCCTCCACATGCAATTTTTGTACGGTTGATTTAACGCGTTAACGTCTTGAAAAAATCCACCGCAATCCAAAGCCGCTTGAGTGGTGGATAGAAACAGTCTGTATATACGGATTCATCAAGTTCGAACCACTCTTTCCCTGCTATTGGTCTGTAAAAAAAAGTGAAAATCGAGACCCGTCAGGCTACATGATCTCTTTCCTCTGTCCCACATTCCAGTCTTCTTAAATTACCGAATTTTTGCCATATACAAAGGGTACTAGGAAGGTTTTGCAATATGACGCAACAATGAATCACAGGAAGCTGCTTCTCGGTATGTGTGCTTGTTGCTGCATGTTGAGACATGTTCATACGTGCATAGTAGCCGCCGCGCCAAGTCGATGGGCTCAGTTATTCATTAGTAGTGAGAGTGTAAAGTGCTTGCGATGGCATCGTGGTCACGAAATGAGATAAGGACAGTTTTGCGGTATAATTTCGTGCGTGGTTTAACCATAGACCAGTGCTTAGAAGAAATGACTCTTGCACTAGATGATGATTGTCCACATCGTACAACGATATTCAGGTGGTATAGAGAATTCCAAAGGGGAAATTTCACTCTGGAGGATTCTGAGAGGCCGGGAAGGCCACGAACGTCAGTTACGGAGGAAAACGTTACTGCTGTGAGGAAAATGCTTGACGAAAACAGGCGAGTGACCTACCAACAGATAGAGGATACTTTGGGCCTAAATGCACCAGCAATTCGTTCGATTCTGCAAGATCATTTGCACGTGAAGAAACTTTGTTCTCTCTGGGTGCCGCATCAACTGACTGAAGAGCAGATGACACGACGTGTGACTTGGTGCCGGGAGATGTTAAAAAAGTTTGATAAGGGACAATCTCGGTATGTGAACAACATCGTGACAGGTGACGAGACTTGGCTGTACTATTACGATCTGCCGACCAAGGCTCAAAACAAAGTTTGGGTCTTTGATGATGACGACACACCCGTAATTGTCAGAAAATCCCGATCTGTAAAGAAGAAAATGATAGCTGTATTTTTCAAATCTAGTGGAATTGTGGAACGTGTCGTTTTGGACACGCAGAAGACAGTCACAGCTAAGTGGTATACTGAACAATGCCTGCCTAAAGTCATTGGATCTATGAAGAACCTGCGGCCAAAGTCAAGAATGGACACCTGGTACCTCCATCACGAAAATGCTCCAGCTCACCGCGCCAAAGCCTGCACCGAATATTTGACCACGACAGGACTGAAACTTCTCGAGCACCCTCCCTACAGTCCAGACCTTGCTCCCTGCGACTTTGCATTGTTCCCGCATGTGAAAATGAAGCTAAAAGGGAGGCGGTTTTCCAGTGATGAGGACCTTCTACGGGCTTGGGACAACGAGTGTGCTTTACTCCCTAGTGAAACTTGGCAGAACTGGTTTAAAGATTGGTTTCAGAGGATGGAGAGGTGTATTGAATGTAGAGGAAATTACTTTGAAAAAATTAAATAAACAAAGCTGTATTGCAAAACTTTCCTAGTACCCTTTGTATCTTCCTCCTTTTAGAGCTGCTTCTCCTTTCGTCTTCCACTCATTGTATAATTTTGAGATGTCAGCTTTTGACATACCATTAATTTCCATTTTTTTAAAGTATGAATAAATTAGCATGCAATCAGAAAGATAAAAAATTAAGGTATACCCTTAATAGAATAGGACTTTAAAATTCCACCAGTTGTCCACGGAATTCGAGGCAAGATACTTGCCCACTAGCTACCTAAGATTTTCTGGATTGTGTCATTTCACACAACCGTTACTACAGAATTATCTGACATTTAGCTGGTAGTTCAGTAATTATGAACACCATTTCACCTCACAGTCTAGAAAAGCGTGGGTTCTAATCTCGTTGGAAATATGGAATTTTTATGGGTTGAGTTAGCCTGCCTTGAGAGAGAACTACACAGTTCACACCTTCCTGGTTTTCATTTGGAAAATAGGCAAAACTACCATAGAATGTACACTGTTTACAAACGCAATCATGGATTCTTGAAGGCCTTCGTCTCTTCTGCGCAAAATCCAACACCAGCTTTTACCACCGTGCACAGATAAAGATTTTTGGAACCTTAAATACGACGCTTTAAAGCTATCAAACTTTGAAGCCTTTGCTCGAAAATTAACTGACAAAATAAAAAATAATAACAGCGCATATAATTATAGTAAAGAAATTGTAAATATTGTAAGAAAGTATTCAAAAACTCAATATAAAATGCAATATGAAACCACGCTGATCTGAAATAGATTCTGAATTAAATGATTTTTAAGAACTTTATTTCTGTACTAAATACAAAGCTTGGAATGCCATAAATCAGTATTAATTCATAGAATCGTTAAAGATGTTTTTGTGTAGCTCATCTACCCCTGGCTTGCTTGTTGAATTGTTAACGATCAACTCGTTGTTCTGATATTTTCATTTCTTTAGGACATCTTACTACAGATAGAACAATTTCTGAGTCAAACCATTGAATAAAATTTTCTGTTTGTCCAATGTGCAAATCTTCATCTTTTATGACCTAAAGTTTTCTTTGATAAAGCTCTCTAAAATTATTTACTCTTATCAGCATTGTAAATTTGTTCATTATTTACTTTGAACTTCCATTTAAGATATCCTTTTAATAAATTTAAGCTTAAAGTAAGCGAAAGCTGAAATATCACCAGAAGGATTTTTTACTGCTTAATGACAAATACCTAATTCCATCTAGCGTTTTTAGAATTGTCTATTCATCCGTTACTACCATTAAAATCCCAATGTCTTTAAAATTTATCAATAAACCTCTCAGAAAATTTAATATAAGACAGTGCATAAGGAGAAATATAGTCTTAGTCGCCGATGCTCCTAAAATCCACAACAACAACAGTTTGATCCACTAAGCGGATAAGGGAGTCTAGCTCCATATTTGCCCATTCTTCATTCAGGATATTTGTTAGCCGCTGCGTTGTGGCCAGCAGAATACTCGAAGCCGAACTATACTTTTCAACATATCCCAGATATTCTCAATTTGAATCAGATCTGGAGAATTCGGTGGCCAGGTCAGATGTTGTAAATCTTAGGACTGTCCTTCGCACCCTTTAGATTTAATTGTTGCACCTCGGATAGTTGCGTTGCCGTCTCGAAAAACTCCATCGCAATTCAGAGTAATCACGAAGCATTGTAAGGTGAAGCTAGTGCGATACGACAGAATGATATTCATTGGAGGTAACACGACCCTTTAACGATATGAGAAGTCCAAAAGAACAAACCCCCATATCATGACACCACCTCTAGCCACTCGAATAGTGGATACAGACAGCATAAATACATGGATTCATCAGGTTAAATCCGCTCTTTTTCTGCTACCATTGGTATAAGAAGTGTCAATCGAGACTCGTCGAACATGGTCTTTTTTCTCTGCTCCACAGCTCAGTCTTCGCGTTGGCGACACCACTTCAGTCGAATCTTTTAACTTTTTACAGAAACCCAGATTTTTCAATCCTCGCCGCATAGTTCGGTAGGAAATGGGTCTTTCTTTGCTTAAATTGAACTTTTCAGACATTTGCTGAACAGTGAACTGTCTATTGTCACACACGATTTTCTTTAAATTCCTGCAGTTTCCTTTTTGGTGTACCGATTTTCTTGCATATTATTTCCTTTTAGAGCTGCATTCTACTTTCGTCTTCCACTCTTTTATACTTTTGAGACGGCTGCTTTTGATACACCAGTGATATCCGTTTTCTCAATTATATCTCCTGCTATACGAGTAAAAGCTTTCAGAAAATCGAAAGGATCACCTGCCTTTCACATTACCCCATAGACGAAGATTCTCAGTAAAGAGAACACTGTACAAGTTCCTCTGGCACCGAGGAACTTGTGATCATACCAGGTTACTAAATTTCATTATCTATGATGTCAAATGAAATCGGTTTTCTACTTTTCTTGACCAATGAGTGTAATGTACAGTAATAATGCACTTGTCCCTTCTGAGCTTCATCGGTTTTTGGTCAGTTTATTGGTGACAGGAAAACAAACGTGCGGCAGGAATTGAAGAATCTGGGATTTGACAGTGTTGTGCCTATACGAAAGCCACTTCTTTCTGTTAGACATCGAAAGATTCGTTCTAGTGAATATCTTTCTGTCGTATGGGACCGACTTCACTCTGAAATGGTTCATTTTTATTCGGATTCTGCTGAACTCATTCAATAGGACAACACAACTTGAAAAAATTGTACTTGAATGATTCGAGGAATATTCACAAGACTTTCGATATCTGCTCTGGCAATCCGATGTCTCTTCCTGTGGCATACTTATTCATCATTACTTTTGATTTAGCCATATTGACATTTAACAAAATCTGAATCCAACTGAGAATTTCTGAAATATGTTGGAAAGGGCAATTTCGCTTCACAGCCCTCCACCAACTGCAATAGAGCAATTGACAAATAACATGATGGAAGAATGGTCAAACCCGAGTATGATTAATGGCACATTAAATAAATGCATTCATGAATTGAATTTCACTTTTTTTGTTTTAATTTTAGGTTGTGACTGTGCTACCCCGTGCTATACAAATTATGAGGGCAGATACCTGAATGCCGCGAAATATTCACAGGATATTAAAACAGGAGGAGGTGGCGATCCTTGTATAGGTAAAAAAAAAAATAAATTGTTTTAGAATTACAGATTAATTTATTAAAATTTATGGTTGAAATTTCCAGGTTTATGGTAAACACAGTTCAGTATTTGAATTAATTAATAGCAAATCGATATTTTAAAGGAGAGAATTCACTAAAGTTCGAATGGGGGGTCCAAGGTATTGAACCCCCCATTCGGCTCGTCGAAAACCCACAATCTGTCATTTTTCAAAGTCCGATAAATCCTTCCTTTTACCCATCACACTCGGAATTTTACTACCTACTGAACCACTGACACCTTATCTATGCTACGTAGGTCGACTACTCCGCACTCTGGTACCTCACGTGGTCAACGGGTCGCATTTAGTTTTCATAGGGGTGGTCATAATTCAGTGATCATTCAGTGTATATACTCGTAACTCGACCGTACATGAAATAGGTCGTGTTTTGCCAAAATAAAACTTGATAGCTTTTCTTACATTTGCAGAGAAGTGGAATTAAAATCGCAGCGGAAGCCACTGTCACAGCTTGTGAGAAAAGCCCATGAACTCAATTTACTGCAAAGTCGCATCTAACCACTCAGGTAGAAATGAGCGATTTGGTCAGAGATTTCGACCGCTGCAAAACCAATTCTCAATTACTAGGATCACGCCTTCAGCAGTGCAATCTTCTTGAAAAGTGTGTCAAGTTGTCTTTTTATAGGAAGAGGAAATCTAACATAACGACCTATTACTCCATGGATGGTGCTTTGGTTTATTGTAACAGTGTCCAGGAATTAATAAAAGATTTACATCCGGAGCACGTCCCCTAGCAGTGGAGGTTTTTCATTGATTCATCCAAGGTGGTCAGTTTGAAAGCAGTTTTTCTCCATATTGGAAATAAGAATCCATCTATACTACTGGCCCATGAAGTTCACATGAAGGAAACGTATGAGAACTTACAGGTTCTTTTGCAAAAATATGCTATCAAGAATACAAATGGAATATCTGTGACGACCTGAAAGTGGTAGCTTTGCTGACTGGGTTGCAAGGTGGATACACTAAATACTGCTGCTTTTTAAAGAAGTGGGACAGCCGAGCGAAGGATTGCCACTGCAGGAAAAAATGACCAGATCGTTCAGAAATTACATCAGACCAGAAAAATGTAACACATCCTCCTTTGGTAGGTAAGCCAAAAATCTATTTACCTCCATTGCACATCAAGCTAGATTTGATAAAAGAAACATTGTGAAAGCGATGGACAAAAAAGGAGAAGTATTTCTCAGTTTGAGGCGAACGTTTCTTCAAATCAGTGAGGCCAAGATAAAAGATGGGATTTTTGTGGGTCCTCAAATAAAACTGCTATACCATGATGAGGAATTCACTAAAAAAATAAATGCTACAGAAATAAGAGCCTTGAAGGCATTCGAAAACGTCTATCGGATCTAGTTAGGCAATGAGAAATCACAAAATTACAGTGAAGTTGTGGATGAGCTAATTTTAGCGTACAGAGAGTTCGGATGCAATGTCGTTAAAGCTTCATTTCCTACATTCCCATTTACACTTTTTTCCTGAAAACTTGGGAGCGGTCCCCGATGAACACGGTGAAAGATTTTACCCAGATATTTCTCAAATGGAAAAAAGATACCAACGAAAATGGAGGTCCAAATATGTTGACAGACTACTGTTGGAATCTCGTACGCAGACATCAATGGAATTATAAAAAAAGCTTGGGCAGCGGAAATCTTCATAATCCATCCGAGTTCACTGAAAGAATCAACAGTGCCAATGGATGGAGTTCATTGAAAGATTTGCATCATATGATGTCATAAATACCGAAACTAATGCACGCTATCAACTGCCATAATGGGGGCCGCCATAGACACTTTTCTTCTAATCGTTGATGGTGTTAAATCTTATATATAGGGGGGTTGACCTCGGTATTCTTTATAAGTAACTTTTCTCGAAAGAACAATTTGAACAATTAACTCGGAATGAGAGCATATCAACATTCGCAAAAGTGGTATTTAGAGCGGGTCCACGTCAATTAGTTCTTTTCTTGTCAATTCGTTCTTTTCAATTCTTTTAACACTAAAGGTTTAGTGTTAAAAGAAGAGGAATATTTGGCGACTTATAAAGCAAGAAAGCAGAATTTAAAAACAAAACAAAATAATATATTTTTTATCCGCTTATTTTGCATAGAAGGATTTAGGCTGATCCTTCTCATGGGCAGGTTGGAAAGTGGGTACATCCCCATTTCAACATGATCCCGTCCATAACACCTGTACTCAAGATAAGAATATTTAGTAATTTTAATCTACTCAATAGAATGTTATGCTTTTCCAGGAGCATGAATCGGTTGAGGGTTGTGGACGCTTACCCATCTACGGTATTAGCCTATTACTAACTTCTTTGAATAAAAACTAGAGCGCGAGATGTAAACTGAACGTCAGAAGATGCCCAGCCGGTATAAATTAATGATCTCTACAATTATCCACCACCCTTGTATGTTTCCTAAAAATGCATCTTCCAGAAATCAAAATAAAGGTTGAACAAAGGTCTCTTGAATCCCAATTTTTAAACTGTCCGCGCATTCTTTTAATAGGATTTCCTAAGAAAAAAGTAGAACGTGCATTAAAAAACGAAGGTGGACAGTTAGTTCTGCCAAAAATATAAAATATCAAGAACTGTAGCGGATCACTGAATTCACTATTTGCAGAACGGCATGTTAAAAATTTGCATTTGTTGCCTTGTTTTGTCATACACCGAATTTTCCAAAGAATTCAACGCATCGTTGTACTCACCAAATTCCCATAGCCACCAATTGTGTTTCAACCACCTGTCATGCACCGAATTGTCGCATACGATGGACTGTTATACACCAAATTGTCACATAATACGAATTGCCATGCACGGTACTGTGGTACAACAAATTGTCCTGCAACGAATTCACATGATCCTCAATAACTGTTAGGACAGTTTCTTCAAAGGATTCGACGGTCAGATGCTATTTCAAAAGTGGTTATGATATTAGCTTTTATATTGATTGTCCAAATCTGTTCATTTCAAAGGAAACCTTTGAAATGAACCTATTAAATCTTATTTCCATCATATGCCTTAAACAGGAATTCATCTCCTCTCTCAAAGCATATCTTGCTTAGTAATTGTATAATATATATTTAGCTCTACTTTGAAATTATAATCTTATTTCTATTTTTTTTCACAGGAATTGATCAGCTTTCAAATTTCCCCACTTTTATGAATCAGAGCTATTATTTCGATGGGGGAAGGATTCAGCCGAGTTGCCCTTTGAATAGTTTTGAACTCTGTGATCCAAATAACGAGACCATCATTAATTATATTCAGTCTGGTAAGCAAATATTCTTATCGTCATACCAGAAAAGAACAAAAGCTTCTTTTCTTTTCTTTTCTATTTATAGATTCAAATGATATTTAAAGCAATTGAGTGAATTGTTAGATATGTTTGGTTTTAACAAATATTAAGGAGTTTCGGGAGAATGATCCAAGTAAATATTATTCCATGATAGTGATGGGTTCATGCTCAGATGAAACTAATTTAAAACAGATGTTATTATGCAATTAATATGACAAACTCATTCACTGATGCCATCTATGATGGGACCCTTTTATTTAGCGAGATTTCAATAAACACATTAATAACAATTATTAGTTTCAGTAAAATGACCAAGTCGATCCTTATTATTATTATTACTTGTTGAATGCTCTCTTTGAATTATCCTGGTGGAGCCATGATTTGGACACAACAAAGAGAATTGTTTTTCGAAATGGCAAGGAAGATGAATGAAAAACAAAGCAGACATGATGAAGCAGCCGCGGGGGTTGCACAATCGTTATAATTATCGTCCTCCCACACCAAGCACAAATGGCTCGAGTTCCAACATCTCAACAACGCCATGAATTTTTATGGGCTCCTTTCTCAAAGTGATTCTGTTAGTTTGGTCTCAGTCGAGGGTTGCATAGTTTGCAAACCTGGAAACTCGGGTTTTTCGTCCAACAAACAGAAGCCAACTGAAAAATGCACGGAATCATAGACACCGTACTCGACTTATGTATTACCTTCAATTATGAGCTCTTGAAGCTCTTGAAGGAGGAAGACTGTCAGAAAGGGGAAAAAAAAAAATAAGGACATTTACGCTGGAGACGCCTATACTTGAACAAAGTAATGATGGCACAATGCATCAGTTAAAATGAAAAGAAAGAAAAATGAGAGAAAAACAAACCAATATCTTTATACAAGCTGTCAAGAATCTATAAAATAAACTACACGTTGAAAACGAATATTCCTGCCAATGACCATGACTTCGTTTCTTTTTGGGTGGGACTTGACTCTCAATAACTAATATCCACCTAGATGAACTTTTGTTTACTAAATCATTTAATACGATAGTTCACTTCAGAATGGAACAAAAGGAGGAGTATATTCCATTTCAGCTACCAGTTAGTATTAGTATTAGCAGTGTGGGACAAGGAAGTCCTAGTTTTTGTCGAATCAGTCAAAAAAAATAATAATTATTATAATAATTATAATATTAAAGTCGTAAATATTAACAGTAATAATTAATTAATTAATATAATTACAATAATAAATAAACTATAAAATAAATTACCTATTTAATTCCCTCCTCATGTTTATCCATCGGATGTTTGGAATCCCCACCATTGTTTTCCTCAATCATCAATGAGAACAACTTATTCCAATAATCAATAACTCCCCGACTGAACGAAAACTTCTTATAATCCAATCTAAACCTCTTTCCTCCCTGTAATTTGAATTTCTGCCCCTAAACTCGTCCTAGCCCTCATTTTATTTCACCACTCAGAGCCTTATACACCTTAGTGAAGTCCTCTATGGTGTGTACTTTCCACGATCTAGCCTACATTATTCAAGGGCGTCCATATGACGATATGGATGCCCCTTCTGATGACCTCACCAGGCGAGCCGATTTGCATGTTTATTGAACGAAAATTCCGAGTTTTCGGGAGAAAATTCCGTACTACCCTCATCAAAGACAGGGGTGAATGCTCCCTTCCAACTTTAAATAATCCAGAGGACAAAAATAATTCTTTGCTTAGAAAATGGTTCGAATAATCAAAAACCTGGTAAAAGCAATAATGGTGTTTACATTCCACTGGATGTAACTTTCGAAAAGGTAAATATGTGATACTTTTACCCACTCTTCCCAGGAGTGGTGTAATGACATTTTTTGGAATATTTCAATATCTGTTCTTTTTTCTAGAAATTTACCTTTGAGATTGAAAAACGTCATGGACCATTCTCGTGGATGGGCTGTGGCACATTCAGTTTTCTGGAAAGATCCGCGCGCAGTCGAACATTAGTAATTCTATTGAGATCATTCTTAGATTCAACAATTATTTCCTTGAACCAGAGACGTACCAATGTGTCCCCAGTCTATTAGGGAGGAGCCGATGTGATGGCCAATTATAGATCATTGAGTTGACTTTTTGGTTGGTAAGATTATCGATTATATGAATAAATACGAATTACAGAACCATCTCGACAAGAGTGGCATCCTAAATGAGTCTCAGCATGGTTTTGTGAAGGGTGACCTTGGCGCACTAATCTCTTAATGGCAAATTATTAAAACGATGTTACTGAGCACCTCGATGCGAGAAAAAAATTAACATTATATATCTGGAATTTAGAAGAATTTTTGATAGAGTTCCTCATTCGCGATTATTTTGTAAATTATAGGGAACAAGAATAACAGGGAAGATCTATTATTGGATTAGGAGTTGATTGAAGGACACGAGACATAGGGGAGAGTAAACAGGTTTATTCTCACAAAGGGACAAAAATATGTGGATTTGAGTATGCAATGTATGCAGATGGGAAGAAGGACAATTTTTGTTTTAATTATGAATTATTGGAATTTTGCAAGTAATGGGGAGGCCATTAGCCCACCCTATAAGACGGTGATGAAACAACACTTGGAATATTGTGTCCATATCTGAAAGCTGCATTTAATGCATCCAGGTCTGCAGGCTGCAGTTGATACATTGCAGCAGCCGATCATGTCTGCCCTGATATCAGTGGTTATAATCAACGTCCTCCCCACACCGGGCGGAAAAGACCTGAGTTCCAGTCCCGTCGATGACGCTAGGAATTTTTATAGGCCTTTTTCACAACGTGGCTCAGTTAGTCGGTCTCAGATGAGGGTAATATGGTTTTTCCCCCAGGAAACTCAGGTTTTACGCCCAGCAAACGATCACAGAAGACACGCAATTTACTGACATATTATATATGGCGCAGTATGGAATACAGAGTATAAACAGCTGGGTTTGAATTCCGTTAATGACGCAAAGGAACCTTTATGGTTTTTTTCACAAGTGGCTCAGTTATTGGGTCTCAGGCGTGGACACCAAGCTATTTTACCCCAGAAACTCTGGTGTTTAGTTCAGCAGAACAGCAACTAGACCACAGAACACATGCAATTTATGGACATAATACACCTGGGCTTATAATTTCGGACTTTGGTGGTTTTTTAAGTAGCGGAAGCCGAAACCGGATTCCACTCCCGTCAGCAAAAAAGAAGGTAAGGTTAAAGTAGGCTAAGGAATACCAATATTGAACATTGGATAATTGGAAAAATGTTGCTTGGTCTAACGAATCTCTGTTCTCTGAAGGCCCATTATTGTTGTTGGGTTTTTAGGAGCATTAGCGACTAACGCCATATTGCTCCATGTATACTGTCTGTAAATTGTGGGTGTTCTGAGGTCGATTTTTTGTTTTGCTGGACGAGAAACCCGAGTTTTCGGGAGAAAGATACGCACTGAATTATTGGAAAAAGTTATCAATTCTTTCAAAACAATGACAACTTCTAATGCAAGTGTAGATGATACGGCTGAAAATAACACTACTTCCTATGCAAAGGTTGTGCAATGAGCTTCAACCCAGCCAAGTATATAATCACCGATACGCTGAACACAGATTCCAAAACAATGAAAATTAAATCGGCTAGACTTGTCAGAAATAAGGGGGTTATACTGTAAACTGCAAATTCCTCAAATCTTAGTAATTTAGAATCTTCAGAATCTTTGGATTTCACTGATGAAACGGGACGTATAAATGGAAGTCTTCTTGATTGCTAACAACCTTGTTATCCATAACCGCCCAGGACAGCCCTCTACTTACAGAAGTTTTTCAGGAGAATCAAACATTGATCTCACTATAAACTCGGCAAATATGACTAATGATATTGCAAATTGGTTTGTTGATCCTGACTGGTGTTCCAGTGACCATCGTGGAATACTCTTCCAAATTGAAACTCTCCAAAAACAAATCTTGATGATGATAGACGTCCCAAGTTAACACGTTTTTCTATTCGGAATATTAAATGGGACAAGTTTGATTCTTCAATTCAAAACGACTTATCTGTCGGTGCTACTTGTCATTTGGAACAATTAGTTGCTCAAGAAACTGTTAATATTAAGGAATCAATATTGAAAGCTTGCTATTTGTCAACTAAAAAGAAAAACATTATCCGAAAAGACATATGTATGGCGGAACAGACAATTAACAAATTTGAGAAAAGAAGTTTATCAAGCCAGGCGTCGATATCAAAGGCATAGAAATCGGCCTCCAGAAGAAGTTGAATTTCTGAAGGTGGAGTATCGAAGACAAAAGAAATTTTGATAAAGTTACTGCAAGTGCCAAAAGGGAGTCTTGGCAAAACCTTGTGAAAACTACGGGCAACTGTGATCCGTGGGGTATATTTGGGACCCCGATATGATGGAATCTGGCATTAAACGACTGACTAATGAGAAAATTTTCAAACACACATATCATGGAGTAGCCAGACGATGTTACTATTATTATCAGCGGAAGATCAAGAGCAATACTTGAATCCAGTGCCAAATGTGTTCTACAGGATGTGACAAATTGGGCCAAATGAAGAAGTTAAATATTAATCCATTTAAAACTTAAATGCTTCTGCTGAAAGGTAAATTAGATCAGAAGAGGCCTCCACAAATAAAAATTGATAATCTTCAATTTCCTTTAATAACAGAAACGAAATACTTGGGATTTAATATTGGACGAAAAATTAAATTTCAGTGCCCACCTTTCTCATCTGGTGACTAAGGTTAGAAATTTCTCCTCCAGAGCTCTCATACCTATTACTCGACAGGAGTGGGGCCTTTCGAGGAAAACTCTAAGTCTTTATTACTCAGCAGCATTCATCACTATTGTAACCTTCAGCGCTGGATCTTCACTTGGCTTACAGAGGGTTGTGCTACAGACTGAAAAAAAAAGCAATTCCAACCTAATTCTTTGATATTAAAACCATGTGGACATGTGTTTTGTAGGGTCAGCGCCTAGAACGTTTGTTCAACTCCGCCTTATATCACTGTGAGTACAGAATCACTCTAAAAGGGCCAGAATGCATAACATCAATGTATAACGTTTGGATAACATCAAGGGTGAGAAGAAAAACATCTGTAAAGAACTTGTTAACATATGACAGATACGATGGGACACGTCGTCGATCGGGGGTACTAGAAAGTTTTTCCCAGAGGATATTTACCTAATGGATAAAGAAAGAAAGAAGAACATGGTTCTCCATATCGATGCAGACGTCATATTTGATCAATAGACACGGATCGCTAAACGATAAACTGTACAACTTCGGACTTCATCAAACTAACCTCTGCTCTTGTGGATAAGGTGAAGATTGGCAGCACGTGTTATTTGACTGTGGCATTCGACTCTGACCGCCGCCAAACCTGACTTACATACATACATCCCTTGATACTTAATGGAGCAATTTTTGGATGCCAAGAGTAATCTAGAAATCGTTTCCAGCTAAGCGCATCTCCAAATACGCTGCACATCGCTCTGCGAATGGATTCTTAGAAAGGAATAATGCTCCATGTCATACGATTATAGATAGCTTGTTCCAGGAACATGAGAGAGAGAATTCAGCCTAATGCAGTGACTCTCCAGCTACGAAATCTCAATCCATTTTAGCAACTGCGTGATAAGGTGGGACGCGCTCTTCGGAGTTATATTCAGCTGTCCCATTGGGAAATCTCAAGGAATATAATTGAGTTAACGTGGAGATTCATCCCTATGACATCCTTTCCACACTTCGCTGGATCCTTAATAAGAAAAATGTTGCACCATGGAGACTCTTTGCATAGGGGTACACGAGTATATTAAAACATTTCCTCGCATTAAATAATGGCATTTATTTTTAAACAATTTATAAACTTAATTAATATCATTTTACGAATAACCAGTAACTGTTTTTTATGCAATTTCAGGCGTGAATTTCTTTAGCTGCAATCATTTCGAATGCTTTAGATATTACATCAAATCTCTGACAACTAAGTTTGTTGCTTCCCAATGTCAGCGGTGCTCTTTCTGTAGTGTGGCTCCGCCATGTTTAGTTCGTTGTAACAGAGCAGGTTTCGGTTTTGAGCAAAACAAACTCAGTGGAGACTTTTGCGTGAATACACGGTGGAGCTTATTTTGGTAAGTTACTTCCATATCCCAGTTAATTATTACTTAAACTGTGGCAAACTTTATCTGAAGTTTAAAGTACTTATGATTGAAATTAATAAAATTCATTTAGTTGGCTTTTTAGCGTTTGAAGTAATTCTTGTTTCTTCAAATGTTCTTCCCAACACAATTTGACGTTTCTCATCTAGCCATTTAAAATATCAAGTGCTACACGAATGTTTGGTTGCCTTCCAAGGCCACAATACGCTTCATAATAATAAGAGGGATTCCAGTTCATTATAGGAAGTATTTAAGGGATTTATCCTGAAACCAATTTAAGTAATAAGGGGATCAATGCTGGTGCCACTTGTTTCTTGTTTTCCTTAATGGCATTGATGAGAGAATGCAGGAGCAGTTGTCAAAGTTTCCTGAAGATTGAAAGGTAGGACGGATTGTTAAAAACCAGAAGCAAACCATTTGCTTCAATTTGAAGCGAACAGTTGGGTGAAGTTCCAAAGATACTGGATACTCACCTTTTGGCTACGGTCAAGGTACCAATGATTCTCTCAAATGGTATCAATATTTTCTCTTTTGTTTTTTTCAGATGTAGAAAACGTCTGCTTCCTTACAACATTTTACCATCATAATAAAAAGAGAAAATAAGACAGCAAAGAATGGAGACAAGGAATTTTCATGTTTGTGAATACAAAAAAAAAGAGAGCTAATCAGATCGGACCCTTGTGCGCTGGCTGTGGGAAAGTCTTAGATAATCCAACTGATGCTGCAGATGAATTGAATATATTTCATCGGTTTTTAATGAACAGAGACCCTTCATGATGAAAAGAGACTGTGAAAGTGAGTTCATGAATATGAATTCAGTGATTGATTTCGTAATTACAGATCACCGTTTATTAAAAACACTTTTGAGCATAAAGGCAGGTAAGGCTCACGGAGTTGATGGAATATACGAGTAGTTTTGGAGTCCACCAGGGAGTGTATTGAACCATTGAGGTTAATTATAAGGGAATCTTTGGGCTCGGGTGGGGGGGGGGAGATGCCTTTGAATTGGAGAAGTTCTAACGTATCGCAAAGGCACAAGTAAGTTCTAAGAGTGAAGTTGGTAAATACAGACCGGTTAATCTGATTTCAGTGGTAGGGAAAATCTTAGTGGCAAAGATTAAGAGTGCAATCCAGGGACATTTAGATAGATATAGCATTCTGAAGGACACAACATGACTTTGTTAAGGGCAAGTCACGCTTAACTAACTAATTAGGCTATTTGGACACAGTTTTGTTTATTTGGATTTAACGTTTGTCTTGTCCCTCATGATAGGTTACTGTATAAAGTCGAACAGGGTGGGATTACTGGTATTATTCTACTATGGATTCCTTGGTGGTAGCAGGGTAGAAAGTAAGAGTTATGATTAATGGAAATTCTTCAGATTGGTGTTACGTCAGGAGTGGGTCTCTCATGGATCAGTTCTTGGACCGAACACAGTTTCTCATTTTTTCAATGACATCGACGAAGGTATAGAATGCGTGATGTCAAAATTTGCTGACGACGTTGAGATTGGTAGAGTCGTTAAATCAATCCCAAGCTGCACTCCTTCCAGATGACTTAAACAGGCTTCAAGATGGTCAGAAAAGTGGCAGCTAAGTTTCATGCAGCAAAATGCCAGGTCTTACATTTGGGGAAGAGCAACACCAAATTAAATTATACACTTTGTGGAATTGAATTGAAAACAGTAGTGGAAGAAAGGGATCTGGGAGTTAGGATGCAGGCAGATATAAAGTAAAAAAAAGCCACTGAGTTTCTTGAAACGGTCTAAAGACGAGCAACTGGAATGGTGAGATCGGCTAAAAGACACCCGAACGAGGAAAGATTCCGATTATGTGGGCTACAGAGTTTAGAAACCAGGGACCTCAGATGTGACCTTATTGAGGTTTATTAGACACTGAGAGGGACTAATAAAACGCATGAAAGTGTAATTTTCACTGTTAAAAAGAATTACAGAAATAGGGGCATACATTAAAATTACAGGAGTTCAGGTTTAGGAAGGAAGGAAGTTTTTTTTTAGCCGTTGATTGCTGAAACAAGAGTCCCTCGCAAGTAATCGAGACTCACGGTTTGAATAAATTCAGAGGTCAGGTGGATAGTTACCTGTTTTTTTTACCAGTGCCGCAAAAGCCTCTGGCTTCCTTGCACTATATGGCAATACCATGACTATTACTAATCCTCTCTGAAATCTACAGTAGAATTTATATATTATTTGAATAAATCGATAAATCGGTTCAATATGTCAAACTGACATTTCGATGTCTTATATTGGTTTGTCCTCCGTGGCAGGGCAAGCGGCACCATATGCTGTCTGCAATTCTTTTGGAGAAGTCTGTATGAGGTTCCCTCCGATGAAATTTTCTAATATCCTCTTCATTCAGGGCTGTAGTTATTCGATATCAGACAAAAGGAGGACACTGTTTTCTCCTCCATGCGGATCTTCATTTGAATATACTCACTTCTACAGACAAAACGTTCAATAAAATGCATGAAAAACTTTAATAATTAGTAGTATTCGATGTCCCAAGTTCATTTTTAAACTGAAAGGCAATAGTGTATTAAGAGTAGTGTCATTTTTCAACGTTTTCCCGTGTTACTGTTTCAATTAGTAAAATTATAACTCCGAACCTCAATTGCTTTTATACAATATTTGATCAAGAAATTAACTCTAAAGAATATTTTGCTTCTGTAGTTTCATTTAAAGATGTTCAAATAAATATTTTCTCAATTTTCATTGCAGATTCCTGTTCTCCTGATAAGAAGGACAAATAAAAATACAATGTCAAAAGATCAAACACTTCTTCTCGAATTTCGGTGACCACAGTATTAAATGTGCCACTAAAGAAATATCTTTTAATTCATTATTAAATTATTATTATTATTATGATTACTGCTGTATTGTATTATTAATTATTTAATTATTAAATTATTATTAATTAATGTTGTTGTTCTATTATCTCTTCCTGATTGGGGGTTCCACGCATTGGAAGCCATTTTATCTATGTTGACTTGGTGGGAGTCATTATAGTTCTGCCATGGAGAGTCTTCTTTGCCCATATTTCTAGCTTCGTTTGTGCGCCTGGACGGAAGGGGACTCCTCTGCTAGGTTGAGCAGTGTGTGCCGCTTTTCTGTCTTCCTTATGGCCTGTTAAGAGTGCTGCTGTGTTTTTCTGCAATTGTATATCCAAATTTCATCACCTGTAACATTGTCATAAACGGCATTGGATTTGCCTTCACCAAAGTTTTTAAGTATGAAATGGCATCATTAAACACGAGCAACTTTTTGATCATCATTCAAGCTGCGAGGCACCCATCTGATAACAAGCTTCCTGTACTTTAAATAACCATTAATGATGATATTATCTGCTGCTGATCCAATTCCAACATCTTTCTATAACTGCCGATTCTTTGATCGTCTTTCAGAAAAATCTTACCAACTCAATTTTGTTCAGGAGTGACGACTGTTGATGGCTTACTGAGCGTAGTTCACCTTCAAAATTAGTTTTCCCAAATTTAAATTCATTGAACCAATTAAAAACTGTTAGAACTGATGGTGCTTGATGCCCTAAAGAATTTAATAACATTTCATGGGATTCTTTAGCAGCTATATTAGATTTAAAGTAATATAAAGCCATGGCACATAACTTTGCCAATTAATCTCCATTTTAGTTTATGTAATCTTAACAAAAAACAAGTACCCTGCCAACAAATTCCACTGGTAACTATTTGAAGGATGTTGATGAAATTTGGCACTTAGGGTAGATAAAGAACGTAGATTTTATTTGTACTATTCATTTTTATTATTTAACATCGACTGAAAAAACGTTTTGGAGTGACTCTTGTACTACGCAACATCACCAGAGATTTTATGAAGCATAGGACAGAAACACCACAAATTTATTTGTCTGTGATTCAGTATAATTCTGCCTTAAGTACATTGTGGCAGATCTTTGAAAGGAAAGCGTATTATGACAATGAGCAGTATCAGGAAACAGTTTGAAGGTTGAATGCCATCCAGAGAGTACCTGAATTTAGTATCAGATCTACTGCACCCTGCAATGTTATGCCTTTATCACGAAGGTGATGGCCACTTTATGGATGACAGTGCAACAGCACATCATCTCAGAATCGCGCAATAATGGTTCAGAAAATAATACACGGATTTTCACTTAAACTCCCGATCCGCAAATTTACTTGATCTCAGTCCTATCGAGAATGTGTGGGATATGCTGGAAAGGTATTAGGCAACGAAGTTCTCTGTCTTCACTTTTGTTGCAGGTACGCGGTATTTTGCTGGAAGAATGGTGACAAAACAAACCACAGTAAAACACCTTATGGAATCCATAACGCACCACACACACTTCCTGTTATTTGGAACAAAAGCGATTTGATTCAATACTGAATAGATTCTTATTTTTTGGGCAGTGTGTGCTATTAGTTGGTGTCCTTGCCTGATACCAACTAATTTCTCAGCCACATAGTGAAAAAGGCCCGTAAAAATTCCTATCATCATCGACTGGACTCAAACCCAGATATTTTCTACCTGGCGTGGGGAGGACGGCGATTTTACCAACTGTGCTACCCACGAGGGCGGCACAGATGGATTTTACACAGGTGTCACTCGATCAGAATCAGTAGAGGTAGAAGTTGCAGAGCAGCGATAACGAATTACTGGTTCAAGTTTACCTGGGCGATATTCTGATCAGCAGAAGTCTGTGAGCCGCCTGTAAGAAGTCTTTGAAGTTTGCAGTCAAATCCAGTTTCAGTTCATTGGCAAGGGAAATTTCCACAGATAACAAAGATGTTCTGGTGTATTTCAAGTTGAGATTTGAAAATGTGACTAGCAAGTTATTGTCTTGTGCCAGCAGTTGAGGGGAAGATGATGAAGGAGGTCTGGAGCTAGAATCCGTCCTGTTAACATCTGATCTAGTAGTTTGAGATCAAGAAAAGCGCTACCATTTAAACCGACTCACGAGGAACCATGTTCTACCACAGTTTAAACTGTGGCAGAACATGGGTCCTCTTTTAGTAAGGCAATTAATGTAAGTTTTATGAAATTGTGCCAGCTGGTGTATCAGGTGACTGGCATGCGGATTGCAGACAGGAGATACAAATTCCACAGTAGTACCAAAGTATTTAAGAGAAGAATGGATCTCTGAAGATGTGCTCTCCAACCTCAGTAACCACAACTGGGAAATATCAGCCCCATCCACAGAGGAGAAGAGACCTTTCATTTCAGAGCCAGAAATTCAGAGAGAGAGAGAGAGAGAGAGAGAGAGAGAGCGGCATTTACTTCCATTCCATTTACTGTAAGCCAATTGTGAGTTTATCCAGTACACAAAAGGAATTTATTGCTCATAATACATAACTCATAATGCATAAGTACAGGGGGCCCAAGTGTTCCGTAGGGTGCACGTTCAGCACCAAAGAGGTGGTGGTGGTGTGTCATTTTGAAAAAGGCTTTGACAAGCTCCATGTAAATAACATCAAAATGATTGCCACGGATCCCTCACTACAAGATAATGGTCGGCCCGTGTAACTTCTTTGGTATAATCACCATCTATCATACAGCTGGCGTGATAGATGTATGAAGGACTGTGAAAATGCCCATCTCGGGATTTTCATCCAGAAAACAACAAATTGCCCACAACACACGCGCAATTTACAGACATATTATACTGTATAATGGGATTATGACCTCACTATCTCTATAGGATTACGTTTGATAAATCATCGATAGGAAACCGTGGGGTTTCCTGGCTGCCTGTTTGCACTGCACAGAAAACTTAACATCTGCCAGTATCGTAATTTCCGGATCTCTTTCTTCCTCCACTGTTTTTGATTCAATCCCACGGAGTGTATAATTACTCCTGGGGAACAGCCAACCCGAATGTATAATTCGGGTTGGCTGTTCCCCAGGTGTAAGACCTTGCATTTAGCTGCATTAAAACATAGATACCACTTCTCTGACCATCTCTGAAGTTTGTTGAAGTCATCCTGAACGAGCGGGGCGCCTCTGTAGCCAGGTGGGAAGGAGCAGCAGTGCGTAGCACACGCTTTTTATTAGACCGGGGTTCGAGCCTGTCACCACCAATTACGGAGGATGCGGAAAGGTCAGGGAATGACCACCGCATTTCCCGGAGCAATATGGCCTTAGTTGCTAATGCTCCTAAAAACCAAATAACAAACAAATTGAACAAGCGCTGCTTTGCAGTGATCAGTAACGACTCTACCAACTGTTATGTTGTCTGCAAATTTTGAAATCATACCCTCTATCCTTTTGTCCATGTCATTTATGAAAATGAGAAACAACTGGTTCAAGAACCGATCCTTGAGGGATACCACTCCTGAAGTTACACCAATCCGAAGAATATCCATTAATCCTAACCCTCTGCCTTCTTCCTTGCAGCCACCCTGCAATCCATCTAAGAATCTTTCCAGTAATCCCAACATCTTCAAGCTTATACAATAACTTCTCATGAGGGACCGAGTTAAATGCTTTGCTAAAATCCAAATGACCTATGTCGAAATTGTTTCCTGCATCCAACTCAAGATTAACTGTGTCAGAATAGCATATTAAGTTAGTTTAATATGATTTTTCCTTAACAAAACCATGCCATGTGTTATGCATAATGCCATATCTATCTGGTTGTCCTGGATCGCACTCTTAATCATTGCCTCTAAGATTTTCCCTACCACTTAAGCCAGACTAACCGGTGTATAATTACCAACTTCACTCCTAGAACAGCCTTTATGTATTTGCAATACGTTGGTACTTCTCAAATCCAAAGTCACCCACAATGAATTGGTTGAAATGCGTCTGATACATCATCAGAAACAAAGAGAACCATTGGTCAATCATTCAGCTATCCAATCTGACATCGTGAATCAAAATTCCAATGTTTGTTTGTTTTTTTTAATAATTACATGGTAACACTCTTTCAGGTAGGAAATGTTCATTCTTTTGCCGTCTACATTTATTACAATTCTCTCCTATCTGAAAAAAAAAACATGTATTAATTTTATTAAAATTTGTATAGTAGAATTTCATTAAATTAAAAGTTAAGCATAACCTTCTCTTGAATTTGTGCGTTATTTTCACAATTTTTAGAATTTAAAACTGCAAATGTATTAAATATTTTAAAGAGATGACAGTCTAGATGTCTGTGATATTAAATTAGAAAAAAAAGTATAGGTTGGAAAAGCAGAATAATATATTAAGTTTAATTTGTTTTTCCTAAGAAATTTATGTCTGTAAGTGACTATTTATTACATAGTTGAATAACAACAACACGTATGGGAAGTGAAAATTGCAAATACAGCCAGGCCTCGCATAACGCGAGTTTGATCAACACGGTTTTAATGTCTGACTGCCAATAAACAAGCGTTTGCCCGCTGCGCCCCCTCAGTGTGTTCCATCAACCAAGCAGACGTGTTATTTTATCTCAAGCTAATAAAGTCACGTGCAGACGTATTTAAAAATTCTAATTTTCTACCCCTGTTAATTATGGATAAAAGAAAGAATGAAAAACAACGTGATTGCAATTAAAAAGAAAAGGAAAAGTTACTTTAGCTGATAAACTTGAAGTTATTAAAAAAACATGAAAATACCAGAAACAGAACTCCAATAATGATTGGAATGGAAAGTCATTTATCAATTCGGATAGAAGATTGCAATCAAAAAAAGAATCCCACTATCTAAGGACAATATTCAGAGCAAAGCTATTAGCATTTTTACTAAGCTCAAAGAAACAAAATATCCAGGGAAGAGTGAAACGTTTTTTGCTAGTTCAGGGTGGTTTGGACTAGTAGCTGCTAGTGCTGATCAAGATGCTGCAGCCAAATTTCCTGCAGAATTGCAAAAAAATCATTCAGGTAGTTTTAAATTGAAGCCTATGCTTGTGTACCGTACACAAAATCCTAGGACTTTAAAAAGCTGGCACTCTTCCAGTCATTTTGCGTTCAAATAAAA
Source organism: Mastigoproctus giganteus (assembly GCF_048544385.1). Lineage (NCBI taxonomy): Eukaryota > Metazoa > Arthropoda > Arachnida > Uropygi > Thelyphonidae > Mastigoproctus > Mastigoproctus giganteus. The sequence goes on along the minus strand of NC_143581.1, from coordinate 23,493,804 downwards.
AAGCATGGATGACCAAAGCCCTCTTTGAAGACTGGTTTACGTCTTATTGTTGTCCAACAGTTGAAGCCTATTGCAAGAAAAATAATCTTACTTTTAAAGCTCTGTTGCTTTTAGATAATGAACCTGGACATCCTTCTGTACTTGGTAACTTACATGAAAACGTGAAAGTTGTTTTTTTACCGGCGAATAAGACTTCGTTATTGCAACCCATGGACCAGTGGACGATTGCAACTTTCAAGGCTTACTATCTCCGTAGAACTTTGCACAGGCCCTTGAAGCTACAACAGGAGACAGTGCAATTTCTGTACCAGAATTTTAAGAAAAATATAATATATGAATGGCCATTGAAAACATTCATGCAGCATGGGAAGAAGTGACAGCCAGCAATATGCAGCAAAAGATCTGCAGAAGCAATAGAACTTAGGAATCAGATGAGACCAACGTGGCCGCAATAAATTGCTGAAATGACCGCTGTGTTGAAGAAGAAATATCTCAAATGGCGCCTTTCTGGTATCAAAATTTGCTTCTGAGTTTACCAACGAGGATACAACGTGTAATTATCGTCAAAGGTCAATAGAAGAACATTTGAGATATGCACACTACTTTTGGCAGTTGTGTGTGAGAACCTCAGTAGTCTTCTTGGCGTATGCTGAAAACTTATTCTATTTCTTCGGCCTCAAGCACACGGAAAGTGTATTGCAGATCCACCTTTTGAAACTTTCTTATTAATCTTGGCAATTTGGTACTAACTTTTCACGACCCATTGAACAGCAACACGCAATACACATATCCTCTATGTCTCTGTACACATTGACAAATATCCAATCCATCAATTTTCAGAAGCATTTAATTTAGTTTCAGCGATCTCTTCCAATTAAACAATTCATTTTTTATTCCACGGTTTTTTTTTTAATTTTACTTTGGAAATTAAAAAAAAAATCTGCAGAAGCATCTCCATCAGTTTGATTTAGAAGCAAACAATTTTGTGTTTGCTTCTAAATTTGAGTACATGTAATTTGGAAGCAAACACAAAATTGTTTTGCAAATATTTGCTTGAATTTCACTTTCATTTCGGAATTTTACGGCCTTGGTAAACATCACGGCCAAGTTAATCGGTCTCGTGGAAATGTTGTTTTGGTATTACTACAATGTAATGGTGATAAAGACCATCAAGTTCAACATCAGTACGTTCTTCTTGTGCCTAGCACATTCAACATTTGCTGTTACTGCTAGGAATTTCAAGCAAGGAATTGGATCTAATTCTGCTACTTTATATTCTGCTTCATCAGATGTAAAGTGGCTTGCATGGTCCATGTTATTTTTCAAGGTCAGTATCGTTTTTTTTAAGTCAGACTTAGATTTGCTATTTCTCTGTACGAATTAAACTTTCAGGATTTAACTTTCTTCAGCTCTTTTTCTAAATATATTCCTTCCTGGCATCACCGATACTCCACGTTCACTCATAAATTAATCACTGGAATCATACAATGCAGCATACTTTCCGGCTTACTCTTTACAGCCATCCTCATCCAATTTATTGCCAACAGATCAGACATATTCTGCCCTCAGACGACATGAAAATTTTAAGAGACATACACTGAACAGATAACCACCAAAATTTTCAGGATTGCTGTAGAAATTGGAGAGGTGTTGCATTAAGGATAAGTTGCTACAATGGATAAAGGGATGGTTGAGTGGGAGACGACAGAGAGTGGTAATCAATGGACACTGCTCTTTGTGGTCAAATGTTATTAGTAGAGTTCCCCAGGGTTCGGTGTTGGGCCCATTGTTGTTTTGTATATTTATCAATGATATTGATGAAGGTATATCAGGCTTAATGTCCAAGTTTGCAGATGATACAAAGGTTGGCAGGATTGTTATTGACAGTAATGGCAGTGTGCTACTCCAACTGGATCTAGATAAGTTCCAGTGGCAACTGAAGTTTAACATTGACAAATGAAAAGTACTGCATATGGATAGCAATAACCCAAGAGAAACGTACGAACCGTGTGGTACTACACTCGGGGAAGTGGAAAGTGAAAAGGACCTGGGGGTAATTGTGCATTCAAATATGAAGTTCGCTGAGTAGTGCAGATGGGCTGCCAGGGCAGATCATGGAGTCTTGTCAATGATATATAGGGATTTTGCTAGCAGGGACAGGGAAGTGATTATCCCATTATACAAGACAATGGTCAGGCCACACCTAGAGTACTGTGTACAGGTCTGGAGGCCTCATTTGAGGAAGGATGTAGAATTGCTAGAACGAGTACAAAGAACGGCAACAAGATTGGTGAGGGGAACAAAAGGTTGCTCTTACGAAAGCTTAAGTTCTGCGAATTGCAGCGCCTGGAGATCTGATTGAGGTGTATAAGGCCTTAAATGGGTTGAGCAAGCTGAATGTTGATGGAATTTTTCCTCTTGCTCAGATTAAGAAACTGAGGGGGAACAGATTCAAATTGAGGAAAGACAGTTGTAGAATAGATGTGCGGAAATTGGCCTTTACTCAGCGGATAGTTGATTGGTGGAACAGACTTCCATCTTTTGTTGTGGAAGTAGATAGCCTAAATAAATTTAAGACTGAGCTGGACAGGCATTTGAAACAAATAAAGCAGTGAAATGGGAGCGTTTGTTTTCTTTTTTTTTTTTTTTTTGGCTGATGCTGCTTAAGCTTGCTTTGTTGCATCGTATGCCTCTACTAATGCTAATGCTAATGCTAATGTTAAATCACTGAAGTCATCAATTTAAAACTCCTGAATCTCGCTCAATATTTGTAAAACTTTGATATACAAATAAATTCTTCAAAATCTGCAGTGATGACTTTCTCACTGAAGCCAAGCCAATCACTTCTTCTGAATTAAACGGCTCTTTAATTCCTAAGGTCAATCACCATGCAAATCAAAGAGTGATATTTAAACCAAAGCTGTTCCAGAGATATCTTGAAGCGCTTAATATCAAAATATGTAGATTGTGACGAATAGTAGAGCAGAATTTCTTTCACGTGATAGACTCTGCAACTTCCATCGAATACATTTATCCCTCAGTCCTGTGTACTTCAGAGATCTGGGCTTCAGCTTCCGCATTAAAGTTCCAGCATTCAGTAGGACGAATACTGGATGATCAGGTGGCTTGCAATCAAACATAGCTTATAAATGACATCCACACTACCACCAATAAAACAGCACTCAATTACACAACTATGAAATCAAAGGTTCATTAAAGAAGACTGACTGCTACCATAAAATTGATTACAGGCTATATCAGCTCTCTGATTTCTTGAATATTTTCTTTTGGAGGATCCCACAAATCCTCAGAGCCTTTTCCTCTCTCCACAGCAACTGTAATAGGCTCCATCTAGCTAGCCTTTTCAACTCCATCAACACATTTCAAACTGTCCAGAACATGGATGCAGATCTCCATCAGTTTTTCTATAAAAAAAGTATAGAAAAGACGTCACTGCAAGCATAATATCGTAAGGCAGAGGATTTAAGCCACCATAATCACCAGCAATCTAGATGAAAAGTATAATTATCTGCTGTTACCGTTTTCAAAATTTCGTATAATTTCTATCTTACTTTACACTTAAGCAGTATTTTAATTTAATGTATTTATCTTTAATTGTCTTCAGCTCTAAATTTATGTAATATTTGACAAATTTACACCAGAAGCTAGAAACTGAGGATATCGATGTGTTCCCCTTTAGTCTTAATTCAGATTGCGATGTCTGGCTATTGACCTAAAGGGTCTTACTATTGCAGTGCAAAAAAGGTTAATTAATAATATGACACATCACCAGAGAAATTATATTCATAATGCCAAATACGTGAAAGTGTGTTTTGAGGAAAATGAGGACAACTACAAGTAAGATTTATGGCAAGACGTCTTGCTTGAAATCTTCCTCTGCACTGGGCAGTGGAATTCTCAATATCATTCCATCGAACATAAGGCATTGGAAACGTCAGTTCGTCAGCAAAATGTACTGTTCATATCACCCCAGGAATTGCGAACAGTTTTGTTATATGAATAGTTCAACATTCCTCATGCCACATTTCACTGCCTTTATTCCATCTCAAGTGGCAGTTCAACATGCTAACTTGGTGGTATTCATAAAGTAGCCGGGAATTGGCACAATAGTAACTGCATTTTATCAGCGATATACTTTTTGAAACAAACGTAAACCGATTTGTTGGTACTTTTACTCAGTTTTTCCAAATCTTTGTTATAGACTCAACAGCCAAAAAATTAGAAACCTTTTCAAATTGGTGTTATTTCAACTGGCGAATATACGGTATGCAGACATAAGTTGTAACATCAGAAGTTCAGGAGTTCCTTGGTATCAGATAAAGTACTTTTTTCCTGGAACTTCACAGTGAATCGGCGTGGGAGAAATAGATGATATTCCAACAGTGGAAAAACATCATGTGGTTGGAGGAGTCTCGATTTACACTTTTTTTTTGCATTAATGATAGGGTAAAAGTGTGGCGTGAATCCATTAAGCTATGCATTCAGACTGTCTCGTGTCTACATGTGGTATCGTGATAAATTCTATTGATATGAACTTGGTCCGTCCATACTGTTAGAGGTGTTACCTCCAATGAATATCTTTCTGTCACATCGAGATAACTTAATCCATTTTAATACAACCCGGATTGGGATAGATTCTTTCAAGACGACAATGCGACTACCTGCCGTGCAAAAATTGAATCTGAAGGGTGCGAGGAACAATCTCAAGATTGTCAACTGGCCGCTGAACTTTTGCAGATCTGAATCCAATTAAGAATGTCTGGGATATGTTGGAAAGGGCAGTTTAGCTTCCTGTTTCTCTCCAAACCAATACAGCAGCTGACAAATATCCTGATTGAAGGTGGTCAAATCTGGAGTTATACCACTTCAGCATGTAGTAGACTATACCACGACGTGTACGGCTCTAATTTGGGCAAAAAAAAAAGTAACCCTACTACATATTAAATGAATATTTTTCAGTTTTTTGCCAGTAGGTACAATTATACTACTTTTATCTCGCTTTGACAAATACTAAATTTTATAGAATACTAAACAGGAAATAATACTGCTACTGTTGAATCCAACAGGTCATATGTTGATTCGATTCTGCTTCTACGTCATCATCTTCCAAAGAGTATATCGCTATAATGAACCCTTATCCGAGATGGTTGCTTCTCGTAATGGTGATTGTTAGTCATCTCCCCTTCTATTATACAATCGATACACTTTTGTGTGGTGGAGGGCTTACTGGGCTGTGTGGTGTTGCCTTACCAAAAAGAGGTAAGTAGCTTTTTTTTAATATTCCATTTTTATTCTACTAATATTTCACTTCCAATGGTACTTTAATAATTATTCAACACCTTTGTACTTTAATGATTTATGTTCAGAAATTCAATTGAACAGCAGCAATTAGGGTAATACTTTACGAAGGTTAACATGAATAGAATCAATTAACAAGTGTTACTTATTCGAACAAAAGTACGTGGAACTGTAACACTTACTAGAAAGATTCAGGTTAGAATCTCTGAGATATTAAAGTATTTTTAAGTTTACATGATAGCTGGCTTAAAATAAGCTCGAGGCTTTCTCCAGAGATTATTATCAATGGTTTTGTTTTTCATTCCCTAAACAGACCAACCAGCTGTAGGACACACAAGGTTCAAACACAGCCCAGTTGTGGCGAGATAATTTTCCAAGCTCGATATCTGCCTAGAAGCTTGTGGGTTGATATCATGAATCTAATGAAGATGGTCTGAGCTCATCTAGAACTTCAGATCGTTGGCGTAAGAGACAAATTCTGAGCTAAGAAAGGCTCCAAAACTGCTGCAAACAGGACAGTTTAAAGCACGCTCCCTTGCAGGATTCCTTTTCTGACGTCATAGTTAATTGGAAATCGTTGTGGGTCACAGTTGATGTCTAGGAAATAAAATTGACTTCAAAATTTGACCAAAGGTACCACCAGATCAAAGTAGTGTTTCAGAATAGTAAACAGAGCTGGGAGGTATACAGAATTCTGTCATAGCCGACTTAATGTCCAGGAATAAAATATCAATCTGGGATTTGCTGTTAAGAGTCCGTTGAATTCTGGAGAGGGTATCAAGATGATTGGTAGATCGATCTCTTGTGCAGAATGGTATGCAGGTACTCGGGCCTACTTCGCAACTAGAATGCCTTTACTGACTACTATTGATTAATAAAAAGAAAATAACACCTAACTTCACTAATAACAATTATCAGCAATGTGACAAATGAACATGCTACTGAAAAGGATTACTGGCCTATAGTGGAATTATGGTTGGAATTCGTGATCCTCGTGGGTAGTACAGTTGGCAGAATCACCATATTTCCCACACCGGCTGGAAAAGACCTGAGTTCGAATCCCATCGATGAAGGAGGAATTGTTTTCAGTCTTTTTCACAATGTGGGTGAGTTAGTTGGTCTCCGGCGAGGGTAGCATGGTTTTTTCTCCCGGAAACTCGGGTTTTTCGTCTAGGAAACAGAAAATCGACCTCAGAACACGCAATTTACAGACAACATACACGGAGCAACATGGCCTTAGTAGCCGATGCTCCTAAAACCCCACAACATAGGAATTTGTCAAAGCCTCTCTCTCTCAAAAGCCATGCTCTTTGCTGCCATTCTTTATACCTTTCTAACAAAAAACCAAAACTTATAATACTGATGGCGAAAGAGACGAGCATCTGACCATAATACTAAATAAACGAAACCCATAATGAAAAATGTAAAATGTAATAGACCAATTCTGGTAGACTGATGTCATTTGAACTTTCTTTTTACAAAAGTGAACTGCACCATCAACATCAGAGAACTTCTCTCCACGTTAGGATACGCACAAAATTGGAATCCCAAAGTGAAATGAAATGCATTATGATAAATTCAAAATTCATAATGATTGAATCTCCAAAATGCAATGAAGCTTCTCTCAAAGAGGGAAGTTTTATTGCATTTTTGAAATGGCTTCATGATTCTTATTGTCATAAATACGATATTTTCATTTTCGGAATCCACTCATTATAACTGCAAGGTGAAGAGGTAAAATCATAAATCGTATATTCATAATTATGATCATGCCAATTATAATTATAATAATCATAATTATGATCATGAGCATATAATCATGATGGTTGGATGAAAAATTTTCCTGAGAGCTTAACTATTGGCTGACAGACGAGTGTGCCCATTTTAATACAACCCATGATTTTTTTTGTGTGGTTATCTAAACGATAAAGTGTATTACCATAAATCTAATATAATATTAATGTAATATTTATTGAGGAGTTTCAAAAATTAATCCATCCTGCATCTAAAATTTGCCAAAATGTGATAAAACCTTATTATGTAAAGAAAATGGCCGCCAAATTGCATATTAATCTTTCTACCAATAGATTATTCTTTTAATTTTAATGAAATTTTACTAATTTGTTTTATTAAACTCTCATAGATATTTTATGCTTTTAATTGAGTTGTTGCTTACCCATTTAAAAATAAAGTGTCTCATGGCTTGACCGTTTATTTCAGCTACCACCAAATATTTCGAACGTTATGGCAACCTAAGTTGTGGATCCTGTAATATCCCGTTCAGGAGAGCATTCTGCGCCAACGAATTCCGAGTCGTCATGGAACTGTACACTGAAAAAAATCCGAGGGGTATACGTTTAAGGAAAATCGACTGTTCATTGATAAAGTGTCCACCTAATGCGCATCTGTATTTCATTACTCATGGCTGGGAACCGAAATTAACTTGCGACAGTGGGATCGAGGTAAATTCATTATACAGTGAAGTAAACGTTTTTATTTATTATAAATGCACTCAGTGGGTTTAGCAACTGAACTCACTCTCTTGCCACCAAACTGTCCTTATACAAGCTCGGTCCTGTTGATCATGAACCAACCAAATGATTCTTCGAAATGAGCAGGTCTGGCTACTATTGTAATATACACTGAAATGACAGAATTTGGGATATCTGGTTCCTAGGCAACGCGACGCTGTCAACTAGTGGACGAATCCACCGATTCGCAAATATACAGTTGCACTGCATCACTGCGTTTACGTAGACGATAATTCGATGTCAGTATAGATAAACGTCATGAGTTAACCGACTTTGAAAGAGGAATGGTAGTGGGTGCCCGACGCATGGGTCACTCTATCGCGGAGGTGGTACAGAAATTGCACTATCCCCGTTCGACAGTAACAAGAGTGTATCGGGAATGCACAATTTCCGGAATGACATCCCAACCGGAGAGTGACAGTGGCACAAATCACCGCCGAATTCAACGAGAGAGGTGCCAGAAACGTCTCTACCAAGGTCATCAGGCGATAATTATCCTCAATAGGTATGGGACCTACCAGAGTCCCTCTAACACCACGATACAGGACCCTACGCCTCAACTGTGCCAAAAAACATCGGCACCTGACCTTGGATGATTGGAGACGTGTCTCCTGGTCCGATGAATCTCGTTTCCAGTTATTTCGAGCGGACGGGAGGGTACGTATACGGCGGAAACCGCACGAAGCTATGCACCCGTCATGTCAACAAGGAACTCTTCAGGCAAGTCAGTAATGGTCTGGAGTGTGTTCAACTGACACACGTTGGAACCGCTGATGCGTCTAGACGCATTTCTGAACGGTCCGGGTTACGTGTCCAGCCTTGCAGACCATCTGCATCCCTTCATGGTCATGGTGCACCCACAGGGCCATGGACTCTTCCAGCAGGATAATGCGCCTCCCCACAGAGCAGTGGTGACTAGAACATGGTTCGAAGAGCATTCCGCAGCTTTTACCATCACGGAATGGCCTTCCCATTCACCGGACATGAATCCTTTGGAGCATCTTTGGGATGCAGTGGAAAGGTCCGCTCGAGCTTTGGATCCTCCACTCACGAATGAGACGGAATTATGGACAGCGGTGCAGCAAGCATGGGTGGAAATATCTGTGGAACGCTTTCATGGACTAATGGACTCAATGCCTCGCCGTGTGACTGCCCTTATCCTGGTGAAAGGTGGGTCTACCCGTTACTAGGTAGGTATCCCATGATTTCTGTCCACTCAGTGTAATATAGTGTATACTGAAAGCAGAAAATTACAGAACAAAATTAAACAATTTTATCCCCATTATTTTATTTCCAGTTTTAAAATCGTTTCTTGAAAGGAAATTTTTATTTAGTTTTATTTAGTATTAACTTTGAATGTTATTAAAATATGTCTCTGTGATTGTAAATAGTAAATTTTCATTTTTCAGGATACTATAGCAACACTTCTTAAAAAAAAATCGACTTGCGGTGTCATTAAAGTGGATTGGAGTGAAGGGGCAAACAGGTGCTATGAGCAGGCAGTGGCCAATGTAGAATACACAGGGGCTGTCGTAGCCAAAGTCATCGACGCGTTAGCTGTAAGTAGGGACTTCATTCATTTTCAGGCATAGTTCGTACTACGATGGTTGTTTAAAAGGTAGAAGAAGCATTTTCCTATTTTGTGATTGCTGCTCAAGATTCAATTTACTAATTTTTGACTTTCTTTTCAAGTTTGTTAATTTGACGATATTTTTATTTAATTTTTCTAGAGAAAGAAATTAATAGAAATGTGTTTTTGTTAATATTTCAGACAGAATGTCAAATACCTTCCAGTAACATTAGCTGTTTTGGACATAGTCTAGGCTGCCACGTATGTGGAACTGCAGGACTGAGGGCAAAAAAACAACTACACGCCATCTACGGTACGTATCTTCTACCTTTATCAACGCAAATACCTTAATCCATAAAGATATAGAAGTATTTAAAATAGTGGCCAGCAATCTCTGTCATTTCTTCTTATCATCACAACCCAACGAGATATTGGCATGAAAGTTTCCACAAAGGAGAGCGATCCGATGTTCCGAACTGATTTCAAATTGAAGACACAGCTACATTTTAAAATCCTCCACCCTCCCCCATCGAAATTTCACTCCCAAAGGGATAGCCACAGCACAACAGTGAACTCTTCACACGAATCAACGCCACCCTTGATCGCCAAGAGCTTGTCAAATCCTTAGCAAGATTCTTCAAAAGGCAGTGCTCAGCTGGATAGCCACATCCCTAGTACTCAGGATGGCAAGTCATCTTTGTCTAGATGATTCTTTGATATGGCGGGCCGTTTTACGACTTGATGCAGGGCAGTCACAAGCAAAGATGGCACATTGGCTTCAATAATTCGTATATAATTCAAATAAAAAAGAGAACTCTACTTCCACTACTAAGATTGGATAACCTCATTGGGCTTTACAAATAGACATCGTACATCGATCTTTGCGATCATTAGCGTAAAACTGGAATTCGTATTTCACATTTCTAGGAATACAATGCCCATCTGCATCATCACGGGTTCCCACTTGACTCCACTCTGGTGCATGGTAAAATTAGAAGTTTTAGATTTCTGTAATGACCACTATTCTATCACATGACTATTAAGATAATTATTTAGCTATTAACTATCTTAATATTCACGTGGTATAAGAGTGGTCATCATAGAAATCTAGATTCCATGGAAATCGACCAGGTCACATCCTTTTCCAACTATATGAGAAGTTTTAGGTTATTTGTCAGATTTCCAAACCGAATCGAGATGGTAGGATTTTTTGTGTCTGCTTTCAGGGTGACTGACTTAACGAATCGCAGGAGAGGACCAGCTGATTTTATCTTCTCTGATTTTACAACCGGCAAACATGGAAATCTACTGAAGGATACATGCAATTACAGACTTAAAATGGATGCCCCGCGACCTTAACTATCTTAGCTCATAACACGAATTTCCAAACAATTGAATCCAAGAGTCTTGGCCTTGCAATGGTTTTGTTTGTCCACGTGGGTAAGACAATATATATTTTAGTCTTTAACTCTCAGATAACAGACAGATCAGTATGTTTCTGGCTAAGGTTGAATCACATCAGTGTAGTGTTTGTACGCTGTTATTTGAAAACTTAAATAAAACAAAACAGAACTGAAATTCCTTTACCTCTTTCAACAAGTAGAATTAAAGGTTATTATTAAAATTGTAATAATTAATGCCATATACAAAATATTAATCCTTATGATTTCAGGTTGTGATTGTGCCACAACATGCTATGCCAAGTTTGAGGGCAGATACGTGAATGCTGCAAAATATACACAGAATTTGGTAACAGGAGGAGGTGGAGATCCTTGTATAGGTAAAACTTAAACTGCTTTAAAATTAAGATTAATTTATTAAATTTGAGTCTGATAAAATGTTTAAATTCCAGAAAGAGAAACAAGAAATGGAATTTTATATATGAATTCCTATAGAGTGTACCATTAATACGTTTTACGCCATTTGCTATATTCCACTATACAAGTGACGTTTTTCATCCACTTTCTGGTGACTTTTTTTTTAAAAATTACGCTGTTTTCGAAGGTCACCTCTTAAAAAATTTTGATTAAATGTTTGGTCAAGAATGAACTGTAGAATTTATGATTCAAAATTACAAATCAACCAGTATATTCAAGTATTCGTTCGTTTTCTTCGCAGGGAATCTTTTTCTAGTCCCTCTAAAGATCCCAAACTTTGTACAGCAACAGTACTGTTTCAACGGGGGGAAAAAGCAGCCAGCTTGTCGTTTGAAAAAATCAAAACTATGTGAGGAAAGTGTTTGGATGTTCAGAAAAGTTTTCAAATCTGGTGAGAGAAACTTTTATTATCATTTTAGAAGATAAAAATGATCGTACAAAATTGTTTTCTTTTATAATATTTAAAATTTATAATAGCTTACTTCTGTCATTTTAATTAGAGATATATAGTCTGTTATTCATTTATGAGAAATAGAAAGTGTTTTGCTGCATGTACGAATAAAATCTGCCATCTGGTGCTCCCATAACGAAAATTCCCCCACTTGGTTGCTCAAGGCCCACTCTGGTAAAGATTGTAAAAGAATACTCAAGGTGGATGTGTTCGTAGTGAGCAAAGAGCGCAGCGCGTGCTATGACCTGAACGGCAGGTCATTGCACGACAGTTGACATAGCAATACAATATGGGGAATGCAAGAAAAATATCCCAACTGATGATGCACCGCACACTCAAACATATGGGGTTCCATAGCCAACAACCCAAGAGACGTCTTATCCTCACCGCTGATCATTGTTGACTGTGAATGCTGTGGTGTCAACAACACGCTTTTTGGACACTAGAGGACTGAAAACGAGTGTACTGGTCGGATGATTCCCAAAAATTTGGCGCAACACGCTGATGGACGCATTCGTGTGTGCCCAAAACAACACGAGTCCATGGACGCATCGTGCATGGTGCCCACTATCCAGGTAGGTGGCAGTGGTTGCTGAATATTGGGCATGTTTTGCTGGCAACAACTAGGACCGCTTGTGCATATGCATGAACGTTTCACTAGTGAGGTCTCTGAACCCAACAGACCAACAGAACCCAACACTACAGGTCTGTTGTTCGTACGGCCATTTCACTGGTGAGTGCTACCGGCAACAATTAGAGACTATGTACATCCTGCCATGTTGAATTTTTTCCTAGACAAAAACGAGAACTTCCACAACAATATGGGCCCGCGCTGTGCACGAGTGGTTTAAAGAACCCAATGAAGATATCGCCCATCTTCTTTGGCCTCCAAATTCGCCTGACCGCAATCCAATTGAACACTTGTGGAGTGTTTTGGAACGGAAGTGAGGTGTATGGACACGGTGGATGTTCATAGTGGAAAAAGGGTACAGCACATAGTCTATTCCGATAGCGTGGAAAGCTTTGCAGGTTGCAAATCCCTACGGACGTCTTCAGACATCTAGTGGAGTGAAGATGTGTCGATGCTTTGGGTACTGCAGCTATTGGCCCTGTTAAGGCAATCCTCCCCCTGTTCTTTGGTTACAACGTATTTGCTGTTCATCAAAACTCCACTTGCTTTATAATCTAAATCTGCTTCCTTCAAGAGGAAACAGATCCCTAACTTTTCCCGTTACTTGCGAATTATTTAAATTTCTTTCGAGTTCAGTATCATCAATATTGGGGTTTCTTTCCCAATTTTCGGTGATGAATATATTAAAATCTCCTTTGCATTCAGACATGACCGCTAAATTGTCATATCTTATGAGCATAATACAAATAATTGCTAATTGTAATTTTATGTAATTTCAGGCGTGAACTTTTTCAACTGTCATCACTTCAAGTGCTTTGATTATTACATCCAATCTTTAGAAGGTAAAAATTTCACTGCTTCCCAGTGTGGATCGTGCAATTCGTGCCCTTTCTGTTGTGCATGCACTAGTAATTGCAACAAGGCAGGTTTTGGTTTTGAGCAAAATAAACACAATGGAACATTTTGTGTGAATACACTGAAGCTACTTGGGTAAGTTACTTTCATAAACCAGTAAATTATTTAGTAAATGATTAAACATAGTAAAATCATCTGCAATCAGACATTATATTTAGAAAACCTGTGCAGACGGCAACACAGCGATTAGAATTCAGAATTATTGCAGTGGATTCGAAAGGAGGTGTTCTTTACTTAATACAATAACAACTACTCAAGCATCCTCGTAAGCCATTTCATTCCAGGTGACTGAATGAAAGACATGAAGCGGTCCCGAACCAAGAACCTCAGTGAATGATTAGTAATCGAATGATATAATTGAATAAATCACATAATCGAATGATCTCATAATCGAACGATGTCTACAATCGAAATATTATCATTCGAATTATTTCTCTTAATCGAATGATATGATTCAAATGACTTTTAAATAATGGGATAATATAATTCGAATGAGTTTGCCATAATCGAATGACATAATTGAATGATTCTCCATAATCGAACGATATCCATAATCGAATGATATACCTAAAATGAGCGTACCCATAATTCTGCACATCACAAATACCAGCAGAAGCGACTCTCCCATATTTGAATGCGTGAATGTCATTTGTCGAAATAATCTTCTAAGCATCCATCTACTTAATCTGTCTTCCCCCAGAGCATAATAAGGAATCAAGAACGGAGTTCCTCGCATGGTTAATCCTGCACTTGAAACAAAATTTCCCCAGTTTCGTCACAGGGAACTTTAATATGTCCCTCCCATGGTTTGCAGAGGCAAAAACAGAATTGGATATCCTCCCTTCATCACTAGGTATGCCCCCTTTACAAACCTCATCAACACGAAAGAATCAAAAGCTGGGCCTTATCTACCTGAACATAAGTAATGCTACCCTTCTACAGAATTTTGGAAGTTTCAATTCGGGCCACTAACCCGTTCTCGTTGAACTTCATCCCTCGCCCAAAAATACTAACCAGGATAAAAAGAAGAAAACGACAACCACAAAACCGTATTTTTCCACCAAGTTCATTCAGGAGGAAATAATTCTTAAGAAGCTTAGAACAATAAACTGGAACTCAATCTACAAACTACCCCATCTCAAGCAATGGACTAGATCTCAGATCACTTTTGGATCATCGCTTGAGTAGGGGCGGCAAGAAAGATAAAAATCTGTGAATGGACCAGGCCCTTCTTCTCCAGTCAATTGAAACCATAATTCCATGACATGCAAAAAACCTATCGAGAATGGCGGAAAACACGATCCCCAAAATACTACACCTTCTTCAAAATGAAAAGAGCCAGGTTCGACAAGATTGAACGACAAACCCATAACAAAATAATATACAAGAAACTTGCAAAAGCAACGAGAATTCCTAACAACTCGGAAAAACATTTCCACATGATTTTCAAGGAATGGGCGGACTACACCTTTGGAGATTGTGGTGATTTACCATCATACTCAAGCCCATCCCTATACCCAATATCCAAGCAGATCCCCCGGAGACGTTTTAACTTCTAGCAGAGAAATAGCAGCTGTCATCAGAGTCCTACCAAACAAGTGCACCACAGGTACAAATATATTCCCCCTCTTCATTATTAAGATATGTGGCCCTTACCTGGTTGACTAGCTGTCGCATACTTTCAGCAGAATCATTGAAACGGCCACTCTACCAGAAGCCTGGAGGATATCATGAGAAAGACAAGGACAATGATGACCACGAGCCGGCAACACCATCCGAAGTCAGCCGTGGAGAGACTGGCAATAGCTCAGAAAGAAGAAGGAAGGGGCTTGATAGACCTCATCGAGCAGCAACAGAAAACAGTGATAGCTAACCTGAAGAATTACTTCCAGAAAAACACAGTAGTGCTCTACCAGGCCAAAAGGAAGATAGAAAGCAGCATGTCCCACTCAACGTAAGCGATCTGCGTCGGTAGCACAGTGGTATCGTCACCGTCCTCCCCACACCGGGTGGAAAAGGCCCGGGTTCGAATCCCGTCGATGACACGAGGAACTTTAATGGGCTTTTTTACTCCGTGGCTGAGTTAGACGGTCTCAGGCGTAGATAGCAAGGTTTTTCCCCAGAAACTGGGGATTTTTCGTCCAGCAAAACAGGCAAATCGACCAAAGGACATACTCAATTTACAGACACAAATACGGGTTTATGTAATCATTTACGGGTAACCCTAATATAATAATTTTAATTTGATTTCGATCTAAGCGAGGATTGCCCTCTCGCCCAGACGGCACAAACGAAGCTAGAAAGATGGGCAAATAAAACACTCCATGGCAGACGGTACAATAACCTCTACCAAGATCACATAGATAAAATAGCTTCCAATGCATGACTCACGAGCGAGATACTCTTTCCCGAAACTAAAGGATTCATACTCGCCATCCAAGACAATGTAATCAACACCGTAAACTACAGAAAATAAATAGCCGAGGAGCTAGGGATGTCACATGGCACTTGTTGACGATGCCACCTGGCCTCAGAGACGATACAACAGATCACCGCGGGGGATGCAAGGTGATCACCCAGACTGAGTACACTCGTAGACACTACCAGATAGCCAGGATAATACATCAGAAGATAGCGAGGAAATGCCAGTTGATCCAAGAAAGTGTACCGTATTACAAGTACGAACCTCAGTTCGTACTAGAGATTCCAATCCACAAGTTGTACTGGAACCGCGCTATAATAACAGACAAGAAAATCCCGCACAACAGACCGGACATAATCCTTGTGGATAAGAAGGAAAGGGCTACCTATCCGATTGATATAGCGGTACTCCGACACTGGCAACTCCAGAAAACCCACAGGGAAAAAATCAGGAAGACACAGCCCTAAGACAGGAGATCAAAGAGATGTGGCATATGCAACAAATAACAACCATCCCGATCACCCTGTCTATCACTGATCTGGTGCCAAAGACGCTTCATAACAGTCTAGAAGCAATAGGTCTCGCAGAGAACACCTACAAGGAACTCCAGAAAGTCGCAGTCCTGAACACCTGTAGGATAGTCAGAGAGTTCCTCGACCACCAGACATAAACAGCCACCCTGAGTTCTTCATAGCAATACCCGTCGCGAGGTGGAATCCCCAATCAGACAGAAATAATAAAAAAAGCAACAACAACAATAATAATTGAATTATTTGTCACGATTGAATTATTTCCTTCATTCGAACGATTTGCCATAATCGAATGATGTCTATATGATTGATATGAGCGTAATAGAAATAATCGAATGATTTGTTATAATGGAAATAAACGAATGATTTTTATAATTGAAAGGTTTGTAGCAATTGGGAAAATGTAGAGTATTCGATAAATTACTGGGAGTTACGATACGGACCGATATGAAATTTTCTGAGCAGTGTAAACAGGCGGCCAGGAAAGTCCATGGTGTCCTATTGATGATTTATCGAACAATATCTAGTAGAGATAGATAGATCATAATCCCACTATATAAGGCAAATCTAAGACCACATTTGGTATACTATATCCAGTTATGGAGCCCTCGTCTTAAAACAGACTTGGACGTTTTGAAACGATCCAATGGTAAAATCGACAAAAGGAAGACCATACGAGGAAAGGCTTCGATTATGCAGTTAACGGAGTTTGACAACCAGGCACCTCAGAGGGCACTTGATTGAGGTTTATAAGGCTCCGAGAGAGGTTAATAAAATGAGTGAAGGAGGAATTTTCACTGTAATAAAGAGTTCCAGAAGAAGGAGCGAGCCATCATTTCAAATTACAGGGGAGAGGTTCAGACTAGACTGTAGGAAGTTTTCTTTTAGCCAGTGAGTCGTTGACTACTGGAACAAGTTACCTTCGTAGGTTGTTGAGGCTTACAGTTTGAATTTTTGTTGCAATGTCACGAACAGGATAAATGCTGTTATCTTCCTATGATAGCTGTTGTTGTGAGTAGCCTAGTTGATATAATCACCATCCTTCTTCACACCGAATGGAAAAAGCCTGAGTTCGAAACTTATCAATGATCCGAGCAATTTTAATGGGTATTTTTCACAACGTGGCTAAGTTAGTTGGTCTCAGGAGAGGGGTAGCATGGTTTCCCCTCCGGGAAACTCGGATTTTTCGTCCACCGACCAACAAATCGTGCGAAGAACATGGCATACTGACACCTCATAGCCATTATAATATATTTATATGAAATATGTCAATATTTCCAATTCACTTTTTAAACAGTAATAAAATGCATAAAAATGTTTAAAAATAAAGCATAAGTTTCAAAGTCTTACATGTTAAAATTCGTTTGGAAAATCTACCTAACCTGATTTAAGCTGCGAACTTCAACTGTTTGGACACAATGTCTTGATAATTAAATGTGTTCTGAAAAATATTATATTTTCTTTCAAGGTTTCATTTAAAGATTCAGTGATAAATATTTTCTTAATTTTTATTGCAGATAGCTAATTCCAGGAATGCAAGAATCAATTAACACCTTCCTGAATTCCATCAAGACAATACAAAAAGCAAGGCCAAAGCAATCTTTTCTAATTCCTTTCTGAAAAGAAAGATTTGAATGTATTTTTAGATCTTTGCATGTAATTGATACAGAAAAAGTTAAAGTAATGGAATTTTATCCATTTCTATGTATTTATTCTGAAATAAGCTTCGAATTTATGCAATTAAAATTGGGTATATTTGTCCTTTTATTTAAACAAAAGGAAATCAAGGTTCTATCATATATTAAGGAAATGCCATTATTAAATTAAATTATTTTAAATTACCATAGACAAACAAATCAGTTTTTTCTTTTTCTTTCTTTCTTTCTTTCCATTTTATAGATATCATATTTCATGTTATATCTTTCATGATTCATTAGAAGACTGTTGTAATTCATCCAGTTCTCAATTATCTATGGCTTCCTGCAAGCAAAAATACCCTTGAATAGATTCAATGGGCATGTATACATTCAAATTATCTACCTTGAACAAGTAGTTTTGAATTTTATTTTGCATTGACAATTATGTAGTTAATGAGATTTTAAGAAAAATGAACTTTTGTCCAAATGTAAAACCCTTTGGGACCACTCGACCTAATAAAACGTCTTCTAAAGTTTCTACTCAATCTACCGCCTTTGATTTACTGCCAATTAAAAGGCTAATAAGCCATTTTACCACAATGTCTTCAATGTTTTTTTCTGAACAGTTCGTTCCGCCTCATCCTACAGGTGGTTAACTGAATCCTGTGATTAGGAAGATTACCACATTATTTACATGTACTTTAATGTTCCTGGTAGGAATTCTGGGCAATTGTAGCTCGTGACATGGTGCATTTTCCTGTTGTAAAAACCCATTCGTAGATGGACACACTGCACCCACGAAGGGATAGACTAGTTTGGAAACAATTTCTAGATAACCTGTAGCATCAAATTGTTGCTCCATTGGTATTAGGGCACTCAGTGTGCACTACGAAAAGATCGACCATTACACTGCCACTACCAGCCTACACTGTTGACATCTGGCAGGATCAGTCCATGGATTCATGCTACTCTCCATATTCTGGTCCTACCATTAGCGTGAAATCAGCAGCTGGGATTTATCAGAAGAAACAACTGTTTTCTAATCTGCCATAGTCGATGCTACTGAACCCACTGGATTACCGTTCTAATGTATTTCCTAATAATTTTAAAATATTTGGCATAGATTAAATGTTGTTTAGCTGCCCATCAAAGAGAGGTAACTGGGGAAGAAGCACAAAACCGAAGTTCTGGGTGGTCAAATATTGTTCCCAAATCTTATTGGGTAGGAGTGGCCAATAATTACAGTTCCGTAGAACTTTGGATCTATTATTTTCTCAGGCCAATCCTGAGTTTGGGAAAGCCATTAGTTTTGTTTTTGTGGATTAATTGACAGTCCATACAATTTGTGGTACGAGGTGTTGTTCTTTAGACGCCACCATGTGTTATTAATAAACGGGGTGGTCTCAATGTGATGTTGGAAGCATAGACGCCAGACCTTTTATATCTTTTGCATACGTAGAGATTTTTGCCGTAATACTTTTTGGTGTCTGATTTACGTATTCAAAGTATCCAGAATTGCCAGAAGAAATTTCAGAAATAACATTTCCTCAGTTCCCAGCCATCTTTATAACGGTCTACATTTCAAAGATAAATATCGACTGTATTTTATTTAGCCGCTAAATAAGTGTTAAAAAAGAGTGTAATTGTAATATGGTGGGAAATTGAGCTGAGTTCATGTAGAATGTGTGTTGTTCTAATAGGTTCCCCTAATTAAGCTGCACTGGGAGTAACCTAGCAGGAAACTCCCCCGCCCTACAAACGTCATGTCCCCCTCTTCTGGGGTACTACGTGGGATTTGCTGACACCGGCTTCAGCTGGCCTGGCACCCTTTGCATGCAACCAAAGATTTCTTGTAATCTGCCTTCGCTTGCCTAACCTTCTTTGTAACTTTATTACTGTGTAGCTTATATCTACCACAGGCTTCTGTGTCGTCTGCGATGCATAATTTATATGCATCCGATGTATTTTTCAGCTCTGACACAGATCTCATTAGTTCAGCTGACAACCATTTAGGCTTAAACCTTGAACGGTATTTTTTAGACGTCGCGAAAAGCCTAATAGTTTCCAAGATTAATTCCTTGACTGTTTCCCATTTAGAATTTGCTATTGGTCACACCATCAGTTGGTGCCACCGATAGAAGTTAGACCGCCATAGTCGCCTTTACGAAAGCAAAAACCCTTCCCGTTACCCATGATGGTAGTTTAATCTTTAAGTAAATCAAGGATCAGTACACCGTGTTTACTTCCACGTAGTGGTTCCTTTATCTGCAGATTCTTTACGCATGAAGAATCACTGCCGATAATCAGATCAAGGGTATTACTCCCTCTGGTTGCCTCTCAAAAATGTTTCTGTAGAAAACAGTCATCCAATAAATCCACAAAAGTCTTGCTAGTGTGCGAGTGAGGAAAATTAAAATCCTCCTTTATAAGACATTCTGATTTATTGTCTCTCTGTGTCGCTGTACACTTGTTTGTTGTACTCATCACAGTCATTAGGCCCATAACACACTCCTACTCTCATTTTTTCTTTCCCAGGGCTCATGTCACACCAAGCTGACTCAACATTGCACTGTCGATCTATGTCAACTGGATGCATTTCCTTTTATGTGTTTCTCAACTAACAGCGTAACCCCTCCTCCCTTCCTATCCCGTCTCTCCTTTCTGTACACATCGTACTCCCCAAATTCAAATTCTGCATTCCTTATATCAGTGTGACACCATATCTCTGTTATCCCAACAATATCGGCCTTAATCACCAATAAATCACCAATACAAAATTTGTACCAATATTAAATCGTAACTCACAAATCTCTACACAAATTTAAAAATAAGATTTTTTTTTTGTGGTAAAAAGTCCACAAAGCACTCATCCCTCATTTCAAAACCTAATCTAAAGATGGGTCAATTTTTCGCTTTTTTGATTTTTCTTGAAGATCCTTTTACTTTACACTCCCTCTTCAATATCCATCAATAGTCAGCCATCATGGTTACATTCATCTCCTTCACCGCTATGCATTTAATGTCCTGGTCCTCTTACTCTCTTATTCACTATCATTTCCTAGATTCTCTGAGGAGTCGTCAATGTGGAATTATAAAAAATGAACCTTGACACTCATATTGCAGCCCAGCTTCCTGAAGTTTGGCAACATATTTTCAACTATATTTTTATAGTCTGGCTCCTTGTTGTTAGCTAAGACGTTCTGATCAACAGATATGAAGCTGATTCATCCCTTTGTTTCCTCTTTTATTCAGAGTTCCATCAAAATCTCGGACCGGTCATCACTTTGCGAATTTGAGGGCCAAAAATACCTTGTGTTAGCTTCTCTTTGGTGATCGATCGGAATTTAATACGAAAGTAGTTGAAGCAGGGACCTTCCTCGGGACGATTCTTGCTTTCAGAAACCCTTTCATCAAACCCAGTTTGATGTGCAAGGATGGAAGAACAGTTTGGGGATCTCCCAGTTGTTTATACATTATGTTCTTTGATCCAGATAACAAACTGCCCCTCACTGATAGGACCTTCCGATGCCAGTGCTTACTCCTTGCCCGAATGTCCCACTCACACAAAAAGCAAGGTAATTTTGTTTAACCAGATTGCTGTCCAGTAGCATACCTATTATTTTAAAGTCAGCACAGACAAACAAACCACGTTCTTCATATGTAATATTTGTCAAAAAATTCTTCAAGTTCTGTCTCTTTCAAATGCACAGAGTGAGTTACTGAAATGACCCATATTTATTTTCATTTTGGAACAACATGCCTTTTATTGACACATCAAAGAGGAGTCACACCTTTGGGAGACTCCTCTTTTATCAGTCAATAAAAAGTTTTTTCTGAATATTATCGTAATTAGTTGCTAAATAGTTCATTGAGTCATTTATATTACTGCAAAAAAACAACATAAAATCGTTCTCAGAGAAGTAGGGGACTAGTTCTCCTTTTGTGTGTCTGTACCATGAGATAAATCATTGGGTTCATGCAGTAAAAACAAAGAGCCGAATTCAATGTCTCCAAGCAAGTAGACTTAGGTTTCATCATCAGAAGCTTCACTTTCAGTAGTCACTGCTGCTGCATTCTGCAATATAAGTGGCTGGGATGGAATCGGCATGTTATTTCCATGTGGGACTAGTCTAATGGTAGATGGAACATTAGGATTCACAATGCCCTTCTCACTCTTTGCATTGTATCAAGTCTGCGCGTGTAGCACATGGTTTGTCACCTTCCTCCCCACACCTGGTAAAAAAGGCCGGGCTCGAATCCAGTCGCTGACGCGAGGAACGTTTATGCGCTTTTTTCACTGCATGGATGAGTTAGTCGGTCTCAGGCGTAGATAACAAGATTTTTTTCTAAGAAAAACTAGGGGTTTCGCCCAGCAAGCAGGCAAATCTACAAGAGAACACACGCAATTTACAGATACAATAACACATGGGTAATTGAATTAAAATTCCAGGTGGCCCTGATATAACAGTTTTAGTTTGAATTGTATCCCTCTAAAACTAAGCAAAAGTAACAGTGATCACAATGGTTTTAAGACTCCGACAAATCATGGAAATTGCAAATGGCATAGCCTTCTTCTTGGCATTTTTCCATCATCTTAATGCTTCACCAGAGGTTCAGCAAACTTTATACGGAGCTCATTGTTTATTTTGGTCACCGAGTTTCACTCCAAAATAAGCACAATTCACATTTGAGGAAGCCCCAAATATAAAGTCTTTACAGCAACAGTTTCGCAGACTAACCTCAAAATCATTCTAAACTCAAAAAAATCGCATCGATGGTCACTGCTGCATGGAGCTCTCAAAGTCAAGAAACAAATGGCTCAAGAGAGTGTTGCCAACATGTGCAGATACAGTTTATAATTCCCATCGTTTACTCCTAACTTAATATATCTAATAATACAGCTAAAAACCTCAACTTAAGTGATTAGTAAAAAAAACGAATTCTCGAATAATAGAAATGTTATTCGCTTGTTCTACGTGTAAAATTGAGTTAAAAGCAGCTATTAGTTTACAGAGATCGAAAATCATGCAGAGTGGTGTAATGCGTTGCTAATCATTTTGTGTTCTGGGATGAGTCTTTGGAAATGCGGCTTGACATTACAGGTTTTCCAAACCGATAAGATGACATTTGTATTAAAGATCTGCCTATATGGTCAGCAAATAACTGAAAGCCATCAGGTTCCAACGTTGCCTTGAGTGCATCCAGTCGTGGTAGATGGAACCAATTTCACGTACAGCTGCCCAAAAGAACTACTTTCAAGGGTACAAAACAAAAATTGGGTAATTTGAATTTTAACTTCTCCCTGACATTGTTGCTGGAACTTTTCAGCCCAATCTGGCTACTGATACATGGGAACTATTAATATTTGTGATACCGTTGAATTATGAGAACTCAGCACAGCTTCTTTTTAACTTCGTACATCTTATATCCCACAAACAGAATTTCTGGGACTGGAAACTATTAATCACTTGCCCGAAAAAAACAGAAAGACATTCTCCTCGTAGAATTGGAAACCAGAACTGTTGCACATTTGAGCATAACTAAATGCACTTCAATATCATATTTCACTAAAATGTAATAATTACTCTACTGTAAATTACTTTTCAGTCGACTGCATCTTTGACATCTACGGTTGGTCCTGAATGAGGTTTTGTATATGACAAAAACAGGATATGTACGAAATACCAAAATGCTACTTGGAACAGGCGGGGTTCAACACGTGATCCTCTTTTGATCCACACTGTGTTTGACATACTCGATAGTACGGTGATTATGACACAAGTGTTTCTTTCGTAACCTTTTGTTCTGTGTGAAGGGGTTATCAAATTCTCATTTCCCTCGAAATATCGGTCACCAGTTACATTACAGCTACCAAATACACAACACACTGGACAAAAAATAAGAACCTTTATATCCCGTCCTCCCGATGGACAGGATATAATCCCTGTCCATCGGGGATTATATCCCGTCAGAACTACATTCTGAAAGTGTATGTATGTATACACTCCAATTGGAGAATATTCAGATTTTAATTAAAGCGGATATTATTATTTCTGTGTTACAACCCGATTCCTTTTTGGACACGTAATATTATACTTAATGGGGATATATCGTATAAAATATTTCGATAGTTTTAACAGTAGATAGTCATACGAAAAGCACTCGGTTTAGCCAACTATGAAGGCACCTGGTGCCCATAATTCCCAGGACCATTGCTAGTAGAGAGCCTGGCGTCATTATTTATTTATTTAAATCTTAGGGTACAAACTTGTTGACACATTTACAGTGTATGGTCAAGGAAAATAATTACAGTTCTTACAAAATGCATTGAAGTACACTATTTCGATCGAACTATTTACAATATTTACACTGAAATTATTTCAGCATTCACAACGAGATAGTTACAAAATTTAATTTATAATAACATAAACTATCTTTAAAAAAATTTAACACAGATGGATTTCACGCAAGTGGCAGTTCAAGGTTGCTGGACGATGTTTTGGTATGCAGAAGTCTGTAAACCGCCTGTAAGGATTCTTTGAATTTGCAGTCAAATCCAACTTCAGTTCATTTTCAAGGAAAGTTGCGCGGATAAGAAAGCTGTTCTGGTGTATTTAAAGTTGAGGCTTGGGATGTGAACAGTAAGCTGCTGTCGTGTGCCAGCAGCTGGAATATGGAAAGGAAGATGGTGAAGGAAATCTGGAGTCAGAATGCGTCCTGGAAAAATCTGATATAGTAGTTTGAGATCAAGAAAAGTTTGAGATTCAGTTTCAAGCGACTCCAAACAGAAATGACAGCAAACCTGCTTGTAAAAGACCATGGTACACCATGAGTACCCTTTTAATAAGCAAATTTTTATGCAACTGTTCCAGTTGGAGTGTCAGGTCACAGACTGGTATATTCCATACAGGCGATAAAAATTTCAGGGTATTAGCAAAGATTTGAAGAGAAAATAGAAAAACGAGGATTCCTCAATATGTACGTTTGCCTTTTAATAAATCCAACCTGTTTCGTTGTTTGGAAAAGGATATTTCTAATATGGTTATCAGATTTACAGTTCCTCGCAAACAACACCTCAGCGACAATGGCAACCCCAGCCATAGTATATTTTTGCAGGAGAAGCAACCTTTCTTTTTGGACCAGCAAATGAGAGAGAGAGAGAGAGAGAGAGAGAGAGAGAGAGAGAGAGAGAGAGAGAGAGAGAGAGCGGCATTTACTTGCATTGACACTGTGAATGCATTATAACTTGCCCAGTGCACAACGGAATTGATTGGTCATATTATATATAAGTCATAATTCAGGGGCCTGTTGTGCAGGGTGCCAAGTATTCCGGAGTATATAAGTTTAGTACCAAGCAGGTGGAGTGGCACTTTCGGGAAGGCTTTAGCAAGCTAGTAAATAACATCAAAATTACTAATAACATCAAAATGATTAACACATTTCTCTCTCTCTCTACAAGATAATGCTCGTCCCTGGCATAATAACTGTCCTTCATACACTTAATACGGAGGAGTGGGAACGACTGTGAAAAGGCCCTGGTTGGAATTCCGTCAATGACTCAGGGAAATTTCTGTGGCTGAGGTAGTTGGTCTTAAGCTTGATTAGTAAGGTCCAGTAAACAGCAAATCAACCAGAGAATACATGCTATTTAGAGACATCATATGATCTAAGCCGCTGATGCACCTAAAACTCTTCAACAACAACAACAATAAATTGGCCCCCAATGTGACCGCAGCAGTGAATCTGGCTAATTTCGAAGCAGAATTGGATAGATACCTTCTGGAAACGGGAATAGTATGAACAGAACAATTTTATTTTATGTTATTATTATATCTTTGTTGGCTGATTCAGAAAAAAGTCCACTTTCTTCGGCTTTAAGTCAAGCGTGACATCGCGGCCAAAGAGAGATCGTCATGATATTGAAGAGAGAACAGGTGTTGGTAACTGTGAAACCAATATAAGTCTGATTAAAAAGAAAATACATTTTAATACTCGTTATAATCCGCAGAGGATTTAACAGCCACCATTGGAATAACTACTGTACTTGGAAGACAGTTTCTATAAGTTTTTTTTGTATGTATGGATTGGAGCCTTGGAACTCCATCAGTAGAGCTGCGGCTAGTTCTTTGCTTGAATTTGTACTTCATGTACTATCTCTCATGGCATGTTCTTTAGAAATATCCTAAAGGCAATCATCTGAATTCAAATCTCGGCTCGGTGAAAATGGCAAGAACACCACGTATTCTCCTAAAACTGTGTTTTCTGATACTGTGCATTGTCATAATACACGTGTACCTTCCATTCAAAGACCTGCCACATTGCACTTAAGGCAGAATTTTACAGAATCACACAACAGACAAATAAATTTGTGGTTTCTTCGACGCTAACTACTGGACAAGTTCAAACCACATAAAGCAGGTCCATTCTCACACTAGCACTACCGAACAGTGTTCCAATTTTAGTTTCATTCTAATATTAGCAAATTTTACTAAATTTTTAAGTTAGATGGATGAGTGGAGAGAGAAGAAAATCTTAATCAAATACGACGTACTACAACTGCAGAAAAATTCAAACAGTTTTCACGCTTCAACAACTGCAACTTTTCCACGTCATGAAATTTTCGAAATTTTGACTACACGCGTGGTTTGGTTGCAAGACCGATGCACTCACATCGAAATACCGACAGCAAACTTTTCGTAACAGGAAATTCATTGTATTATCGTAAAGACGATACACACGTACGTAGCACCCGAAAAGCTATATAACAGTAGCGGATGGACCTCTGAGGCATCGCAACCAGAGACACAAATCATAATGAATCCCTGTTCGAGATTGTTGCAGATTGCAGTTGTGATCGCTGTTCCTCTTCATCTCTACTGTGCTTCGCCAGAAGTTTTCTGTGGTGAAGAGCTGAGTGGACCGTGTGGCATTTCTTTAAGCCCGAATGGTGAGTAGCATCTTTTCACAATTGCAGTGATTTTTCGATTATAATTTCATTCTGATGCTAACCCTTAGTTAGTGGTAAATACACTCACTGTTCTTCCACAGTAAATGGAAAACAATTAGGTTTGGGCACGTAAAGAAGGGGGGAATTATGGGGTTTTTCTCACCTTGTTGCTAACCTCAGTAACTTATCTCTGGTGAGGACTGTATGTTTTTTATTGGGAAACTCGAAATTTCTTCATTGTCCAAATAAGTAAAACGAACAATTGGGGTTTTTAATTTATATGCCGTTTGAAAATTAAGTGGGATCGCTCGTAGACCGGCGGGTGTACCCCCTTTTTAAACTCATTTGAACTAACTGCTACCAATTCCTTTTTCGCTTTTCTTTTAATATCTTGCACAACACGGATTTGGTATCGGAATACAAAAAATTGTTACTGTTTGAAAGACAGAAATCAGAAGAATGATGGCTTTGTTTTTCTGTCCTTTTCTTCACAAAATCTTTTTGATAATGCGGCTTAGTACAAAAAGTCACTCCAAAACGCTTTTTATAATTGATGTTAAATAATGAAAATAAATAACACCATTAAAATCTGCATTCTTTATTTGCCATAATTGCGAAGTTTCATCAACATCCTTCGAATAGTCACCGTTGGAGGATTTGGTGCAGTTTTGTTGGCAGGGTGCTGGTTTTTTGTGAAGGTTGCTTAAGGTGAAATTGAGATTAATCGTCCAACCATGTTTCACCATGACAACCCGAGGGCTTTTACTTTATCTCTGCCATTAGACTTCTTAGCTACTTCTAGCGTTCATTTAGTAGTCACCCAACCAACTTATTCTCCAAAATTAGCTTCTTGTGATTTCTTTTAATTCCCAAAAGTCAAAATTCTCAAAACAAAAAAATTAAGAGGGGTGAAGAAGCTTTACAGGCCTTCATCGATAGAATAAATATGATCTCCAAAGAAGATTAGTCAAACTGCTTTGATAGTAGAGCTACGCAGTGTTCTCTTTTGAGCCTCTGAGGGGTAGCTCAAACTGAGCTCTTCACTCAGAAAGGACTGGCTTTTGTTCTTCAAGAATGCTAATGTCTCCAAATGTTCTAGAGTGGAGATGATCGAAAATGTCTTTATTCTCCATTTATTTAATGTTTTGCTTTTCTCTTCAAAAATGCCTTATTGAAAGTATTTTCCAGATGAATTGAAGATTACACTATTTATTTTCATCAAACAACCTGCGAAGCCTACTTGTGATCCAAAGTTCTTTCGTCCAATAGCTCTTCTAGCAAACGATGGCAAAATATTAGAGCGCCTCATGACACTAGGAATTAATCAGCTAATCTAAACTCAGAAACATTTCTCACCAAGTCAGTACGGATTCAGTCCTGGTCGCACCTGCGAGGACGGATTAGTCCATTTCACTTTACACATAAAAAATTCAACTGGAAAATACGAACTTGCCATTCCTGTCAACGTCGTCGAGGATGCCTTAATTTGTTTGTTTGTGTGTGTGTGTGTGTGTTATGTAAGGCGACTCCTAAACGTTAGTTCAACTCCTCCGTGGGTGAGGATAAACAAAACTCTGTACAATGACGAGAAATGAATGTGTAGTTCTTTGTTTACATAGTTTCCTTTTTGTTGGGACAGATCCATCGAACGTCTTCGTTTTGTTCAGATATACAACTCAATTGTTCAACCTTTTTAAAATCTACAATTAAAATCGCCACGTTGTTGTGAAATCTAAATATCTGCATGTGACTAGACAAGTTACATGCAGATATTTAGACTCAGTCCCTGGCTCAGTCCCAGGTTTCTCTTATTTCGAACGGAATCTTTAAAAAGTTGGCTCTCTCGTACCTTATATTACTACAAAGTTATTGCTTTGTAGATGATCTCATTTTTATAAATTCTGG
This sequence comes from Mastigoproctus giganteus, assembly GCF_048544385.1. NCBI lineage: Eukaryota > Metazoa > Arthropoda > Arachnida > Uropygi > Thelyphonidae > Mastigoproctus > Mastigoproctus giganteus. The sequence continues at coordinate 23,465,069 of NC_143581.1, read as the reverse complement.
CTACTTCCTAGCTGGTATTCAAGAACGTGCTAAATGCGTATCAGCTGGCTAACATGTATTGTGTCGTTGGACGAGAGAGAACAAGCATACTGTAATTTCTACGATTCTTTCCGAAAGATCCACGTCCTCCATAAATTGAAGATTCTAGACCACGCAGTACTCCAGATGAGACATAACTATTGCCTAGTAAAACTGGATAATCATATTTTTGTCCGAGCTGGCAAAATTCCTAGTAAGCTCTCTGAACTGCTGATAACACTTTAGGTTGGCCTGTACAATGATTGCTAGATCTCCTTCTTTCTCCACCACTCTGGTTGTTGTACCATCCAATATTTATGTTATTCTCGATTTGCTGATACCCATATGCAGTACCTCGCATTTTTAAATGTTAAACTTCAACGTCCACTTCTCAGACCATCTGTCTAATTTTTATAAGTCGTATTGCAGTAGCCTCTCTTCTGGTCCCCGTCATTATCCACCCTGACAAGTTTAGTGTTATTTGCAAACTTAGACATGAAGCTTGATAGTCCTTCAATCGATACTGTTAATAAATATAGAAAACAGTAATGAAATTGGCAATAAAGCCTTAGGATTTATTTCTGTATAAACTAGATATGCTATTCACATATGGCGTAGAAGGCCCATCAATGAACCATTAGGGATAAGAGTTCAGGGATGGATGTTATAGTTTTAGTGAAGAAGCGTTCCATATCATGAAAAAGGTAGATGTATCTATTACGGGGATCACTCAATATATATGGTGTTCAAGTAAAGATAATGTAAACAATTATTTGGACAGGTTCAGCACCCGCCAGGCCGATAAAGTTCAGAATGTACTTTTACAGTTCCATGTGGAATTGAATACACTTTGTAAAACGTTTCATAGCATTTTTCACGCTGCTTTCATAACTTCTTTGTTCTGGAATGATAATATTTCCTTTTTTTCCCTAATAAACCGCAATAACTATTGATATTGGTTAATAAGGAATAATTTTCTTTCAGCCAACACCAAATATTTTGAAGGCTACGGCAACATAAGCTGTGGAACCTGCATTCTCCCGCTCGAGGAGCCACGTTGTGCAAACGAAGTCTCCGTCAACATGGTGCTGCATACCCCACAGAATCCAGATGGCGAAAACTTCAACAATTTCACCAACTGTTCGCCGATAAGCTGTCCAGCAGGCTCCAAAGCGTACTTTCTTGTACACGGCTGGGAACCCCAATATACATGTCTGGAACAGCTAGAGGTAAATATCTGATATTATGTAAACAAAGTAGATACCTGTTCGAGTGTGATTGTAATTGCACTCAGTGGAAAATTTGTTGGGAACACCTCCCTTAAAGTATAGAAGTTCCATAATTAATTAAACATATAATTAATTAATGGGTAGCGTCAAGAAGATTTTATTTTAGTATTGAAATTCCGTTGTTTAAGTAACTCACAATTGCCCTTCATACGATAATTATCAACTGAATAAATGTCATAAATAAAAATAATATTCAAAAAACGAAACCCACATAATTCTTATTATCAAAATCATCACTTATTTGCAGCGAATTGGAAAGTCACAGAATGGTCTGAAGCAAATTAATAGTTAACCACTTAACCTCAACATAAATGTCAAACAGCAGTATTGCTAAAAGTGGGTTCACGGTCAATTGAATTGAGTTTGTAATTTTATATCGTCAAAAAACATAAAATAAAAAAGCATATTTTGCGTGTTTGCTTTCTTAGAATTTGTGGTCCTTTGCTCACATTTCTTAGAATCCGATGGCTGCTGCTATTTTATATGCAGCACCAAAGATATATGATACCACCAATGTTGCCCCTTCGATTTCCCTGCTTGGGGGATGTAAAGAATTGTTGTTTCTAAAAGAGTACCCATTATTTATATAATCACATTAATTTTTCTTCTACTTTCAGTATAATTTATCGAATACCCCCGGATTACAAACAGAAGGTACATTAACCTACGGCACTTGAGAATATTTCTATACCACTCTTCGAAATCTATATGTGATCTCTGTCTGCTACATGTCCTTTCCATAAAATATAGATCCATCCCTCCGAAAGTATCACGACTGTCCTACAGCACAAGAAGATAACGATTCTAATCGAGGTATCTTTCACCACCCTGTGGACAGCAGTGGGAATGTGGGAAGTCTAATAATTCCTACGTCATACGGAACTAAAATTTCAGAGAGATAGAATGTCCACTTATCAATGGCAGCAAGCATCAATATGGAAGACCAAATGCAATTTCAAAGTTAAACCAAGACGCAGTTAATGAAAACTTTGATATATCAGGAGTGGCAATTCTCAAAGAGGGTGGTTATAACTAAAACAATTCTAATGACAGTGGTCACATAGGACTACCGTTCACAAGCTTCACGTGTAAACATCAAACTGAGCAGTGTAACCAGCAGGTCAGGAAAAAACACCGTGTCCTATCGATGATTTATCGAACAATATCCTGTAGACATACAGAGGTCGTAATCCCAGTGTACGGCCATATTTGGAATAATATATCCAAGTGTGGAGACCTCGTCTGAAAAGATATTGAGTTTCTTGAAAGGATCCAAGGACGGGCAACTCGCATGGTGAAATCGGCAAAAGAGGAAAGAGGAAAGGCATACGAGGAAAGTCTTCCATTATGGGAACTATAGAGTTCAGCAACTAGGCACCTTAGAGACGTTCTGATTGAGGTTTATAAGGCTCTGAGAGGAGTTAGTAAAATAAACGAAAGCAGAATTTTCACTGTTATGGAGAATTCCAGAACTAGGGACGGTCAATTCAAATTACACGGAAAGAGGGTTTAGACTAGGCTGAACGAAGTTTTATTTCAAGTTGTCTACTACTGGAACAAGTTGCCTCCTCAGGTAGTCTAGGCTGACAGTTCGAAGAAATTCGAAGGCCAACTGGATATTTACCTAAGTGAAGAGAGAAGAGCATAATTTGTATTTTCTTATCTACTTTATACTTTTTTTCTGATGTCTGTGCAACAGATGGCCAAACGTTTTGGCTAATACGTACTAGTAATGAACCAAACGTAGTTTGGAATGGTTTTTCGTCCGGCAAACAGAAAATGTCCCACACAACACACGCAATTTACAGATATTATGCACAGAACAATATGTCCTTAATTGATAATGATCCTAAAACTCTACTAATACATTTTGACTGTCTTGAGTCTCACGCAATTTTGATTCAGTGATGCTGCTTCTTCTATCAGAAAGCTATCTGGCTCAATCCGGGGGAATTTTACTAGCAACTTGTATGTACGTAAGTATCAAGCAAAGTATTGGGACAAGGTAGTATTTGAGTATCCGAATATATAATGTGCACACAAATTCTCCAATATATTCAGATTATTTATTTATAATTTTAGGAAAGGTTGTTTATTTTACTTTGCAGTTTATAAGTTTTCACTTTTCCAGGAACTCAGAGACGCACTTCTTCAAACTCCATCGACTTGCGCAGTTTTTGTAGTGGACTGGAGTGAGGGTGCAAATGAGTGCTATGCACAAGCAGTGGCAAATGTAGAATACGTCGGTGCTGTTGTGGCTAAATACATCGACACAGTAGCTGTAAGTATGGACTCCATTAATCTGATTCAATAGTTCATATTGCAGTGGGGGAAAACGTTAGTGTATAAATATACACTATAAATATAAATATACATGATACACTATAAATATAAATATACATGATACACTATAAATATAAATATACATGATACACTATAAATATAAATATACATGATACACTATAAATATAAATATACATGATACACTATAAATATAAATATACATAAATATACATACTATAAATATACACTTTTGCTCCCCGCTGCAGACCATGATCCAGAACCACAACTCTTCTGATCTTCCAGCACAGGACCCCAACCAACATCAAAAGCTCACAACAGAAATCATCATCCAGGCCTGCAATCAATCAATTAGAAAGAAAAGACCAATGCCTAATGCCGTCCCATGGTGGTCCCCAGAGCTGGAGCACCTTCGCCGAATTGTACACTCCAAAAGAAAAGCCTTTCAGAGAGCTCGTACCTCTTGGCCCCCAAATGAGGTCAACACCCTCCGTGAAGAATATCGAAGAGTCAGAAACGACTACACCTCCCTTATAAGGCAGTGTAAAAGATCATCTTGGGAACGACTCGTCAAAACGACTGGCAATACTGAACCCTGGGGGGTGGTGTACCGCATCACCACCAACAAGCTCCCGAGGGGCGAAGTTATCCAATCCACTCTCACACCAAACGGCACTATGACTACATCGTGGGAGCAGTCTATGGCCAATATTCTGGACACACTTTTTGGTACAGATACTGATCCTCTGACAGTACAACAGCAAGAAATATGCCAGGAAAACAACATCTACTTCAACAATGCTGTAGAAGACCAATTTACCACCGATGAACTGCAGCAGGCTCTTACCAAAATGAAAGAGAGGAAATGTCCCGGACCAGATCTCATTGAACCCGAAGTCCTTAAAAAGACCGCCCAAATTAACATCCTGTTTCTACTCGACCTCTTCAATAAGTGCTTGTCCCATGGATCTTTCCCAGAAGAATGGAAAAAGGCCAATGTAAAACTGATCATAAAAAATCCGTCTAAACCACTCCAACAACCAGAGTCATATCGACCCATTGCCCTTTTATCCATGGTCAGTAAACTGTTTGAACGACTACTCCTAGTACGGCTCCAAGACCATTACACCAAAGCTGGGCTCCAGTCCAACTTCCAGTTTGGATTTCGACCGGGGCGTTGCACAGAAGACGCACTGCAAAGGATCATCTCTGCAGTCTCAACTTCTACCTCCAAATACTACCTACTAATAGCAATAGATTTCGCAGGAGCATTTGACAGGCTCTGGTGGGCAAGTATCCTTCGCAGACTTAGGCAAGCAAATATACCATTAAATTTATACAAATGCATCGAAAACTACTTATCAAATAGGAAAATTACAATCTCCTCAACGTACCGAAGAATTACCAGGTCAATCTACAGAGGTTGCCCCCAGGGTTCAGTCCTTGGTCCTTTTTTGTGGAACATTGTCCTGGATGAGCTCCTTGGACTGGACCTAGGTCCTGTAGCTATACAAGCCTTTGCTGATGATGTGACCATTTCGATTGAGGCTGACAGCAGAGCTTCTCTGGAAGCCAGAGGAAACCAGGCACTTCAAATCCTTCAGAACTGGGCAGCCGTACACAAACTAAGACTCTCACCCCAAAAGACACAATCCATTCTCCTGAAGGGATCACTGCAGCCTACTAGAAACCCCACTATCAAACTTCTAGGCCAAACCGTCAAGCTAGTTTCTACGTTAAAATTACTGGGAATAGTACTTGACCCTAAGCTCACTTTCTCTCCGCATCTTGCACACCTCCACGCGAAAGTGAGAAACTACACTGCTCTCATTGCACGGGTGAGTCGTCGCGATTGGGGATTGAACCGACGTACCCTTAAGATTCTGTACAAATCAATCTTCCTTCCCTTCCTAACGTATGGATCAGGGGTCTGGTTTCGCAGGGCAACTCTTTACAACAACAAACGTAAACTGGGAACCATCCAGCGCACCATCCTTCTTACTATTACAAGGGCATGCTGCACAGTTAGCAACCCAGCCCTTCAGGTTCTTGCGGGCGTCCTTCCGCTTGATCTGGAGGTTATTCGAAGGGGCCTCCACTACTGTCTATCCAGGGGTATACCAGCAACTATCCTCGGACACTCCATCAATAACCTGAATGAGATCAGGCAGGAAAAGAAAAACATTGCCATCCTACTACTTCAGACCTGGCAGGACAGATGGACTGCTACCGACAAGGGCCCAATCACCAAAAAATTTATACCGTATGTGAATGCCGTATTTCCTAAATCTCCAACTTGGTTTTCTCCTGGTCTTTATACCACCTACCTCATTACTGGACACGGATCAATAAACCATAAATTAACATCCATGGGAATCATTGACAACCCCTACTGTGCATGTGGTGAAATAGAAGACTGGAACCATCTAGTATATACCTGTCAACACTATGAGGACCTCCGCAGCATCCTGTTTTCTCGTATACAAGATAACCCTCAAGGAAATGAACACTTATTCATCACAGAAGAAAACTACTACTATGAGTTTACCAAGTTTGCACAAGCCCTCTTCACAAGACGGAGCACCCTATTGCCAACACCAAATAGAAACAACCCAAACATCTGATCCTAACCTAACTGGCCAACCGATCTTAACCTGGATAGGATCAACTGACGTATGGACCACCTCATTCCTCAGTGGCAACTTGCACACGGCTCTCTTGCTGTCTTATTTATCGTCCTTCCCGGGTTCCCCTTACAACTGATGGCGCTTATTGCTCCATTGATAATCTGGAGGATACCTTCGCCTACATCCTCCATATTTCTAGCTATACCCTCCTTTCTTGCGTACACTCTGTACTTCCCCTACTCTACCTTTTTTTTTTTTTTTTTTTTGTCTCCGTCCAGGAAGCTCTGGCGACCCTGGCGGAGACAAGCCAGAGAATAATGGGCAGACTGGCTACCTCCTAGTGGTGTGTGCGGGCAACGTGGAGTCCCACTAGGGGCCCTGCGGCCAAATGCCAGGACACACAACAGAACCTAACGCAATATGTCATATACAACAGACAACACTTTTCTGGGATTTACAGTAGTACTGTATTCCTTCACAGCGAACATATGGCGCAGATGTGGGAAACCACAGGTGGCGCCTGACCCTAATACTATGCACACTATGTATAAATATAACTTTTGTACATTTAAATAAAGTAACTTTTAGCAAACGTGCGCATGCATAAAAGAAGGTTTTCCACTCCACACACAGCCGTGTTAGTCAAACTCCTAAATTTTCTTTCACGTAAAATGATAATCCAAGCTCAAACACGCATTTCAATATAGAAATCTCAAATATCCCATTTTATTTAGTTACTGGGACTGTCTTGTCTAAATGCATGAATTTCTCCTTTAAAGCTCATAAAGCAAATAAATATTTAAACCGCATAAAGTGCCTCCACGAAAATTTCTTGCTTAGCTTGAATCGTGTAAAAACATTACCTGAAAGAACAGGGTTTCACAAGGAAACTGGAGATTTTAAAATCTCAATAATTGACTAAAGAATTGGTATTTGACAAATTACGAATTTCTCATCGTACAGGACGTCTTACAGTACATAACATGCCATTTCTTTTTGTGAAGATAAAATACTCGAGGTTACTTGCGTATCTGCTCAGACATTCTTCTAATGGTCCATTCATGTTTGCCATGACCGGGCGTAGCATCTCCACGGCCATTCCGGATATTCCTTCATGAGTTACTTCTTCCAGCTCATCCATATTGTGTGGCGATGAGAGTACTTGCTTTTCAAGTGCCCCCAAAAAAACCCCACATGCTGATAGATCTGCAGAACTTGGAGGGCAAGAAATGTCAATATTCCTGGAGATAATGTCGTTATTAATAAAGAATGGTACTGCTTCCATTGACTTTATGGTAGTATGAGACATTGTGCCATCTTGTTGAGACCAATTAATCTCATTGAGTTGAGGAAACTCACAGCGGCCTGAAGTAACAGTTGTCACCCTTCTTCAAAATAAGGGCCAATAATCGTTTTCAAAATCATCATAGAAATAATCGTCTTCAAATGACCAATTATGGTCTTCAAAAAAAGGGCCATTAACCCCTAAAATGAAATTGTACCCACCCACACTGTTTTTTCCCTTCACTGCCCGATGGTTGTTGATGGAATTGGTGACGATTTCCTTCCGATCCCACCAATCAGGAAAGTTGTGTTTATTCACAAAACCCTTTAGATAAAAGTGAGCTTCACCATACATCCATATATTACAAATAAAGTCTTCATCATGGTCCATTTGAGTTAGAATTTCTTGTCAAAAGATTTTTTAGGGAAGAAGTATGCTCGTGTCAGACAGCACATGGGATTTCTTCCATCTCCCCGAAGTCCTGGAGGTTTTAATCCTTGGAATATCTGTATCTTGTAAGTCCCAATGCAATATTGGTTGTATGCTCCTACTGGATTAGTTCACGACGACGTTCAGAACTCTCTGGACTTAATATGAGTTCGGTCCTGACTGATGCGATATTTTCTGAAAAGTACTGACGTTTTTTATTCCTCTGGAGGCTTCTTTTTGAGTAACCAATCTCTTCAAAATTATGTATCCTTTGTTTAATGGCATGAGCAGATGCAAAAGTATCTCAAAGCTTAAGCTAAAAGTGAATGGAAATTAAACGTCGAGCGGTTTCGTAACTGTAGTTATTTTTGTAATTCCTTGAGGGCAAAAACACATTGAAAACCAGCCCATTCTTCCAGTGTTACTAAATGGCATGAACTGGACAAGAGTAGATCGGGTGACGAAGACCTGCCCACCACAGTGGAACCCACAAAACTCGTTTTTAAAATGGCCCGTTTCTTTGACCGGCCCTAGTAATGGCATAAATAGCAAATATCTGCTTTGATGCATTAATAATGATCTGATAATATTTTGAGTACAGAAAGAAACCATAAAATCATGAAGTAATGTTAACAAAATGCTTTTTTCTGGATGTTCAGAATAATTTTGGAATTCTTTTCCTGTTTATTTTCCTAAATTTCATGGTTGTTTAATGCCATAAAAATTATTTATATTTCAGGATAAATGTATACCAAATGACAGAATTTCTTGTTTTGGAGAAGGTCTTGGTTGCCACGTATGTGGAGCGGCAGGATTGAGGACCAAAAAACAAATGAACGCTATTTACGGTAAGTATCTTTTCAGTTGAACTGTTAGTATAACGAAGCTGCAGGTAAAAACACCAAAAAGCTAAACATAATGAATAAATAATGATTATATTCGAATGATCATCAAAGTGTCTAAAACAACAAAGAACGTTTTCCGGTTGTGTCATTTATTTGCTTCACACAACCGTTACTACAGAATTATCCGACATTTCACCCTAAATTACGAACACCATTTGACCTTACAGTGTGGACAAGGCGTGGGTTCTAATCCGGTTAAGAAGCGTGGAATTTTTATGTATCGAGTTAGTCTGCTTTCGGAGAACATTGCATAGCTCACATCTGTTTTTATATTTGAGAAAACATGCAAATCTGCCATAGAAATCGCAATCAACACAAATGATTAATTGCTTCATTTCAATTTTTTCCCTAGATAATTCAATCTCCTCATCCACCAATGAAAACTAATTAAATACTGCAGCTTGTTCAATTAATCATGAAATCCATCAGTCCTTTCTCTATCCAGTTCCTTAGACCAAATTAGAAACTGTATAGAAAATGTATTGTTTTATTCTTCCTTACCATAATCCCATTCCTTCTGCTTTGAATTCGAACGGGTAGACAGTCTCTTTCAAATGTTTTGTGGGGGTGGGGTTTTATATATGTATATGTTTATTATTATTATTATTTTATATTATTACTATAGTATTTATTGTTATTTATATTCTTAAAAATCCCCACTTTGCATCTGACTTGTTATCTCACAGAAGAATTCCGGTTCTGAGAGAGTTCCTATATTAGTGCACTCCTCCTTTGGATTTTTTTTTTTTTTTTTTGCTGTGTGTTCAGAAATGACCAAACACTATTTTCATTAAGTTAAACATAATTAGTTTATTATACATAATTAGAAATAAAAGATCAAGCAATTCATTACACATTATTCACTTCATATATAGGTACATGGCATGGATTACGTTCCTGGTCATTAGGCTCTCCTATCATCATCTTCTTACTATTCGGCAACTAACACATTCCTACGATTAGTTTTACCTAAGTCTTTCTTAAATACGATTGACATTTTTTATTTATTAATCATACTTATCTAGCACAATCCTACATTCTTCTTCATGGTTAACACAATTCCTCTTCTGGAATTATGTCCACTTTACACATTATTCTATTCTATTCTATTCTCACCCTAACACATTAAAATTACATGTTAATGAAATATACATTGGTTTATTTATTTCTTCATCCTCTCAGGTAAACTTCAGCATATAGCGACTAATTTCTCTACTTCAGTAACATTATATAAATAACATACAACTGTACCTGCTTTATAGGTTAACCCGTCCAAAATTATTACTTTTACTCCATTAATTGATCGGTAAATAGACCACAACTGTAAACCATCCTTCGTTAAACTAATTCTACAATATTTCTTTGCTTATCTATGCAACATGCACTGAGTTAACTGTAAGCTTCCCTAAATCTCACTTAATATTTATCTATCTTCCCTGCAGTCCTTTGCAATTACATAGAGGTAAATTCGTTGTTTAACCACTTACTTCTGGGGATTTGGATCTTACCGCTAATACAACGTGTGGCCTGCGACTTTCTGCTCTGCTTAGCCGATCATCCTGGTGTCGTATCCTTCTTTGCTGTGCCGGATCATTTAGTAGGAGTCGCTTCCCATCACTTTATTTATACAGGACGGTACGGTATTCTTCTCGCTGTCCTCCTCTCAAATATATCTCTCGTTGGACGCTTTCCGACTTCTATGTCCCATCTCGAGAAAGTTCCCCTTTCTGTAACTTATCTACACTTTATTAAAGCTATCAGAATTTAGTCAACTCACCATAACTGGTTCTACTGGTGGATTACTTCTGGGGACTGTTTCCCGAGCCTACCTCCGAAAAAACTTTCATCACCTCCGAAAAATTTTTAATCAACTCCGAAAAACTTCATCACTCCTGAAATAAACTTCATCACTCTTTTAACCAGCGCGCTCTTGCCTTTTTATTTCCCAAAATTTCGTAACGCCCCTCCTTTCCTCAACCAATCATTTCTATCTGACCATCATCGTCTCCATTCTCATTTGCCTATGACCCATGACACGATGGTCGAGCCCCTTCCGGTGTAGAGAGGACTTCCGTTTCTAGAGAATTCTCGAATGTTCTGGAAATGACCAGAAATTTCGGAGCTCAGAATCCATCCGGAAAACATCTGCGTCCATTTACTTGATTCGTCTCGCCTTATTATAAAATGACCACACCTGCTCTGTTTGCAGTAAACAAAAACGCTTACACCTGGTACCCCTATTGTAATCTCTGGAGCACTCCGTCCCTTTTTCCATGCCATCAATTAACCCCCCACGGTTCCGTCTTGATATCTTCACTTGCTGCTTCAGATAGTGGGCGCAGATCGTATATCTGTTTCTAATGTTTATCTTCAAGGTATATTTGCTTGTACATTAAATTTAACCTTCTCTTAAATTAATTCCATTAGCGCGAGACCCATTATCTTAAACAATATTTGTGATTTTAAGTGTTTTCTTGTAAGGTCTATAATATCACTCTATCTAGCATTCTATCATTAATTATATAGATATTTAATTTGTAAGACTTTGTGTCTTACAGTTTCTCGATTTTACTGCTCTTTGTATTCCAGCTATCATTCTTGGAACAAACTTTACAATCTTTAAATCCCTTCTCCTAGAAAAACTCTAATTTTTTTTAGGGACAGGTGTCTTACAAGGCCTTTTTCTCTTTGGGAAAAAGGAGTTCCTATTTGGGAGAGATGGCCCGAAGTTTGCTTTCTGCCAAGGCTTGTAATTCAAAACACCTGGATGAGCAGGGTGTGTCCACGTCAACTAGAAGACAGGTTGCAGGGAGCAGTGAAGGAGAAATTCGGAAGAAAAAGAGAAAGGTCTATCCAGAAGAACAGAAATTCCACCCACAACAGGGAAAGAGCCATTGTTAGCACAATCCTATCCATAAGTGAAGTCGTTTATTTTAGCAGAAGCACACAGCTGGTATTGCTTGGAAAAGCTCGCTTTTCCAAGCAGTACCAGCCTAGAGTTGAATAAGTGACCCTAGAATAGGGACACATCAAGAAATAACTTAGAGACGAAGGCAAAACCATTATAGGTCAGAGGGAACTGGTTGTTGGATGATTGGGGAGGAGTTGATGTCAGGATGGGGCGTCTTCGCGTGGAGCAAGAAGTGGCAAATGTGGTAAAACCTGTGAAAGCATGTTTCGAATTGATTAGCACATTAACAAGTTGCGTAGTATTCAGGTTAAGATCTCGGAGTAGTCGTAACCGAGGATCAAGATAGAAGGTGCAAAAAGAGATTAAGTGTTCATTGGAGGTAACACGACCATTTAACGATATAAGGGATCCAAGAGAACAAACGCCGTATCACGACAACAACTGCGGTAGCTTGAATGGTGGACAGAGACAGTCTGGATAAATGGATTCTTTAGGTTCAATCCAGTCGTTCCTCTACAATTGGTGTAAAAATAAGTGAAAATCGAGACTTGTCAGACAACACAATTCGTTTGTCGCACAATTTTTAATTTCTGCAGTTTCGTTCTTGAATTACCGAATATCTTCCTTTTTGAGCTGCTTCTCCTTTCGTCTTCCACTCAAGATATATTTGTGAGGTGGCCCTTTCGACACACCAGTGATTTTCGTTTTCTCAAGTACGAGTAAATTAGCATTCAATTAGAAAGGTAAGAAATTAAAGTACATCGTTCATTGATAGGAGTTTAAAATTTCCACCAGTCATCTACAGAATTCGAGCCAAGAAATCTAAAGACGAGTGGCAGAGGGCGCTGTGTAGGGTTTACTAAGCTGTCACGGGCGACAATACAAAAGCTATACTCACTGCCCCAAAAATTAGAAACCTTTTAAATACTGTCAACAGATAACTCAAATTTTCAACGTGAACCGATCAAAAGTACCCTTGTATGGCTGACGTTTTCCTGAGATTTTTAAGTCGGTCCGTGGAGAGGTTAGGGGATCTTTTCGATTTTTAGAAAGATGGCATTAATGGAGCACTATTAATAAGAGAAACAATTGAAAAAACAAAGGAGATCCAACAAGATGTGCACCAAGCAACTGTCTCAATAATATTCAGTGAGTGGAGGACGAAAGGAAAAGCAGCAGAAAGTCTGTACTCTTAGAATAAGATCGTTGGCATTCAAAGTTAATTGTGGATCAGATTAGAAATTCCAATGTGCAGAAAATGACGAAAGAATTTAAGTTAGGCAAATAAAAACCAATTTCCATCCAAAACATGCGACGGCAGTTGAGGAGTCTGGGTTTGGGAGATCTTTCCCCTATATGAAAGCCACTTCTGTGAAAAATCGAAAGATTTGACTGGAGTGATGCTGCCAACGCCAACCCTTGATTGTTTAACATTTGAGATGATCATGTGGTCTGAAGAATCTCGATTTTCACTTTTATGAGCAAATGATAGTGCTAAGGTATGGCCTGAATCCATGAAGCCATGCATCTAGACTGTGTCGTATCCACCACTCGTGTCAAGTTGCAGGTGGTATCGCGGTATGGTGTATCTAGCTTTATACAAAATCACCACGTAATGTCCTCCCCCGATTGTATTAGGTATGGGGTATGTTCTGTTGGTATGGACTAGGTACACTGATATCATTAGGAGGTCGTATTTCTTCCAGTGAATATCTTTCTTTCGTGTGGGGCAAACGCTATCCTCCATTTTTTTCATTTTTACTCGGATTGCGATTGATTCTATCTAGACGACAACACAAATCCACCGTGCAAAAACTGTATCCGAATGGTTTGGGCAATATTCACAAGACTTCTAACATCCTCCCTGGCTGCCTAATTTTTTAGATTTGAATCCAATTGAGAATATCTGAAATATTTCGGGCAATTTGGCTTTGCAGGTCTCTACCGACCAGAATACCGCAACTGACAATTATCCTAATGGAAGAATGGTCATATCTGACTCCAGATTTCCTCAAATAGCTAGTTAATGTATACCACGATGTGTACCTGCTGCATTTGTCACAAAAGGTGACTCTTCTAGACATTAAAAAAGGCTTCTAATTTTTTGCCCATTGATTTTATAATAAGATATGCATATAAGATTAATGGCATTTAATAAACGCATTTATGAATTGAATTTCTCTAATTTTTTTATTTAGGTTGCGACTGTGCCACCCTCTGCTATTCAAACTATGAGGACAGATATCTGAATGCCGCGAAACATTCAGAGGATATTAAAACAGGAGGAGGAGGTGATCCTTGTATAGGTAAAAATATGAATCGTTTTATCCTTGGACATTAATTTATTAAAATTTATGGTTGAAATTTTCAGATTCATATTCAGTATTTGAATTAATTAATAGTTAATCTGATTCATATCTTTGTTTTCAAGGAGAGAGAGAGAGAGTGCACTAACCTTCGCGGGAACCCCTAAGCTATTTTACAAAGAGGTTGCTCAAATATGTGTACTTTTCATTTATTATTTGATGTGTATAGGAAAGCCAAATTAAAGCTTTTTTTGCCAAAATAAATCTGCAGCTATGCAAGAATTTCCCAATTAAAACTTGGGCAGGGCAAATCTGGATTTACCATCCGAGTTCACTGACAGAGTTGGCAATACCAATGGATGCAATTATTGGAATATTTGTATCTTATAATGTCATAAATACTCAAAATAATGAAAGATATCATAATGGGGCGCGCCATAGACACCTCTCTCTTAATCTTTGATTATTCGTCTGTTTTAATCGTTGGCTTTTCATCTATTTTATCTCTACTGTGAAATTATAATCTTATTTCTATTTTTTTCACAGAAACTTTGCCGATTACAAATTTCCCCAATTTTATGAAGGAGAATTACTATTTCAATGGGGGAAGGATTCAGCCGAATTGCCCTGTGGGTAGTTTGGTTCTCTGTGATCCAAATAACGTGACCGTTATTAATATTATTAAGACAGGTAAGGAAAAATTTTTATTGTCATACTAGAAAAGAAACACAAACATTTCTTTTGTTTTCTATTTATAGACTTTAAAAGATATTTGAAGCAAAAGAAAGAGTCGTTAGACGTGTGTAGTTTTAACTGCTTTATCTGAAAAAGAAACACGAATTATAGACACTGAGGCCACGTTATATATATTATTCGCTATCATTACTTGTGAGCAATTCACAACAAAGCTGTTGAGGTTGGAAGCTGAGCGAAAAGGAATACAAATGGGGGAAAAGAAGAACGAAAAATGGGAGAAAAACAAATCAATATCTTTATGCAAGCTGTCCAGAATCTGTAAAATGAACTACACGTTACGAACGAAGATTCCAGCCAATGACTTCGTTTGCCTTAGTAGCACTTGAATTGAAGTATAAAGCACCAATGAAGACAATTTATTCCAATTATTAATAACTGGCTTACTGAATGAACATTTCCTGCAATTCAATTGAACTTCTTTCCTCCCTGTAATCTGAATATATGCCCCTTAGTTTTCGAATCAATATTAGCAATGAAAATTCACCTCTGCCGTTTCTCTTTCACCGCTCACAGCCTTATACACCCCAGTCAAATCGTCTATGGTGGCTACTTTCCATGCTCTGTAGCCCAAATATTCGTAGTGTTTCGTCAGTTGGTCAAACTTTTGATGATCTCTAAAGACGAGTCAGTTTGTCTGTTTGTTGGACGAAAAACACGAGTTTCTTGGAGAAAATACCATGGAACCTTGGACTGAGATCAAATAGAGGATTGAATGTCCCCTTCCACCTTTATTTAATCTACAGGCCAGAAATAATTCTCTGCTTGGGAAATAGTTCAAATAATCGAGAATCTGTTAAAAGCAATAATGGCGTTTACATTCCACTGGATGTAACTTTAGAAAACGTGTGTAGATGATATTTTAACCAACCATTCTTCCCAGCACTAGTGAAATGACTATTTTTGAAAAGAAATACGCCAAAAAGGTCAATAAACAATAATTGTTGTTCTTTTTTGTTGAAATTTACCTTTCAGATCGCAATACACAATGGATCATTCTGATGAATGGTCCATTGTGTTCTTCTGAAAAAAGATCAGCCTTAGATTCAGCAATTATGTTGTTGAACTATAGACGTACCAACGTCTTCCCAATCTATTAAAGTGGAGCCGATATAAGGGCGAATTATCGATCAGTGAATTCCCTTTTTGGTTAGTGAAGTTATGGAATCTATGTGGAAATACTCATTACAGAGCCAACTGGACTAGACAGTATCGAAAATGAGTGTCAGCATGGTTTTGTGAGGGCTGATCTTTGCTCACTAATCTGGTAGTGGCATATTATAACAAGGATGTTATAATCATTTGGATGAGAAAAAAAATTAACATTTTTGTACCTGGAATTTAGAAGACTTTTCTCTCGAGTTCCCCAACAGTGATTATTTTATAAATTAGAGTGAATCAGGATAAAGGAGTAGCTCTATCAATGAATTAGGGCTTGGTTGAAGGATAGGAGACAGGCATGCGAGTGAGTAGTAAACATGTGTTCCTCAAAGTGTGGTGCAGTAGCAAGTCTCCGAAGGG